>NC_092059.1:27883659-28256159 GCF_039877785.1 Chaetodon trifascialis | reverse complement strand
CAGGAACACATCTCAAGGGCAAAGATTTTTACTCCACTACATTCATCTACTTTAGTAGGCTTATTTGTAGTTAGGCAGTCATAGTTACTCAACTATTTTACGTTGATTATTTAAATCAACTTAGAAAAATATTTCTCGCACAAGGTCTTAAAAAAGTCATAAATGTGTGTTTCCATCAGCCTGTTTTAATGCATATTTTCGATTTGCAAACAGGAAATTCCTAAGTTTTTCTCTTACAATACACTGTATGATTTTTTTTGTGATTGTTGCGATCAAAAAAAACAAACTCGTGTAAAAAAAGTTGTATATAATCACTTCCTATTTGATAATAACCATACTTCACATTACAGAACCAGTCGAAAAGATTCAGTTCCCATCTTAAAAAAAACAAAAACAGTTTTAACTTGAGAATGAGAAGTATCAGCTTAAAATTATGAAATCATGGGGTGGAGATTTGGCGCAGTTGGTAGAGCGTCCGCCCCATGTATGAAGCTCTCTGTAGCTGCTACGGGTTCGATTCTGTCTTTCAGCCCTTTGCTGCATATTATCTTCTTCGAAAAAAAAAAAAAAGTTACAAAATCATTCCTGAGTCATACAATTGATGTAGCTTTACAAAACAGCCTGTGACTCCAAGAATAAACAGGCTCCATCTGTTTACATAGAGTTTGCTTTTGATAATTATCAACAAAAATGATGACCTAATTTTACTTTACATGCGCTGGAACAGAGACAGAGCTGCAGGAGCAGAGCGCGTCATCTGGAGATTCCAGGGCTCGCCTATGTTTTCCGCAACAGGCGCACGGCTCTCGGCAAAAATAGACCAGGAAGTGGCCAGTAGACAGTCATATTAGTATTGGTTGAATATGCGCTAATTTTTGCGATCGCAAGATTTCCTGGTCGGACTGATAATATACATTTTGATGCATGAGGGAGGTGGGAAAGTTGGCTTATCCATAAATGTAATTAAGTGTAATGGAAACATTTAGTGAAGTCTATAAAGTAGCCAGCGACACAATATTAATATCTGTGGCACAAATTGATTTTTAATTACTGGAGGTACGCGCTCCCCTCAGCCCTCCACCTATTTTACTGGCCATAGCTAGTCTGTGGGACAGTGGGGGCTGGGAGCCTGTTTGGCTGGCGACCATCCATTGAGTTAGAACAAAGGATATACTGTAATGCAAATAATGACTTTTCAGCCAACAACGCGACACTACACATGCCTGACAGAGTGACAGACAGGAGAACATGTCATCATGACGCCTGTGGTGATGATGCGCGATGTGTCAGTGAAACTACAGGTTTACTCAGCTCTGAAATGTGCCGGCAGTTAATCGCTTCAAATGCACAAATGCAGTGAAGTTCACAAACCACCAACAGTTTATAGAATAGAACGGACTGTCTATCAGTGGCCTTTAGAGCAGCTCTCTAATAATTAAAATAGATGTCACACTGTGCGGAAGAGCTTAATAAGTTAACGAGATTTGGCCACGACAGCTGAAACAATGAAACAATTGGATTTATACTTTATCCAAAATCGGGGTGCAATATTGCATGCCACGGATTAGATAGATACAGAAATCATCATCTGAGAAATACTCATGATACTGATTTCACTGTTTATTGGCCGTTTTCATGTGTGTGTGTTAACTGATTGGCCAATAAAAACAAGTAGATTGGCCCATCTACATCGGCCCATTGGCCCTTTATGCCCCACAACATTGTTTTTTTTCATGGGTCCGATTGGCCATTAGGATTATTCATGATTGAATGTAGGTGTCGTGCGGGGGATGAGGCTCGCTGGCTGCGGAGGGAGAGTTGATGTTGTAGTAAGAACCTGTCTGCCTGGTCTAACATGATGAAGTCATGTTGAACATTTCCGTTTCCCAAAAAAACATTTATTTGAGGTGCAGCGGCACAATATTAATAATATCAAACACGCGTCCACAACGCCTGACGTAAAAAATGCATTCTTAGTGTGCTTCTGAGTACCATGTTTACCCACGACTATAACTTTTTTTTTAATAGTTACTGTTTATATTCATTGCGTGAACAGTCTGAAAAAAGAGACAGAGACACAGAGAGGAGGACACAGACAGTCACACAGACAGAGTGATGAAAAAGATGTTGAACATTGCAGTGCGCAGTGCGAGCCGTCTGCTGCGCTCCGCAGCCGCCTGTGAAGGCGAACGAAATCTGGAACCTTTCAGCTCAATGGCATGGCTTTGAAAGCACCAAGTGACTTGTTTTAACGAATTTCGTTAGATTAAAATATGTAGAACTGTAAAATATCACTTCCATGAGGCTGTTCAGTCAGACATTAACAGATCACAGGCTGAAATTGGCATTTCATCCTCCCATCCCTCCCTCTTCAGCGCACTGTAAATGATTTCTGTCCAGTAATATACAGTACACACACATACAGGACTCTGCGTATTGCTGGTCACCGCATCAAATAGCGACCCGCAAATCTAAAATGCGCTACAAACAGGAAACCCACAACTTCTGTTATTCATGATTAATTTTCTGGGCACAAATCACTCGGCACGCGGAGATGCGCTGGGAGCCTCTCCAAAGGTGGAGAGAGATGTGGAGGAAAAGGCAGGATGGGCAGATGAGCAGATCCAAGAAGTTTGTGAACGAGCACTACAATAATGTGGATGATTAAGCATAATTATATTTAAAAAACTGCACAGGGTGCTCTACTAGACAAGCAGTTTTTCTTACAGCAGTGGAGGCTATGTGCAGATCTAATGAACGACTCAGCAAAGCTGACACGGTAACCAATTATAATGACTGCTCCTCCTGGGGGACTGATCGAGCAAGTGCAGGTAGTTTCCGCAAATGGAGCTTAGGGGCGTTACAAGTTGGCCCCGCGCCGATGACGTCATCGCGGGGGATCTCATTACAGTCACAAACCCGCCTACTGCAGAGCAGGGACCGGTCACCCCAGCATGAAATTAGGGGAATTTCGAGGCCGCTACATCTGTACACAAGTCACCTCATTTAAATATCTTGGCCTCTGGATTGATCCTTTGCTTTCTTTTGAATGTCACATTGAATCCATCACAAACAAATTAAGTTGTAACCAAGCCATATTCTACCGTTCCATAAACTGTTTTACCCTTCAGATCAGGAAAATAATTGTCACTCAGTTATTACTTCCTATTCTGGACTATGCTGACATTGTTTATCAGAACACCTTTGAAACACATCTCCAACCTCTCATTGTCATTTACAATAGTCTATGCAGATTTATTTTAAGGTGCCCATATCGAACTCATCACTGCTCCATGTATGAATCTTTGAACTGCTTACCTCTCAATAGAAGAAGACATTACCATTGGCTCCTATTTATTTTCAAATGCATTCACTTCAACTGTCAACAACCGTCCTACTTAAAACAATACTTAATCCCATTCACATCACCATACCCTCTCAGACACACTCAGCAACTATTTTTCTTTGTTCCTAAAACTAATAAAGAATTTGGCAGACGTGCTTTCAAATTTAAAGCCCCATCAGATTGGAACTCTCTATCCAACAATATATGCACAATCAGTTCATTTAGCTTTTTCAAGAATTCCATATTTTGTCTTCTTAAAACATCACGTAACTGCTTTTAATGGTTGTGATGTTGTATTTTATTGTGGTTGCTGTTACTATTCGTGGCATATTATTGTATATTAGTGCTTTTGCTGTACTGTGGACAGTGTAGTAATGGTGTGTTATATTATTGATGTCATTACATAGTATCGCTATTACTATTAATACTGATATTAATGTCGACATTATTGCTATGGCTGGTACTATACTACGTGCTTTGTGTGGGTATTATGGGTCTGGGAGAATGATGTGGGGATGGGTGGTAACTGAGAGCCTGTGTATGCTGTTTGTGACTGTGTTGTTGTATTGTATTGTACTGTATGTTTTCTGTTGGACCCCCTTGAAAACGAGATGGTTCATCTGAAGGGGCTATCCATTAATAAAAATTTTCGAAACACACAAATATACACCCACATACATATATATGTGTATGTACATACATACATATGTATATGAATGAACTGTTCCGTAACGGAATGGCGGCGCGTGCACACGCAGCGGCTTCTCTCTCTCTCATCGTGACAGAGTTTTGTGTTTTTCGTCATGTGAGTCACAGTGTTTTTGTTCGTCTTCGCTGCGTCTACCTGTCTTCAAGCGCAAGTACAGTCGGGAGTTTCTACTAAATGTCGACAGGATCAGTTTTCACAAGTCAAACCCTGTGCAAGAACAAGAGCTATGAGACTGCGGTCTGCCTGCTAGGCCTGCTACTCCACCGACCCCCCAGTCCTGCACCCCACAGTGGAGGTGACACAAGCGGCGTCAGAGGAAGCAGAGGTGGGGTAAGCGCGGAGGTATCCGAGCCAGGCTAGCAGCTAACCCACACAAGCCGGCTATCCCCACCATCATGCTGGCCAACGTACGCTCTTTGGATAATAAACTGGACTACCTACGCCTTCTACGGACAACCCAGAAGTCTGCGGGAGAGTGCTGTGTTTATGTGTTCACGGAAACTTGGCTCAACAACAGCATTACGGACCACGCCATTCAGCTCGAGCGGCTAACCTGCTACCGAGCAGACAGAGCTCTCGCTGAGGAAGGTAAGACACGCGGCGGGGGACTCTGTGTTTACATCAACAATGACTGGTGCCGTGACGCTGTTGTGATCTGCAGACACTGCTCACTACTGGTGGAGTTTATGGTCATAAAATGCTGACCCTTCTACCTTCCGAGAGAGTTTACAGCCATACTGCTTGTTGCTATTTACATCCCTCCGAGCTCCAATGAAAACAACAGGAGCGAGGCATTGAATGAACTGCACCAACACGTCAGTGAGCAGCAAGACTGCCCACCCAGATGCCTTCCTCATCCTGGCTGGGGATTTTAACCATGCAGACCCAAAGAGTGTGTTTCCGAAGCTATACAAACACATAGACTTTCCAACATGTGGACACAACACACTGGACCAGGTTTACACCACCCAGAGAGGAGCTTACAAGGCCCTTCCCCTCCCACACCTCGGCGCCTCTGACCACATCACTATTATGCTAATGCCAGCATACAGACCACTGGTTAAAGTCACCAAACCAGTTCTGAAAGAGGTGCGAGTGTGGCCTGAAGGGTCCTTGGAGGAACTTCAGGACTGTTTTAACACCACAAACTGGGACGTGTTTAAACAAGGTTCCACCTGCTACAACATCACCGACCCCCAGGAGTACACAGATGTCGTCACTGCTTACATCACCAAATGCATCGATGATGTAACAGTAACAAAGACCATCACTGTTCGGGCCAATCAGAAGCCGTGGCTGACAGGAGAGGTCCACAGGCTGCTGAAGGCTCGAAACAATGCCTTTAGAGAAGGAGACGAGGAGGGCCTGAGGACAGTGAGAGCCAACCTGTCACGCGGCATCAGAGAGGCCAAGAAGTGTGCTGAGGGACTGTGCCAGAGAGCTCACGGATGTCCTCACAGACATCTTCAACATCTCGCTGAGCCAAGCTGTTGTCCCCACATGCTTCAAAACCACCACCATCATCCCTGTCCCGAAGAAGTCGTCGCCCTCCTGTTTCAACGACTACCGTCCGGTAGCACTCACTCCCATCCTCATGAAGTGCTTCGAACGGCTAGTGTTGAAACACATCAAGACTGTGTTAAGATCCTGGCTTCCTGTCTCTCCCTGTGTGTCTCCTCTCCCTTTTCCCGGTGTGTGTGTCTGTGTGTCTACCCCTGGATCCGTGGCTGGGCAGCCCCTCACCTGCTGCCAGCTCCTCCCACGGCGACTCACCTGCACTCACTCTCCCTGATCGGGGAGAGTATTTAAGGCATGGACCTGCTCCTCTCCTTTGCCGGATTATTCCTCATCCCCATGTCGAGTTTTGGTCATATGGTTCGTAAGTACAAGTCTCTTTGTCTCTTTGTTTTCCTTTTTTTATTAATAAATTCGGCTTTGATTTCACACAATCCCTGCCTCTGGTTTCTGCATTTCTGGGTCCTAATACTCAACGGCTGCATAGCCCTAACAGAATAATCCGGCCAGTATGGACCCAGCAGATCCAGTGCGCACGGCAGTCTCCATGCAAGGCACTTTGCTGGGCCAGCATGAGAAACTGCTCCAGGCATTGTGTGATTCCTCGCAGCAAATGGCGGCGCAGGTTGCCGACCTGTCGCGCCACACGTCAAACCTTACCAGTTTCTTTTCCGGTCTGTCGCAGTCCGCGGTTAACCCCTCCGAACCTGCACTCGCAGATTCCCTGGCCACGAACCCTGAACCGTTTGACGGCACTCGGGATAAGTGTCGGGGGTTTCTGTTGCAGTGCAACGTCGTTTTTCGTCAACAACCTCGGGCGTTTCAGTCCGACCGCTCGCGTGTTCATTACGTTTTTGGGTTACTGTGAGACAAGGCGTTGACATGGGCAGAGGCACTGAACTCGTCCGTGGACATTTGCTTGTTGACTTTTTCTGACTTCGAGAGGAGGCTGAGATTAGTCTTCGACCATCCAGACCACGCGGGTAATGCCTCCAGCCATTTACTTCGGCTTACTCAGGGCTGCCAAGCTGCCGCTGATTATGCCGTTGAATTCATCACCATTGCCGCCGACTCCGGGTGGAATGACACTGCTCTTCAGGGTGTATTTATTCATGGACTCTCCGAGTTTTTGCAGGAGGAACTCGCCACCCGGGAGAAACCCGCAGACCTTCATGCTCTCATCGACATGGCAGTCCAGACAGACAACCACCGGAGGGAACAGTCTCGGCGCCGCTCTTCTCGTCCCCCTGCTCAGCCGCCACTTCTTTGGCAGAGATCAGCGGCCGTCTCCCCGGAGCCCAAGACTGTCCAGCTCCCCGTCTCTCTGCCTCCGCCTGTCGACAGAGAGGAACCCATGCAGCTAGGCAGAGCACGGCTCTCCGTCGCGGAACGCCAGCGGAGGATCGCCACGGGTGAGTGTGTGTACTGTGGACAAACTGGCCATATCCTCCTTGCCTGTCCCATTCGGCCCAAAAGGCAGGGCTCGTCAGTAGGTTTGGGGGTACTGACGAGCCTTATCGACCCCAACTCTCAACCCCTCAAATTTCGCAAGCTGCAAGCTCGAGCCTCTCTGGGTGTGGGAGAGGAGGTTGTTTCTTGTCTAAGCCTACGCTCTCAATGGTGAGGTTATGGCCAAGGTAACACACCGTACCACACCCATCAAACTAGCCATCTCTGGTAACCACCACGAGGAGATTTCTCTTTTTGTTGTCCGCTCACCACACTCACCCCTCGTTCTTGGGTATCCCTGGCTTAAGAAACACAACCCACAAATCTACTGGAGCCAGGGAAAGATTGTGGATTGGAGCGCTCTGTGTCACGCTAACTGTCTCCGTTCAGCTATTCCTCCCACAGGGGGAGACAATGGAGTCTCCGCCACACCTCCTGAGCCACTGGACCTTTCCCTGGTCCCCGCAGCCAGACGCTCTCTCCAGGCAGTTTTCCCCCTCAGAGGACTCTGGGGAACCTGTGAGCATCCTTCCTCAAGAACGCATCATCGCTGCCCTCTCCTGGGAAATTGAGGGAGTGGTCAGGGGGGCACAGCGCCAGCGCCCCAGCCCAGGCCTCGGCCCAAGGTTCCCAGCTACCAGCCTAAGATTCAGCATGGACCTGCTCCTCTCCTTTGCCGGATTATTCCTTATCCCCATGTCGAGTTTTGGTCATATGGTTCGTAAGTACACGTCTCTTTGTCTCTCTCTATTTCAGATATACGTCTTTTATTGTCCACATTTTTCCAGCCATTAAGTGTGCTGCATTTTTCTTTGTTTTCAGTGTCTGCCTGCCGCTTCCACTCATGCCTCGTGTCATACCCGCTTCGTCAGGGCTCCTTCAGTTTATCCACTCCGTTTGAGTGTGTCTTTTGTTTGTTCATTATCCGCTCGTTGAGCGCATTTTCTGTTTTCCTTTTTTTATTAATAAATTCGGCTTTGATTTACACAATCTCTGTTTTGGGTCTGCATCTCTGGGTCCTATTACTCGGCGGCTGTACAGCCTCCTAACAGACTGTCCTCCCACCCTCCCTGGACCCTTCCAGTTTGCGTATCGACCAAACCGCTCGACCAATGACGCCATCTCCACTGCCATCCACTCAGCCCTCACACATCTGGACAAAAAAGACTCTTACGTCAGAATGCTGCTCATAGACTTTAGCTCAGCATTCAACACAATCATCCCGCAACAGCTCATTACAAAACTAGACCAGCTGGGATTAAACACCTCACTGTGCAACTGGCTGCTGGACTTCCTGACTGGGAGACCTCAGGCAGTTCGGGTCAGCAGAAACACATCCAGCACCACCACACTGAACACGGGAACCCCCCAAGGATGTGTGCTGAGCCCCCTCCTCTTCACTCTGCTGACCCACGACTGCACACCGTCGCACAGCTCCAACCTCCTCGTCAAGTTCACCGATGACACAACTGTGGTGGGTCTCATCAGCAACGACGACGAGACGGACTACAGGAGTGAGGTGAGCCATCTGGCCTTGTGGTGTGAACACAACAATCTCTCTCTGAACGTGGAGAAGACAAAGGAGATTGTTGTGGACTTCAGGAGAAGACGCCCCCAGCATGCCCCTCTTACCATCAATAGTGCTACGGTGGAGAGGGTGAGCAGCACCAAATTCCTGGGTGTGCACGTCACTGAGGACCTCTCCTGGTCCACCAACACCACATTGCTGGCCAAGAAAGCGAACCAGCGCCTCTACTTCCTCCGCAAACTGAGGAAAGCTAGAGGTGGTGCTACAGAGGCACCATTGAGAGCGTCCTGACCAGCAGCATCACCGTGTGGTACGGTGCCTGCTCCACGTCCTGCAGGAAGAACCTCCAGCGCATCTTGAGAGCAGCTGAGAAGATCATCGGTGCTTCTCTCCCCTCCCTCCAAGACCTGTACACCTCTCACCTCACCCGCAAAGCCCTTCACATTGCGAGAGACCCCACCCACCCATCACACAGCCTCTTCAGCCTGCTGCCATCAGGGAGGAGACTGCAGAGCCTGCGGGCCAGGACCAGCAGACTGCGTGCCAGCTTCGTCCACCAGGCTGTCAGGGTGCTGATCTCTCTCCCTGCTCTGCCCCCCTCCACACAAACACACAATCTGGACTATAACTCCCTGCTGCCCCCCCCCCCCCCCCCCCCCCCCGCCCCTTACTCTCACACACTCACACAAACACACACCCTGGACTCTGAAATGCACACTTAGAGCCTTCATCAAGAAGCCAACTCACAGCCAATTGCAGAAATGTGACCAGCCATGAGAAAACCAGCAACAACTCTCCCAGGGGGCACTTTTAGTTATTTACAGAATCTGAAAGTGTAGCTTTCCAACAATGTCTAACACATGCAAATCTGAAAATATATGAGGAAGATGTGGCTATTTGAATGTAGGCACTCCTCAGACAAGTTTAGTGAGAAATCCAGTCTGAAAGATTCTCACCTAGGGGCGCCAGGTAACACAGTGCTGCTCATTGCATCTCATTTACAAAAGTCCAACCCCCTACTGGTCTAGCTATCAGTGACATCTGGCATCTGTAAGCCTGCTATATGTGCAGGACATTGACAGAGGCTGGCACTTGATGATCGTTAACTCCACGAGGGGTGAACAGTGTCTACAAATCACCACAGCGTCTTGACACCAAGCATCCCCGATGTAAACACAGACCCCACTGCCACGGTGTTAGCTGTAGCATGTTAGCTGGTCCAGCTGGATGGTGGAGTCCGGTATGCTGTTATTGAGCCATGTTACCGTAAAAACGAAAACACAGCACTCTCTCACGGTCTGCTAGGTCAATCTCAGAAGGTGTATATAGTCCAGTTTGTTGTCCAAGGAGCGTACATTGGCGAGTACGACAGATGGTATAGCTGGCTTGTATGGATTCACCGCTAGCCTAGCCCGGATACCCTGGCGCTTTCCCCACTTCCGCCTCCTCTTGCACCGCCTGTGGCGCTTCCTCTGCGGGTGCGCTGCAGTAGTGGGGGTCAGTGTCGAAACGGGCCGCCGGAGTAGACCATGGTCAAGTAACTAAGCTTAACTAAGTGTGTGCCGGGTTTAATTTGCAGATTGCTGTGTTGCCAATGTCAAAAAGAGTCCCACGGCTGTATGTGCGCATTGGGACAACAAGCGCAATGAAAACATAAAATCACTCAAGCACACCGATGAAGACAAACATATAAACACCACATTATTGGGACAGAGAGGAGCCGTGGCTGGTCACAAATGTGGTATATACCAAGGAGATGCACTGTCCCCCCTGCTGTTCTGCATAGGCCTAAACCCTCTCAGCCAGATCATCACTAAGGGTGGCTTTGGATACCGATTCCGAAGTAGGACAACAATCAGCCACGTCCTCTACATGGATGACATCAAGCTGTATGCCAAGAGTGAGCGTGACATTGACTCCTTCACTCACCTCAACAGGATATACAGCAATGACATCGGGATGTCATTCGGACTGGATAAATGTGGACGGATGGTGTGCAGAAGAGGGAAGATGATCGCCACTGAAGGGGTTGAACTACCTGAAGGCAACAGGACAGCTACAAATACCTAGGGATCCAACAGGTAAATGGCAATCATGAGGAGGCAACACAGAGATCAGCCACAGCCAAATACCTCCAGAGGATGAGGCAGATCCTGAAGAGTCAGCTGAATGGCAAGAACAAGATCCAGACAATAATCACCTACGCCCTGCCAGTAATCAGATACCATGTGTCTTGTGTCCTGAGGCTATACACTAAGCAGAAGACAGGAGGCCGCAGACTAGTGAGCGTCAGAGCCACTATCCAGGAGGAAACAATTAACTCACCAGTTAACACACACTCATTCACGTGGCTTGCTCGCAGGTTCGGTCGCGGCAGAAGGCTCCTAAAAGTTAACACATACCCAGCATTTAATACCAACTATTGTTCAAGTGGAAAAAGTGCCGAAAAATAAGTTTAAACTGACCTGTAGCTCATCTCACGTGCAGCCTCCCCACTGCTCCCACTCGGACTGAGCTACAGCGACATATTAATTGCACACGATTGGCCACGCCGACCCACGTGACCGTATAGCGCTGCCAAGAAGATTGCCAACAATTGGCCCGCTGGCTCAGGTGACCATGCCGGGAGATAGACAGAAGTACCGTGAGATGGACAGCGATACCATGATAACAACAAGATTTGTCACCTGGGTTACATCATGCATGTTTTTTAGAGGGGGGTTTCATTTTATGGAGGATCCCCCAGCACGTGAGCAAAGGGAGAACATGCAAACTCCACATAGAAAGGCCCCTTTCCTCGAGATAAGGGCAGCAGGCACCGAAGTCATGATGGAGAACACACCCTCGGCACACATAGTGCCCAGGTGGGAATTGAACCTGGGACCTTCTAGCTGTGAGGCAACAGTGTTGCCACTGGACCACCGTGCCACCTAATGTGTACACACACATGAATATATATGTATGTGTATGTGTATGACTATATATTAGTGCTTTCAATCAATTAAAATATTTAATTGCGATTAATCTCATGAATGTCATAGTTAATTCACGATTAATCGCAAATTAATCGCACATTTTTATCTATTCTAAATGTCCCTTGAATGATCATTTTAATGCTCTTATCAACATGGAAAAGTGGATAGGCTTGCTTTGTGCAAATGTTTTTTATTGAAAACAAAATCATGTAGTGTTATATTTCACACTAACATTCTCACTTTGAGCAGTCATTCACATTTGAAGCAAAATCTCACACAATTTAACACTGTCAATAAAAAGATGACAAAAAAAATAAATACTTGGTTACAAAAAAGCCCCTTCAACGACCCTTTCTAGGGGATCAAAACAGGGTGATACAAGATTAAGTTAAGATAAAGTGCACATCATTATAAACTAGGACTCAGCCTATAGTGCAATTAAACCATGGCTTAAGCTGTCCTTTCTTCAATTCAATTCAATTCAATATTCCTTTATTCGTCCCTCGAGGGGAAATTCCGAATTTCACAGCAGCATCAATAACAGAATAGAATATTAAAAGACAAAGTGCATGCAGTTAACACAAAGTATATACAAAAGGGTGTACCGGGAATAGTATTTACAAACCTAAAATATTGCACAGTTTACAGAAAAAAATATTGCACAGATTACAGGCTTTTATGTACTGAAATATTGCACAGATTATTGCCCAGGTTATTGCACAGATTGTTTTCCAAAAAAATTGTTCAGTTCAGTTATTGCACAGAATGTTATGCAGATTATTGTACCGCATACTTGGAGCAGTTTCTATTGTAAAGTCTGATGGCTGCAGGAAGGAAAGACCTGTGATACCGCTCCTTCACACACTTTGGATGTAGCATCCTGTCACTGATGGAGCTCCTCAGTGCAGTGAGTGTATGTTGGAGGGGGTGGGAGTCATTGTCTGTCATGGAGGACAGCTTGGCTGTCATCCTCCTTTCCCCCACCTCCTCCACCTGTTCCAGAGGGCATCCCAGGACAGAGCTGGCCTTTCTGATGAGTTTGTCCAGCTTCTTCCTGTCAGCTGCTGTGATGCTGCTCCCCCAGCAGACTACACCCTAGAACAAGGCAGAGGCCACAACAGAGTCGTAGAAGGTCTTCAGGAGTTCCCCCTGCACCCCAAAAGACCTCAGCCTCCTGAGCAGATAGAGTCTGCTCTGTCCTTTTTTATAAAGTGCAGTGATGTTATGAGTCCAGTCCAGTTTGTTGTTCAGATGAACACCCAGGTACTTATAAGATGTCACCATCTCAATGTCCCTTCCCTGGATGTTCACTGGTGATGGGGGAGAGTGCGGGCGGCGGCAGAAGTCCACAACCAGCTCCTTGGTTTTATCCGCATTGATCAGCAGGTGGTTCTGCTGACACCAGTCCACAAATCCTGAATAAGTCCTCTGTATGACCTGTCGTCCCATCTGTGATGAGGCCGACAATGGCAGAGTCATCCGAGAACTTCTGCAGGTGGCAGGTGGGTGACAGGTGGGAAAAGTCCGCTGTATAAAGGTGAAGAGGAACGGTGCCGACACCGTTCCCTGGGGGGCCCCCACACTGCAGAGGACAGTCCCTGACACACAGTCCCGTGTCCTCACATACTGAGGCTGGTTGGGAGGTAATCCACTATCCAGCATGTGAGGTGTTGGTCTACTCCTGAAAGCTCCAGCTTGTTCCTCAGGATGACTGGCCTGATGGTGTTGAAAGCACTGCTGAGGTCCAGGAAAAGGACCCGAACAGAGCTCCCTGGCAGCTCCAGGTGAGACAGTGCTTGATGGAGGAGGAAGATGAGGGCATCTTCCACTCCGATGCCAGGCTGGTACGCAAACTGCAGCGGGTCCATGGACGAGCTCACCAGGGGGCTCAGGTGGGTAAGGACCAGCCGCTCCAAGGCCTTCATGAGGTGTGATGTTAGTGCCACCGGCCTGTAGCAGCTAGGGTCCTTAGGATGTGGGGTCTTTGGCACAGGTAGCACGCAGGACGTCTTCCAGAGTCGTGGCACCCTTCCCAGCCTCAGACTCAGGTTGAACAAATGTCCAATGATCCCGCTCAGCTGATCAGAGCAGGATCTGAGGAGTCTGGGACTGAAGCCATCCGGTCCTGCAGCCTTCCTGGTATTTAACCTCCTGAGCTGATTTCTCACCTGGAGAGGTGTGAGAGACAAGTTGGAGCAGGGGGGCTGAGTGTCTTGTGAAGTGGCTGGGGGGCTGGAGGAACAGTGGGGGTGGCGTTGGAGGTGGTGAGCTGAGTACTGCGGGGGGGGGGGGGGGGGGGGGGGGTACTTGGGCAGAGTGCTGGCAGAACAAAGGAGGGCTGCTGCAGGGCTGGTACAGCTGGGGGAGGGGCAGATGCTTCCTCAAACCTACAGAAGTAGGTGTTCAGCTCATCTGCCCACTTTGAATCCGCGACTGCCTGGGAGTTTGGCTTCTGGTGGCCTGAAATGGTTTTCAGGCCTCTCCAGACTCCTCTGGTGTTGTTTCCTGCAGCTGTTCCTCCATTCTCCTCCTGTATTTGTCCTTCCCCTCCCTGATTTTCCTTCTGAGCTCCCTCTGAACAGTTTTCAGCTCCTCTTTGCTCCCTGACTTGAAGGCCCTCTTCTTCTCCTTTAGAAGAGCCTTAATGTCAGGATTAATCCAGGGTTTGTTGTTAGAGTGACACCGTACAGTCCTGGTGGGGACAGTGTTCTCCACAAAAAAGTTTATGTAGTCCGTGATGCTGTCTGTCAAACTGTTGATGTCCTCCTCATGAGAGTCATTGAATATATCCCACACGGTTGTCTCGAAGCAGTCCTTCAGAGCCTCTTCAGCCTCGTCAGACCACCTCTTCACTGTGCGGGACACAGCTGGTTGCTTGTTGACAAGGGGCTTGTAGACAGGCAGGAGATGAACCAGGTTGTGATCAGCTCTTCCAGAGGAGGGAGGGGTGATGATTCGTATGCCTCCTTGGTGTTGGCATAGAATAAGTCCAGTGTTTTATTGTCTCTGGTGGCACATGTGACATACTGGATGAATTTGGGCAGAGTGGAGGACAGAGAGGCATGATTAAAATCCCCAGAGATCAGTAAGAGGGCCTGTGGTTTCTGCGTCTGCAGCCTGCTGATCACGGAGTTTATGACACACTCCGTGATCACACATGTCACAGGCTGCGTCAGCGTTAGCAGAGGGGGGAATATACACAGCCACCACTATGGCGTGTGAGAACTCCCGTGGCAGATAATATGGCCTCAGACTAACAGCCAACACCTCAATGTCCGGGCAGCAGTGCTGCTCCTTGATAGTGATGTGCCTGGAGTTACACCATCTTCACAAACACTGCCAGCCCTCCTCCTTTCCTCTTACCGCTCTTCTCTGTCCGGTCCGCTCGAACGAGTAAAAATCCATCCAGCGCCACCGTCGCGTCTGTGTGCTGCATTCCCAGCCAAGTCTCCGTGAAAAGTAGCAAACTGCACCGCCGGTAGTCCTGCTCATGTCGCGTCAGCGCTGCCAGCTCGTCCATCTTGTTGGGCAGAGATCTTACGTTCCCCATGATGACGGATGGGAGAGTCGGTCTGTAAGCTCTCCTCCTGTCGCGACGTTTAATCCCTGCGCGGCACCCCCGCATCCTCCTCCTTAACTCGCGGGGGACATCAGGTCGCTCCTCCGGCCGCACAGCTGTGTTACGCAGGGCCAGCAGCTGATCCCTACTGTAAACAATGGGAGCCATTGTCTCTCACGGACCCACAGATGCGGAGAAAGTGTACGGGTTGTAAAAAGTGATTACGAAGTAGCGCCAGAGTCACCGTGTTTAATGTCCCTGATGCGCCAGATTTTAACAAACACGTAGATTAAAAAGAATAAAAGAAGACACAAGAAGAAAGCAGAAAAGGATAAGAAAAAACTCTTAAAGTCTAGTGAGCTGCTGTAAAGGGCTGCCGCTGGTATGGCGCCGGAAGTAAGTATAGGAAGTAAGTATATATTAAGTTTCCTTTGAACATAATAGCATCCATATGTCTCTGTCGAAAGCCATCGATTGTTGCCTGGTTTTGACAAGGAGGCGGCAGAGAATTTGCATTCGCCGTGTGTTTGGCCATCAAGTGGTATTTCAGACTGGATGAGCTACGGTGATAAGTCGGTTCACACCGACAATACACACAGATAACTTTGGTCTTGTCAGTCGACCCATCTGGCAACAAAACTAAACTTTCCATTCAGAATCTTGTTCGCATCCATTTCGGTGTTTCGCACTTGACATCCACATATACCAGTAGCCTACTTTTTTGCAGCTAGCGAGCAGGCAAGACCAAATACGTGCGTGGGGCATGCCTATCGTTTTGTTTCCGGTTTACAATTGAAGTTTCTAGCAGTGGCCACAGCTTTTAAAAACTACATGTTCACTGGGTCACAAAGAACATTAATCTCAGACGTTAAAAAAATTGATGCTGCCAAAATTGGTTTGCATTAATAACGCAATATTTCTGACAGCACTAATATATATATATATATATATATATATATATATATATATATATATATATATATATATATATATATATATATATACATACATATATATACACACACACACACATACATACATACATATATATATATATATATATATATATATATATATATATATATATATATATATATATATAAGATATATATAAGATATACATATATATATATATATATATATATATATATATATATATATATAAGATATACATATATATGTGTGTGTGTGTGTGTGTGTGTGTGTGTATATATATATATATATATGCAGAGCAGGGTGAACAAAAGATGAGGGACAAGCAGTTTTCATACTCTCCTGAGGTGAACCCCCATCTACAGAGCACAGGGAGGTTTCCAGTCTATCAGGTGTGACTAGAGTGTGAGAGGGATGGTCAGCATTCACAACTTGTGCCAAACTGGCTTGAGGCAAAGGTGGCCGAACCATGTCTGAATTTTTCCTCATCAGTAGGAATATTAAGTGGACAATTATGTGGCTTACTGGCATTATCCCCAGTACACACACATCACATACCGCACCATCATCACTGATGCCTGGCAGCAGAGAGTTTAGTGCATCCAGTCTGAGTGAGTGGGAACACCTTTGCCCTCCTGATGGCAGAGTTCATTTCCACACCCAAGCAAGCCAGAGAACAGCCAGAGACCATTGTATTGGTATTGTACTGCTTGAAAGGAGAAATGCAGGAATTTTCTGTGTCTGGGAATGACAGGGATGTAACATCTCTCAGGTCAATGACTTGGCTGTGGTGTGGCTGTGCCCCTTCACACTTTACACTCTGGGTCATAAATTCACACAAAACGACTATATCCACAATACAAATTAATTTAGAGAACATACAGCATATAAAGACAATAAAGACACTGATGAAAGGAACCTGCCAACATGGTAATACACCGTATATAGATGGAAGAATCCATTGCCATGCGCACAGGGTGTGTTTCACTCCTTGAGGTGAGATCCATGACATAATTAGAAGAATATGTATTGAGAAAGAAGCACTCTGGCCTGTAATTCCTTCAACACCTTCACCACGGAGCACAGACCCATTTCCTGCTGAACCTCCACCAGAAAAACCAGACCATAGTTGTAGCTGACTATGCCATTGACTTCCAGACTCAGGCGGGGCCGAGCACCTGGAATATCCTGAAAGCACTCCAACACAAAGCTTTCCTTCATGGTCTCGAAGACCACATCAAAGATGAGTTAGTTTCCCATGAGATGCCGGCAACGCTACATGGGGTCATCGAGGTGGCAACACAGCTGGACCTCTGCATCTAGGAATGCTGCATGGAGAGACACCGCGCCACTGAGATGGCATCCACCCCTGCTGAGATGTCATGAGAGTCCTCCCTCTGTTCCCACTGCCGCTCCACAGCAACCAAGACAAACCAGAGCCCATGCAGGTGGGACACATCGAGGAGAGAGAGGCATTGGTGGGGAAACCTGTGTATGTACTGTGGCCAGGTGGGCCACTTCATCGTCAGCTGTCGTCGTCACCAAATGGCCGGGCTCACCAGTAGCAGGGAAGGTATTGGTCAGTCAAACCTCCACAATGTCCTTCTTCCCCGGACCACGCTCTTTGTTCCACCTGAAGCTCGTGCTCCTGGGTGGGGGCTCACACCATCTCCACATTCATTGACTCTGGGGCCGACATCGGTTTCATTGACATTGAATTGACTCATCAGTTGGAGCTCAGTCCCCTGCTAGACCCAGGGGAAAAATTGAAATCACCCGTTTCCTCTTCAACTCTTCTTGTGACTCTTTTTTGAGCTCCTCTCTGGAGACTTCAAGTGGCTGCGATGTCTGTGGCTTCTGTGGTGACCTGGCGATTTTGGGGGGTGGCGTGGGCCAACTGTGATGGCGGCGTGGACTCTTGCTGTGATGGCGGTCTCTCCACAGTGCTGGGCTTCTCCTCTTCGGAGATCTGCTCCTCAATGCCAGGCAAGCCAGGTAGGCCCTGTTTTTCACTTAATTTAATTTCACTCTCTTTCACTTGCGGCACTCTCAGTCTATCGTCCTGGTTCCTGTAATGTCAAACCTAATACCTTGTCTCGTTTGTTTTTCTGAGCCCAGCCTCCAGTCTCGCCATCCCAGTCACATGGGGAATTGAGGAGAGAGTGAGGGCCTCCACCGAGAATCCAGGTCCCAGTTCCTGTCCCCCAGACCAGCTGTATGTGCCTCCTGCGCTGAGGACGGATGTTCCCCAGTGGTCACATGTCTCCCACTTCTGTGATGTCATCCATCAACGCTTCTGGTGGCCCACTTTGGAGGAGAACACTAAGGGCTACATTAAAGCCTGCCAGGTATGCAGCCAGTACAAGGCCTCTCACTTGTCCCACGCTGGCTTCCTACGGCCACTTCCTTTGCTCCATCGTCCCTGATCCTGCGGGACTGTTTCTCGTCCACAGACTGGGGCATATTTCGAGCTGCTGCTGGCAACAACATCAATGAGTACATTGAGCATGTGACAGAGTACATCAGCAAATGTATCGATGACGTCGTACCGCGAGTGACCACACGGTCTGCTCAGACTCAGAGCATGGACAGCAGCCTTCCACACCAGTAACCCAAGTGAGTGCAAGAAAGCCCAGTACGAACTCAGAAGCTGTATTAAACAAGCTAAGAGTCAATACAGGGAAAAGATCATGCTACAGTGACTCTAACAGCAGGAACATGTAGAGAGGGCTCAGGACCATCACAGACTACAGGAAAAAGAGCTGCAGCATGGGGGAGGTGTCTGCTTCTCTCTCTGAGGAGCTGAACTCCTTCTATGCCCGTTTTGAGGACAATAGCAAGCAGGAGATGTTGCTGGAACCAGACAACTGCCCTTTCCAGCTATCCCGGGTTGATGTGTGTAAAAGCCTTAAAAGGGTGAATGGACACAAAGCTCCTGGACCGGACAAAATCCCAGGCCGCATCTTCAAAGCGTGTGCACACACGCGTGTGCACTAGAGTTGCTCACACATATGGCTGGACAGCCATGAACTATACCAGAGTGTGATGAATGATCAGAAGCTGTGTCCCAATTCAGCGGTTGCATCCTTCGGAGGATGCATTTGAAGGCTGATTATGTCATAACGCTGTGCGAAGGCTGTTCCAATTCGTCCAAATTCGAAGGATCCTCCAAATACAGCCGACAAATGCGTCCTCCTTTTCCCTGTTTTTGGAGGATGCATCGCTACTATCGCGGCCTCCCATATCCACAAATGCTTTGCGCTCCGATTGTTTCTTTTAAACAATGCCGACCAACAGCAGCAGCAGCAGCACCGGCACCGGCACGAGCAGCGGTGCAGAATACACATTTAAATGTAAGTAACAGGTTTTTGCTTAACGCCAGGAGCTCAAATGGCCTTAAAACCTCTAAATGGATGTTAAGATACGTAACTTTAATAACGCTCATACATAGCCACCGGAATGTAGAGCCAGCTATGTATTGTAACTTAAGGCTAACCTGTTGATATAAGGAGCTCAGTTAGCCTTATTAAAACCCTTCACATACAAATGTTACAAGCTCGGATGTCAACTAATATCTTATTGTAACTGTGAAGATATTCACATCAGGTGAATTTGTTCTTGTAAGTTGTATGATAGGCTACATTTTGCTCCTCTTACAAGTGACAGGAGCTGTCCGGGCACATCTCTGCACCCAAAGCTGAATGCAGATGAAAGGAAAGGGGGGAGAGAGAGAGAGAGAGAGAGAGAGAGAGAGAGCGAGAGAGAGAGAGCAGAGAGAGGATGGACAGACTTTTGGTTTATTAGAGAGGATGATTGACAGCCATTGATTTTTTAATGTTTTTTTTTTATGTTCGATTACATTCTGTGTTGTTTGATTTGAATTGCGAACAAAAAATATTGTGTTCTAAATTAAAATACATTACAACATTATAACCTCGTTACATTATCTATTCCATTTCTTATTTACAATATAAGGAGACTTATGAATTACTTTTCAGTGACAATACAATTAGTTTATTTTTTTGTGATATTTACAGATAATTACAAAGATACAATATGAATATTTCTAACTATTTACAAGTGGGCATTCTTAAAATGTACAACTATTAACAATAGATCAGCAGAAATGACTATTTACAGAGATTTGCAGATTTACAGTGCACATATATACAGTTGAGGCTGAGCAGTCCCTGGTGGTGCTGCTGGACTGGATGGGATGCCACATGGAAGACCTTGGAGTCTTCTGGCTGTGAGTGGAACACCATCTGGGGGGTGGGGGATGCATGTGTAGCAGTACGATGTGCCGCATTGGCTGAATCCAGGTGGGTCTACTGCTCTGTAGTCTACCTGGCACATTACCCTATCAGCGCAGAGAGCGAGGTTATAAAAAGGAGGCTGGGTTCCTCCCTCACCCTCTCTCTCTTCCTGGCTCGAACACCCCTCTGCTTCTGGCCCTCTGTTTCCTCCTCCGTTCGCCATGCAGGTAGGTACGCGGCTGCATTATCGGTGGGTTATTTTTAGCTCTCGCTAGCCCTTTTTTAAAATGGTTCGACTTTGCGTTTTAGTGGTCCATCGTGCTCAAGGGGAGGGCAGCGATCTCCTTTGTTCGCTATAAACACTAAGAAGACCAGGTACACATACATTAGCGTATGTTCAGTTCTAGCACTAGCCTGTTAGCCCAGGTGTTAAACGTCTCACCGGTCTGTTTCCATAGCGGATTCTATGCAGCACCGGTGCACCACAGATGCTCCCTCTTCACACGGAACCGTGTAGAGCCTCCTCATCTTCCTCCTCACCTGGAGCACACCTGCTGATCTGGACATTAAGATAAGTGCAGGAACACTGCTGCTTCACCCTGCTGCTTCGGCCTGCTGCTTCGCCCTGCTGCTTCGCCCTGCTGCTTCGACCTGCTGTCTCACCGACCCTCATTGACTGTAGCGTCTTTGCATGCCGCTTCTGCTTTGCTCGCCACTGCCCGCTTCGCTTGCTGTTGCTGCTACTGCTTCATTCAGGGAGCGAATTTGGGTGGCTGCTTAGCCCCTGGTACTCCAACCCAGCTTATTTCTTAATATTGGACTCCAGCGCTGTGGACTGTGTGTGTGCGCGTGTGTGTGTGTGCGCGAGCGCGTGCGTGCATGCGTGGAGGAGTGAGTGCGTGCTGGGCGGGTGAGATGGGGTTAGGGGATCTCACGTGTTCTTTTGAGTATAGTGTATTATTTTGACTTCATAGGTTGGTTAGTTATTATTTAGTTTTCATTTCAAATTAAGGGTTATGTACATTTGTTTTTGTTTCTCTGGCCAGAGACCTGGGTTCTTTGTTTCCTTTTTTTTGTTTGTTGGTTATTTCTTTTTGTTTGTCCTTTGTGACTTTTAATCAAAACAACCAATACTGTGACTAATTGTGTTCTCCCCTCTCCTTTTAGTTGTTGGGAGCCGACGGTGGTGGTGGTGTCCTGGGTGGCGGTGTCCTCAGCGTGTCGTGTGATTCTGGAGTTTAGTTTGCGTGTATTTCACGTTTGGCTGGGTGGCACGTATGAGTAGGGTGCTCCTCCTTTAAGTTGGGTTCCCTCCCCCAGGTCCCCTCCCCACACTGTCGGTAAGCCTCACTATTGGAGCAGAGTGTTACCACTTTAGTTTCCTTTAACGTTCCCTTTTTTTATCTGGAGTGTAATCAGTTTAATAAATTTGAGCATTGGTTACCATTGAATCACATTTCCTGCCCTGCTTTGTATTCCTTACCTGTGTGCCTTGTCTACTACAACTTCTATTCATCCACAATTCCCTGGGTGAAATTCCCAGGGTGGCGTTGTCGGTTTTCCTGTCAAATTCATACACTTAGATATTTACCATAATATTGTATTAGCCCTCGTATTGCCACACGTCTCCACTGTCCACCTCATCGTCCATCATTGGGGTTTGCAGGGCTGACGCAATCCACGGCTGCCATGTTACTAAAAATGTTTAAAAGAGAGGCAAGAATAAAAACACAAATTACTCCAACAAACTCAACTGTTTACAAAACACTTTAAATAGGAATAGCTTCAAAATCAATGTACTTGCCCTCTAAAGGTAATCATGGTCAAGGATACCCTCCTCCAGGGCAGACACCTCAGCAGACACCTGGTCCCGCCAGGGAGCATCACTGGCTGCCTCCAACCTGCTCTCCCCGTCATCCTCCGGCATGTCGTCCTGCACTTCATCCTTTGGGGCCATGATGTCACCCAGACATATGTTGTGCAGGACGGCACTTGCTGTTATGACCTGTAGAAAAGGAGGAAAAAAAGATACATTGAATGTAATTAAAATTAAATTTTAATTAACTTAATTTACTGCTGCTCACCATTTAACAATAATCAAAAACCTGTTGTGTAATGACATACCTGAGGCACAAAGGTGTGGTGCACTTCCAGCGCTTGGAGGAAGATGGCTCTAAACCTTGTCCTCGTCATTCCAAAGGCACGCTCTATGATGGAGTGTGCCCTGGAATGATGGCTGTTAAAGCGCTGGGCTCCCACACCTTGCACCGGCCGCTTGTAGGGAGTGATGAGGGGGAATGGATGTTGGAGGCACGGGTACCTGCCGTCTGCCAAGATGAAGTACACCGAGGTTAAGGCAAGAGTACATCGGCCTTGCCTGGATGGAGAAAGGAGGGTAAGAACAAGAGGATTAAACAAGAGCAATTGAATTGTAGTTGATATGACAACTCTAGTGAATGTTAAAGCTTAGACTAATAATGCTTAATTTCTCCATCTATTACACTTTGGCTTCTCGATTTGGTTCTGATGTTTAATAACACAACATTTTAATAGGCTATTGAATTAAGTCAGGGTTATTTACAGGGTTCGTACACATTTAACTATTTAATTCAAGCACTTTTCAGATCTTAAAAACATAGCATTAAAATTACAGCATACAGAACCCTGTATCAGGACTTATGGTCAAATGACATATTTGTCAGTCCGTAGTTTATATGGTAAGTGTACTAAGCTGACTATGTATGAACATTAATATGAGTTAAAATAGCAGGTTAATGTTACCTCTCCACGGCGCTCTCCCAGCCGGAGATAAACGTGCTGCCGGTGTTGCTAGAGCTGCCTCTCCTCAACATCTCCTCCTCCACATTGACTCTGAACACTGCCCCCCCCCCCCAAGGGTGTGTCCTTAGCCCTCTGCTTTTCTCCCTCTATACCCATGACTGTACATCCAAGAACAGCTCCAACGCCATCATTAAATTCGCTGACGATACCACCATCATAGGCTGCATCACAGGTGGTGATGATTCAGCCTACAGAGAGGAGGTGAGAGCACTGACGTCATGGTGCAGTGACAACAACCTTCTGCTCAACGTCAGTAAAACCAAGGAGATGATCATGGACTACAGGAGGCTTCAGGGAGGAGGACACGCCCCCATCCACATCGAGGGAATAGCATTGGAGAGAGTCAGCAGCTTCAGGTTCCTGGGGATCAACATCAGCTAGGACCTCAGCTGGACTCACCACATGGACCTGATTGTAAGGTCTGTGAGACAGCGTCTCTTCTTCCTGCGGCGTCTGAAGAGGTTTGGCATGAACCCTAGGATAATGTCAAACTTCTACAGATGCACCATTAAGAGTATCCTGGCTGGAAACATCACGGCCTGGTACGGCAGCTGCACCGCCCTGGAGTGCAAAGCACTGCAGAGGGTAGTAGAATCAGCCCAGCGTATCACCAGAGCAGAGCTGCCAGCCCTCCAGGACATCTGCAGCCAGCGCAGCAGCAGGAAGACCAAGAAGATCCTCTCTGACCCCAGCCACCCCAGCCACAGACTGTTCATGCTCCTGCTGTCCGGCAGGCAGTTCAGGAGCATCCGGAAACAAAAAGTCGCAACGCGGGAAAAAGTAGGGTGAACTGCAGATCCTAACAAAAACAAAATGTTTTTGTTTTTCTAGTTCTAGTTTCTTTTTCTAGTTTACATTTGCTCCTTGCCTGTTACCATCCATCCATCCATTTTCTATGCCGCTTATCCCTTTCGGGGTCGCGGGGGGCCGGAGCCTATCTCGGCTGTCAACGGGCGAGAGGCGGGGTACACCCTGGACCGGTCGCCAGCCAATCGCAGGGCACATACACACACCATTCACACTCACACTCACACCTAGGGGCAATTTAGAGTCACCAATTAACTTAATGAGCATGTTTTTGGTCTGTGGGAGGAAGCCGGAGTGCCCGGAGAGAACCCACGCATGCATGGGAAGAACATGCAAACTTCACACAGAAAGGCCCGACCCGACTCCAACATGCAACCTTCTTGCTGTGAGGCACGCGCACTACCTGCTGCGCCACTGTGCAGCCCTCCTTGCCTGTTACCTGCAACTAATTCTATTTCCACTTTCCCTTCAGTTCCATCTGCTCTACTCAGGTCCTTGTTTCCTGTCCCTTCATCTTATCTGCCAGCTCTGCTACCCACTCCTCAGTCTTTCTGCCTGGTTCTTCTCTGGCTCTCCCCCTTGCTTAACACAACCAGCCACTAACCCAGGCCCCAAACTTTCAGCCTTCTCACTTGCCCAGCTCCCCACTGGCTCACATTCTATCTATTTTGCCATGCAATAAATTATTTCTTAATTCAAACTCAAGTCTCCTTGCCTCTATTGTCTTGCACTTGATCTCACTTGCTAGCCATACCAGAGTATTTAGACTGTACAGATCAGTCAAGCCTCAAGAGACAGATAAAAATAGATTTCTAAAATGTTGCTGAAAGACAACATGAGGCAGCAATCATAATTAGAATCTTTCAAAACTCTGATATGCTTGAATCACTGTAGTTACATGCATAAAAGAGAAGAAAATTGTCTTGAGTATATGTTCCTGAAGATGTCACGAATGGATGACTGGGGAATGCAGCTGAAACACCTCTTGTGTAAACAAATCAGCAAAAGTTGCTCTCAACAGCTTTGTGAACAGGTTTCAATGGGAAACGAAGGGTGTGTGGAAACGGAGTGACACTGATTGGTGATGGTGTAGAATTGACAGCAACAAGTGCATCAGCAATGCTGGCAGTCAGAGCTAACCACTCTCAAACAGCTCAAACTGACAGTGCTTTCCGTTATTTTTGTTTTCCTTTTTCCTCTCATCTGTAAGTTTAAAAAGTAAATCCATAAAGCTGCAGGCAGGGGTGGACAGTAAGGTATTACCAGTAATGAACAAGTTAAAAGGTGGGCCTAGTTCTAGGAGTTCTAGAGGTACTTTTTCTGTTTCTTTTTTAAAGATTCACTTTGACTCCATAAGTGTATTTTTGAGCCAGTGATCTGTTAAAACTAACCTTCTCTAAATGTGGGGATTGAGTGTAGAGGGGGAGAGCAGGCAAGAAGAACCTCGACTCCAGATGCCAATTTACAAGCTTCCTAGAAGAAAAAGAAGCACCTCCTGTCTTTTGACCTCAATGTGATGCTGACAGTCCAAAGGCCAGAAAAAGAGGGAGCTTGCAGCAACAAACCCTGTCCATATGTGGCCACGATTTATACCAAAATCTAAAAAGACATCAGTTACATGATGAAGTGCTTGCTGTGTCTCCTGAAACCCTGAGATCTCTGCTTTTAAAACCTCCCCTTCTAATTTTCACAAGCTCATTGAAGAAAGTTGCACATACTGTTGGTTAAAATGTAGTTACTGTTCTTTGAAGTGGAAGCCAACAAGCTTGATATGACAATATAGACAGCATGTAAAATATGTGCAGCAAGTGTGTAGGAATACATATGCATGTGTGTATATCTCCCTATGCTTTGATCGGCTGTAGCAGCATTGAGCTGACAACAGAGGCTTACACACACTGCAGCTGTCATCGTCATCAAGACCGCAGATGACTGCAGCAATAGACACATTTACACACACCCAAAACACACACTCTCGGTGTGTGCTTGTGTGAGTGTGGTTGAAAGAGTGTATATGCACACATGCAGCAGATTGTATGTATGTATGTATGTATGTATGTATGTGTGTGTGTGTGTGTGTGAGTGTGAGTGTGTGTGTGTGTGTGTGGGGGGGGGGGGGGGGGCTTCCTAATGGGAGTGATAGTGTGGAAAAGCAAGAATTGTGTGATTCATACACAGAAAGGCAATATGTTAGTAATAACAGTTATAACAATAATAACAGTTAATATTTAAGCCCGATCTTTCCCTAACCCTAACCTTTAGAGCTTTAGTTGCCTGACCCTTTACAAAACCTTAAGTATGTTTATTGCCATAACAATAATATTACCCTTATGTTACCATACCATAGTTTAGTAATGCCATAGTTTCCATGTGGAGCTATAGAAAGCAAATGGAAATCAAAATGTTGAACTCTGCAGAGTCATTTAATATCAATGTCCTTGTCTGTTGAGAAGGTAGCTCACTGGCATGACAAAGACACCTAATGATGTGGCCATCATGACTTGTGCTTTATCTGTCAAAAGGTGTGGTGAAGAAATGTCTAGAACAACTACAGAACCCATATCATTGTCATGTCAAAGCCATTGAAGTTCTTCTCTCTTGTATTGGCCAGAAAAAAAATAGTGGAACTTAAAAATGCTTCTAAATAGAACTGATTCAAATCAAATAACACATTAACAATAACAAATAAATATTGTTTATACCCAGCTCAAAACGACACCGTCTGATCACGACTTGATCAATGAAAAGTCTTATTTATTAAATACAATAATGAATAATGAGTAATGAATACCACAGCAGAGGATATGGGTGATATGAAGTAACAAAAACAATTGCAGAGAGAAACTTATGGCAGAATGAGTTTGGCGATAGTGAGAGGTAGTTTTAAGGGAAAAATAGGGATGCAAATGTAAAGTTAATTTCTTGAATGAATGGTTGAAAGAATTTAAGCAAACTGACAGTACAGTATCATAACCTCACAGACCAACTCTTATTTAAACCCGCTTAAGCATGCCTACTTTGCCAACGATGCTCCTGTCAATGTCTGCTCCGAACTGACACAAAGGGCTCCAAGCTGTCATCCGTGGCTCCGATTTGCGCTTCTGATGGTTGTCTAACCTGAACCAACGGGTCAGTAGCTGGCTGCAGGTCTTCAGTTGAGTTGGGGACCATATGGCAAGACTTTTGATTAATAATAATAAGATTGAGAGTCTCTTCGATGGCCGAAAATGTCTACAAAATTGTTATTACGTGAATAGAATTTAACTAAAAAAAAACAAAACAAAAACATGCAGCTTAACATGGTGAGCAAAAAATTCTAATTAAAGTTTCACGAAGAGAAAAACTAGAAAAGTACGTTTTCTGAAGAATGAAATCAAGTATGAGCAGCAACAAAAGACTGAGAAAACGACGGAACAAAAAAACAACTGAACAAGACTAAAGACAAAAAAAGAAGACTGGAAGGAAACTCAGCGGAAAAAGCAACTGCAAGAGGCAAAAGAAAAATCAAGACTGAGCGTCTGCTGTGCGCTACAGACAGTATAATCACTCCAAGGCGTGTCTAATCAATTGGCCATCACGCATGTGGGATGGTTCGTGGGCGCGTGACATGATTTCACCTCATAGAGCGAGAATTAACTAATGATTCATACAAGCGGCTCTTCTGCTTCTCTCTATGGTCAATCAGATATGTTTTGAATGATCAATTTTCAATGGCATTTCAACATTGTTCACAACATGCGTTAGACAATTCTTATGAGTAGATGACGACATTCAACAATAATCATGATAACAATTTCTAATACTCATCCTAATATACATGATGACTCAGGGTATAACTAACTCAACATAACAAAACTATTACTCATTACTTATTAATAACTGTCTCACACCAAGCATATTCAATTCAATTCAATTTTATTTGTATAGCGCCAAATCACAACAGAAGTTGTCTCAGGACACAGGCCAAGCTCTTCTACATACAGAGACCCAACTATTCCCCCATGAGAAAGCACTTGCTGACAGCGGTGAGGAAAAACTTCCTTTTAACAGGCAGAAACCTCAGGCAGAACCAGGCTCTGGGTGGGCGGCTATCTACCTTGACCGGTTAAGTCAGAGAGGGAGAGCAAGAGAGTGGGACAGACAGAGAGAGACAGACAGAAATTCAGTCAGAGAGAGAGAGAGAGAGAGAGAGAGAGAGAGAGACCAACATGCAGTCACAGTAACAGTGACAGTGGATGTAATAATAGTAGTAGCAGTTGCAGTGGATGTCAGGCAGGGCCAAGGCAGGAGACGCAGCCGCAATCCACAATCCAGATTCAGCCTCTGTCCGTGGGAACCTGCGAGATGACAAAGCACAGAGACTCCAGGGAAGGAGCTAAGTTAGTAATACGCCGTGGTAGGACATGAAAGCGTGCAGATGGAGAGGGACAGAAGGACAGAGGAGCTCGGTGTATCTTTGGAGGTCCCCCGACAGTCGAATCCTATAGCAGCGTAACTAGGGGCTGGTCCAGGAGCCTGAGCCAGCCTCAACTATAAGTTTTATCAAAAAGGAAAGTTTTAAGCCTACTCTTAAATGTGGAGAAAGTGTCTGCCTCCCGGACAAAGACTGGAAGATGGTTCCACAGGAGAGGAGCTTGATAGCTAAATGCTCTGACTCCTGTTCTGCTTTTTGAGACTTTAGGAACCATAAGTAGACCTGCATTCTGGGAACGCAGTGTTCGAGTGGGGTAATAAGGTACTATGAACTCTTTAAGATAAGAAGGTGCCTGGCCATTTATGGCCAATATTACATAGGTGAAAAAAGGCAGTCCTTGAAATTTGTTTTACATGGGAGTGAAAGGACATGTCCTGGTCAAAGATGACTCCCAGATTCTTTACAGTGGTGCTGGAGGCCAGTGCAATGACATCCATAACTGCTATGTCATCAGAAAGTGACTTTCTAAGATGTTTAGGGCCTACTACTATAACTTCACTTTTGTCCGAGTTTAGCATCAGAAAATTGCAGGTCATCCAGGTCTTTATGTCATGAAGACATGCTTGTAGTCTAGTTAACTGACTGGTTTCTTCTGGCTTCATTGATAAATATAGCTGGGTATCATCTGCATAACAATGAAACTTTATTGAGCGCTTCCTGATAATCTTACCTAAAGGAAGCATATACAAGGTGTATAGAATTGGTCCAAGCACAGAACCCTGCGGAACTCCATAGCCGACTTTAGCGAGCACAGAGGAGTCGTCATTAACGTGTACAAACTGAGAGCGATCTGACAAGTAGGATTTAAACCAGCTTAGCGCAGTTCCCTTAATGGCAATGAAGTGTTCCAGTCTCTGCAATAGGATACCATGGTCATTGTTGTCAAATGCAGCACTAAGATCCAATAAGACTAGTACAGAGACAAATCCTTTATCCGATGCAATTAGAAGGTCATTTGTAACTATAACCAGTGCTGTCTCTGTGCTCTGATGCACTCTAAATCCTGACTGGAAATCCTCAAATAAACTATTATTGTTTAGAAAGTCGCACAGCTGATTGGCAACTGCTTTCTCAACAGTTTTTGAGAGAAATTGAAGGTTGGATATCTATAGTTGGCTAAAAACCCTGGATCAAGAGTAGGCTTTTTAAGTAGCGGTTTTATCACAGCAACTTTAAAGGACTGTGGTACGTACTGTAGCCTGTTGATAAAGACAGATTGATCATGTCTAATTCTGAAGAGTCAATTAAAGGTAATACTTTAAACAGCTTAGTTGGGATGGGATCTAAAATACAGGTTGATGATTTTGATGATGAAATTATTGAAATTAGTTGGTGAAGGTCGACAGGAGTAAAAGAGTCTAAAACTGCGACAGGCTGAGTAACAGTTTCTACGATTTCTGTATTTGAAGACAAAACAGTACCTGTTGATGGCAGAAGTCGATGAATTCTGTCTCTAATAGTTAGAATTTTATCATTAAAGAAGCTCATGAAGTCATTACTGTTCAGAGCTAAAGGAATACATGGTTCAACAGAATTATGGCTCTCTGTCAGCCTGGCTACAGTGCTGAAGAGAAACCTGGGATTGTTCTTATTTTCCTCTACTAGTGCAGAGTAATAGGCTGCCCTGGCACTGCAGAGGGCTTTCCTGTATATTTTAAGACTGTCTTGCCAGGCGAACCGAAATTCTTCCAAATTGGTAGAACGCCATTTCCTTTCTATTTTCCAGGAAGTTTGCTTTAATTTGCGGGTTTGAGGAGTATAGCACTATCAACCAGGTAGTCAATCTGGGAGGGACTAAGGTTATCATAGGAATCCTCTGTTGTATTGAGACATGGTGTTGAATTAAATGCTGATGGGATCATATCCTTAAATTTAGCTACAGAACTATTAGACAGGAGTCTAGTATAAGAATTTTTGCCTACTGTCTGGTAGTCTGGTAATATGAATTCAAAAGTTATTAAATGATGGTCCAATAAAAGAGGATTCTGTGAGGAGACTATTAAGTCTTCGATTTTAATGCAATATGCCATATTCAACCTAACCACTACGAACCCCTGGATGGCAGTATGGTTCCATGGTAGAAACTCAGACAAACTTTTTGGGAGAGTTAAAATTACAGTTTCATCATCATCATCTCGAGGTGAACACTGTCACCTCACAGCTAGAAGGTCCCGCTCGAATCCCGCTGTGGGCGCCTGCTGCTCGAGGAATAATAAGGGGCCTTTCTGTGTGCACTGCATGAAAAGTCACATTTCCGTCAATTTCCGTCACTGTAAATTGCCATGGAAGCTCTCTCTCAGCCACTGTGACCACGAGGTGTTAAAATGCAAATGTAAATGTTGCAAAGCTATACAAATGCAAATTGGGATTTTGTGTGTGTGTGTGTGTGTTCTGTGCCTACAGAATACAAAGATTTTTTTTTTTTCATGAGGATTTAAAAGTGTGTTTAAATAATTTTATAGGTTACATACAGGATAGGTGTCCTGACTCTCAAAGGTCTTTAATTTTCCACTCAAAATTGTGAAAATTAAAGCATCTACAGTTCTTGGACACTGGTCACAATTTTTCACATTTTGCCACCACAACACCAGATGAACAATGCTTGTGTGATTAGCTTGCAAAATTCCAGCAGGGTAAGTAACTTTTCTTTTTTTTTATTTTCGATGATGTCACTTTAAAGAAGTTTACATGTTTTATAAAATATTCAGGTACAAAAATAGAAAATCAAAGTACCTAACAAAATCACAGCATGTTTTTCATTTACGCAACAACGGTCTCGCGAGAAATCCCGAGAGTGCGACCTCGCATATGATTGGACGCCTCCTCTGACGCAATGACGTCGGCAGAAAACGACCTCGGCGCGTCTGTGAACGCGAATCGAGCTTGGATTAGAACAGTTACGTTTCGGGTCTTGCTAAACTTTAACTTTGTTCATACAATGGCCGGACGTCGTCTTCAGTTCATCCCAGAAGGCACTCCTCTGCGACGAGTGGACGGCCTGGCTGCGGAGCGACCATATCCAGAAAGTCCAAACAATTTAGAGAAGAAACTGCTGAGCGCCTTCAGTGGATTGTCTCGGCTGCTAACGCAGCTGATTGCGCAGATGGCGAGGAAAATGGCCGTGATAAAAGCCAGACTGCTCGCTCTGGAGGAGCAGCCCGACCGAACTGCAGCTGCGGAGACGAAGAGACGGGTGCGTAAGTTACGTAAAAAACTGTGCAGTTGTGCAGTTTTCAGGGCGCCAAACCTTTATTATTCTTATTGCACTACGTTCCGAACGTTTGGTAATCGTTCACGTTATATTTAACATTACAATGTATTTTGTATTTTAAAGGAAAAGGTGCCACGTCTGCATAATAATGACGGAAACGACAGGCGATATGAACCTGAGCAGGGGTAAGTTAATAAAATACACAGGAAATATTCTGCAGAATATAAGTAAACGTAAACGTTGCATGACCTGTACTTTTTGTGTTTTACAGACTAAACTCGCCCCACAATGAAACGGTGACATCATATTTGATGGCGACTTTAACTGGGAGTCCAGACATGGATGGTGTGGACAGCAGTCTTTTAAACCCTTTCTGTTGTTTCTTGTTGTTGTTTTTACTGAAGCCTGTCTTAATTATTTCAAACCAATATATATTTTCTTCCAGCGGCCTGTAAGACCTATTATGAGACGGTGCGGAGGAGCTTCAGGTATGCCCCCCGGCGAAGTTCCCCGTAAACTTGCCATAAATCGCCGAAAATCAAGGAACTTCGCAGGGATTTACGAGTTGAAAATGTGTTTTTTCATGCAGTGGTGGAGTTTGCATGCTCTCCCCGTGTTCACCTGGGGTATCCTCCATAAAAAAATACCCCCACTTGTGACCAATGGTGACAAATGAGAGTCTTGCATTAACTTCTGTTACTTATTAATGCTTTGGACTGTAGATGGGCTGTATCATGGACATTTTATCTTTTAGCTATGTTTTGGTTTACTATGTATTGCTTGCATAACGCCATAGACTTTTTTTTTTTTTTTTAAAAGCTTTAATTTACTTTGCCTTGATACGTTGTGAACAACGAAGCTCATCATTACGTTGGGTTCTAAAATGGTTTTCATGTTAATTGCAGCTTTAAAAATACACAAGAGGATAGTTGAAATCTCTCCGGTGGAACGTTCAGTTATGGTTGCAACTTTGAAGAACTATGGTTGCGCTGGTTGACTGCCAGTCCACCGCTTCTGGTCTGCCGTGGAGGAAGTACTGACCATGGATGGGTCAAAAAGCGGGAAAGAATTTCACAATTGAAACTGTGTACAGTTGTACACATGTTGTGTGTAATGCGACGAATAAAGGAATTCTTCTGAATTCTTATTGTAAGCTAGAAACACTGGAAAAGCATTGATATTATACAGATTATGGGCTTAGTAACAAGTTAAATCAAACATAGAGATTTAGTTATCCTGGTGTGTTACAAAAGAGGCTCCCTCCAAAATCACACCTCCCTGTGAACATTCCAAATGACTTCAATAACTCTTAAACGTTAGGCTGTTTTACAACTCCATTTTTCCTGAGGAATGAAGAGAGGGGAACAGAGGGTCAGTTACAGGCCAGTTCTGCTACAGCAATAATAGCGATATTATGTACAATTTGTGATAAATATCACAATATATGTATAAATACCTTAAATATGCATATAGTTGGCGAAACTTAAGATTCTAAATATATAAATACAGACATTCATGAATATAAATACATAGTAAAGTGATTTTTTTTTTTCCAAGAAGGCCAAAATACACCATTAGAGAAACATGAACATATTCAGTTTCTGTGGTATTATCCAGTTATCCATTTTTATTGAACTTGGAGGGTGTAGTGTTGTGTAAGAGTAAAGTGCTACTCTTTGTTGCACTTTACTTTGTGTTTACAGCAAATAGGTCCCACATATAGTAATCTGCAAGGATCTATTTGCAAAAAACATAGCTTATAGACTAAAACCATGCATGTACTTCAAATGGTTCAAAAACAGCTATCAGTTTACTTTGGGTATGTGTTTGATAAGCATTTTAGGCTCCTTTTTACTGCAATGGTTTAGGTAAAAGTGCCAATACAACAATATTAAAAAAAAATAAAATAAAATGAACCGCATAAATACGATGAATTGTAAATGATTTTTCTACAAACAAAGTTTGCAACCTTTTGTCAGAATTATATGAAAGCTGCTATGTTAACACAAAACTTTTACACAAGAGGCTTTAAGAAAGAATTTCCTGATCATTTTCAGAGTCTGGCTAATGGAATGCAGCATGTACTTGAACTCTAACTGGCCCAAGCTGTAAAAGAGATGTGAATAAATCACCTTGTGGCTTCAACATTTGTGTCAAGCCTTCCACACAAAAAAATGGACCATTAAAGCAAAGTATCTGAGGTTAAAGTCAGAGGCCTCCAGTGCTTCAGCTGAATAGGCTTCAACTGATAATCAGTGAAACAGCACAAGTGAAAAGCACAATGTCCAAAAGTGTGAGAAAAGTCACTTCTGAGGCAGAGGCAGAGGCAGAGCAGATAAATGAAGAGAAATGGGAAGGTCATCAAGATATAGATTGCAGACAAGTTTGTAGTGAATTGGATTTTTATTGAAAGGTTTACACCTCACACAAGCGCACACACACACACACACACACACACACACACACACACACACACACACACACACACACACACACACACACACACACACACACAGAGTCCTGTACTCAGAAGACTGAATGGATTTGGCTGCACTGGTGAATTCAGTGGAAAGTTTGTCACTGATGCCACTACCAGGGATAGCCTTGCTCCAGTGGGTCCAGCAGCAAAATGATTCTCCTCCTCATCCATATTAATAATGAGTGTTGTCATCTGTGACTCAAGGCCCTGTGGTTTGGTTGGAGTGTAAAGTGCTTGTCCCTGTTATATCACCTCTTTCGTGCCTACTGATATTATCTCTTCCTTCATCCTCGTGTGTGGTTCAGCCTCTTCCTCTCCGAACAGGAGATACTCCTGGTACAGCTTGTACTGCATAACATGAAGCACCAGTGAGGCCTGTTATGTGTCTAATACATAAAAAATGTAATTACAGCTAAACCATTTTTTAAATTACAGTCACATAAACCAATTCTACTGTTGTTTTCTTTTTTGGTGTAGTACAAAGATATTTCACCTGTTTTGAAAAATAATAGATTTATCTATTTCTGAATGATGTGGTCCTTAAACAGTCTTGGAATTGTAAAAATATAGCTGTAAAGCTGAAATGTTTGTGAATCCATAGAGCCCACTTGTATCAAAAAAAATAATAAAATAAAATAAAATAAAAATACATTGTTTGACACTTAAAACACCATTTAGCCACATTCATTTCCATTCACTTTCAACTGGGGACATTCTTACTGATTTTGTCAAATGTTAAACAGTCCCCGCTAAAATGAGGCCACCCTAAGCCCTCATTTTGCCAAAAATTTGGGCTCTTGTGATTTTAACAAAAAATATTAAATGAAGCATAGTGCAAGTTCAGGCAGGCCACAGAGGTCAAGCTCAATTGGCAATCTAGCTTCATTGATGGCTCAGCTGATCTCACACCAGCCCACATCAGCTGTCAGCTCAGCTGATTCCCCAAGTTGTTCCTTATTCGCACATCTCAAACAGCGCACTCTGTTTAAGCTTTCATAGCCTGCTTATCCTTTGCTGCTTCCTCTGCAAGCCATTTAGAGCTCTGCAAGCTGTTTTGCTTCCCATATGAGAATGTCAAGTGTAGGGAAACTAACTTAATTTAATGTTGCATTCGTTGATAAACTATCGGGGCACCACCTTCCTCAGCTAAGAAGGACTGCAGAAATTAACTGCTATAACGCTGATAAAATACTAACGAATGAACCAACCCCGCTGAGCATGCCTACTGGACTGATGGCGTCCCGGTGAGTTCTGCTCTGAACTAACTCAAAGATGCCCAGATGTTCGTCCGTGGCTCGATCTGCTTGGTGGTCCGGTGGAAGGCCCAGGCACACCAAGGTGAAGAGCTGATGTTGGACGGTGATGTCTCTCGAACTGGGTTCTACAGTGTCGGTTACAGATAAGGGACAGCTCCGGATGGTTGTTAACCCAGACCAAGAATCAACGGCTGGCTGCAGGGTTTGGTTCGGTTGAGTCCGTGAAGGATTATTTTAGACTGATAGTAACAAAATTGATAGTCTCTTCAATGGCCGGTCGAAAAGGGTCTACAAAATTATTATTATTTGTCTCAAATTTATGGATACTAAAACAAAACGTGTGACTTAGAAAAATAAAAGTTTTACGACAAAACTATAGAAACACGTCTTCTGAAAAATAAATCACGCTACTCGGTATGGCTTTTGAGTAGCTCAAAGATGGGAAAACTTAAAGAGCAAAACGACCATACAAGACTAAGACAACTAAGAAGTAACAAACAAAACTAAAACGTAACGTAACATAACTTAAACTAACTTAAAACAAAACTGAGTAATGCGCACTGAATTCATGCTGCGGCTGCAGACATTTAAATCTCGCTCCAGGGCGTGTCTAATGGGCAGGCCGTCACTCGCGTAGGACGGTTTGTGGCGTAATCTCGCCTCATGGAGCTCCAATTAATTAATGATTCATACGAGGGGCTCATCTGATTCTCACTATGGTCAATCACATATATGTTGAATGGACGATTTTCAATGACATTTCAACATTGTTCACAACATGCGTTAGGCAATTCCTATGATTGGATGACAACATTAAACGATAATCATGGTAACAATTTCTAATACTCATCCTAATATGTATGATGACTCAAGGTATAACTAACACAAAATAAAGAAATAAAGAAAGGCAGACTATATTTGCCCAAAATGATTGTCACTATTATGGTTACTTATTAATAAATGTATCACGTCAAGCGTATTCAACTGATTTCCTTTGTCTTTGGCATGGGAGTAAACGTAGTTCCTTTCAATAATGTCCTTTAATGCTGATTGAATGCTCAGGTGTTGCTAGGAAGCCAATTGACTGCACAGGTGTGGTTTGAAAGCTGATTGGTTAACGGGTGTGTAAAACTGTGTGTAGTATTATGCACTTACTTATCCTCCCCTTAGCCCCACCCCTTCACATTTGGTATCATTGAAAAGCCCCAAATGTTCTCTGTAGATAGCAAAAGGAGACATTCAGGTTCACAAATGTCCTCCACAGAAGACAAATTTGAACTACTGGTAGTCAAGAGGATATCAAATTTTATCAGAGCTGCAAACATTGGGAAGTATTTTAGGAAAATGTTCCATAATTCCTGGAGGGGTAATAATTTTGGCCTCAACTGTATGCGCAGATTGAAAAAGAGTTGCTGGCTATATCACATGGGTGTGAAAAATTTTACCAGTATGTTTCTGGCAGAGAAAACTTTGTGAACAGTGGTCACAAGCTGAGCTTAAGAGTACCGCTTTAAGCCATGCTTTCCTCAGACATTAAGGTCTTAGATTTCCCAGCTTTCTTATCAGGCTTTTAGATTTCCCCTCTTTGAATGGCATTGAATGAATGGCAATTTATCTGTAACATAGCAAACAACACAGATGAGGGTAATGAGAGATTTTTTTCACATTTTATAGAATAAACAATAAACCAATAACCTTCATATTGAATAAAAATAGAATTGCTTTTGCAGTCCTATTAGGAACAGTACTAAAGGTTTAAAGGTTGAAATAATCACCATAACTGTGTCGCAGAACTGGCCTCTAACTGACCTTCTCTCACCCACTCTGCAATACTCCAGAGAAATGGAGTTGTAAACCAGTCTAACTGGTTGAGTTATAGACCACCTGGTTTGCTTACAAGGAAGGTGTTAATTTCAGAGACAAGATGTCTGGCCAAGAGGAATCTCCTCCATGTTTTCTTTTCGGGGAAGCCAGAGACACAGACACCTCAACATCAAAGGTTGCCCCCTCCTCACCTTCTCCTCACTATGTTTCTCATGGCAACGCTAATTCTTTCCTGATAGCCCCATGAGAGATCAAGACAATAAAACTGTCTGAATGAATGGTGCCAGGCTCCAGAGGACCCTCCAAAAATCAGATAATGCTGATGGGTTGTAAATTGGACATTCCTGAAGCAAACTTTTTTGATGTATGCTTGTGTGCTTTTTCCTAATACTCCAGGATAACCAAACTTCTATGTTGAACTTAACTTTTGATGTTTTGATCTTACAGGACTCCCAACATGTATAATATTGATGTTTTTCCAGTTTCTCTAGTTCGAAGAATGACAAAGTTGTGATTTTAACTGTTTTATAAAGTTTGTCTGAATTTTTATCATGGAACCATACTGCCATCTAAAGGTTTGTAACGATCAGGTTGAATACGTTTGACGTGATGCGTTTAATAAGTAACCGTAATAGTGATAATCATTTTGGGCAAATATAGTCTGCCTTTATTTCTTTTTCTACAGTTTTCCCGTCTTCGAGCTACTCAAAAGCCATACTGAGTAGCGTGATTTATTTTTCAGAAGACGTGTTTCCATAGTTTTGCCGTAAACTTTCATTTTCCTAAGTCACACGTTTTTGTTTTAGTATCTGTAAATTTTAGTCAAATAATAATAATTTTGTAGACTCTTTTCGATCAGCCATCGAAGAGACTATCAATTTTGTTGCTATCAGTCTAAAATAATCCTTCACGGACTTAACCGAACCAAAACCCTGCAGCCAGCCGTTGATCCTTGGGTTAACAACCATCCGGAGCCGTCCCTTATCTGTAACCGACACCGTAGAACCCAGTTCGAGAGACATCACCGTCCAACATCAGCTCTTCGCCTTGGTGTGCCTGGGCCTTCCACTGGACCACCGAGCAGATCGAGCCACGGACGAGCACCTGCATCTTCGAGTTAGTTCGGAGCAGAACTCACCGGGACGCCATCAGTCCAGTAGGCATGCTCAGCGGGTTTGAATAAGAGTTGGTCCGTGAGGTTAAGATACTGCTAATTTATCCAAATTCTCTCAACTGCTCGTTTAATCCCTTAACTTTACGTTCGCGTACAACTACTTACCTGCTTTACAACTACTTCTCACTATCGCCAAACTTGTCTGCCATTGCATTGCCATAAGTTTCTTTTGTGTTATGTCACATCACCTCATATCATCTGTCATACCATTCATGATATATCATTCATTATCCATAATTCTGCTTAATAAATGAGATTTTGATTTAAGTCCTGGTTAGACGATGTCCTTTTGAGCTGAATATATACAATCCCTGTATCCAGAGTTTACACTTCAGATTATCAGACTGGTTTACCGTTGGTTCATTCGTTAGTATTTTATCAGCGTTATAGCAGTTAATTTCTGCAGTCCTTCTTAGCTGAGGAAGGTGGTGCCCCGTCATTTTATCAACGAATGTAACATCAAATTAAGGTAGCTCCCCTACAATTGCCACACACACACTTTCGTAACATTTATTGCAGGGGTGCAAACTGGTCATGGTCACTGATGAAGACGCAATTTTTTTCACCTGACAACAAATAAAATAAGCATTGCATGGCACAGAGGCTGCTCCACAGGTATTTATTTTGCCACTAAGTGTTCTGCATACATTATTCAAATATAACCTTTTGCAGTACATCATGGCTATTTGAGTATGTCTGCTGCTGTAATGTTATAGTTTAAATCAATGTAAGACCATGAAGCCAGTGACAAAGTAAAATGGAATGAATTAATCTATAACACTAAAATTAGCTTTCAGCACAAAAACCTGTTTGGATTCTTCACACATGCAGCCTAAGGCCTCAGAAGAGGTTTTTCCACTTTGTGATTTGTGTACTCTGCCATTTCTGCTCAACTCTTCCTGCTGTAACTTGTGTCACTCATTGCAGACCACCAGCCCACCCTGTTAAAAGAGTAGCATTGCTCCATTAAAGGATAGGACAGTGTGTAGCGTGTGTGCAGCAGACAGTGGCAGGCAGTGATGTGAATACTTGTGGAGTCAGGCTGGTGGAGCAAAGGGAATGGTTAGCAGTATATTTTCTAGGCTTTTTTATGTTCATTCTGCCTTTTTTCCCCCATGTAATCTATATGTTGTAAAGCATTTTGAGCTGGGGGGGTAGCCGATCGCAGGGCAACATAAACAAACATACATCCATTCACGCTCACACTCACACCTAAGGACAATTTTATGGTCACTAATTAACCTAATGAGCATGTTTTTGGTCTGTGGGAGGAAGCTGGAGTGGAGAGAACCCACACATGCACGGGAAGAACACGCAAACCGTGCTGCCCTATTATGTATAGCGGCATGAAAAAGTTTGGTCAGAGTTTTTGCTTCTGTGAATAGATAAGTGAGTAGAAGATGAACAGATCTCCAAAAATAAAAGAAAGTTAAAAGATTGAACATTCTGTTCAACAATTTAAGCAAGATCAGTGCATTATTTATGTTTTTCACAATTCTAGAGTGAAAAAGGAGGGCTATAAAAAAGTTTGGGCACCCCAAGAAATTTGAGTTCTAAGGTAACTTTTATCAAGGTCTCTGACCCTAATTACCTTTCCAGGGATATGGCTTGTTGACAATCAGTCAGGAAAGGCCAAGTGATGCAAACTCTAAAGCTTCATAAATACTCTACACCTTGTTGCAACAATCAACAGCCATGGGCTCCTCTAAAGCAGCTGCCTAGCCCACTGATAATTACAGTTTTTCTCAAATGCTAAAACACATTTCACAAACGTTTCCTCTATGTTCCCCAATGTCTAAACACAACACCCTTTTCTAAAGCTACATAAACACAACCACACCTTCTCACTTCAAAACTCAAACTTTCACACCAAAAGAGCAGCTCGAAGCTTTCAAAAATGTAAACACTATACACATCATTACACACTACAGCAAAACAATTGAAAACACAATGCTCAATTTGTGAGAAGGTTCTTTGTTTCATTACTGCCAATGCATATTTTTAGAAACTTTACAGTAACGGATCTTCTTAGATCTCTGTAGAGGATTAGGCATTTAGATTTGTGAGTTTCATATGAAGAGTATAAATCTAGAGAAAATACTGCATGTACACTACTGTAACACAACTCAATGCAAAAACAGAATCTATTGCACACAACAGTACTCTTGAAAACATGTTCAAGAGTAGAGTTGCGCTCAAAGGGAACCCTATAGACCTGTTTCATCCGCATCTTTTGGCGCCGGAGAACTCGGTCTACTGTGGCCAAGCTGACATCATCAATGCGCTCAAAGTTGACATTATCGGCAATGACTTTGTCTCTGATCTCCCGGAGTCTGATGAGGTTGTTCTCACGAACCATATCCACAATGAGGGTTTCTTGTGCCGCTGTAAATATGGCAACCCTCCCACCTCTATATGGCATTCTTTCAACTCTAAAGACAGAAACATGTGTTGTCAATTGACGTGTTTTACAATAACAACTGATTTGAAACCAATAGACTACTTTCACAGGCTTGTAAAACTGTATTGTGACAAAGAAAGCAATAGAGTACAATACCTGTTGTGTTGTCTGAATGCCCTGATAATGTTGGCCACGGTGAACCTACTCAGGTTTGGACGGACTCTTATTCCTGCTTCAGCCATTGTCATGCCATGGACAATGACATGGTCAATGACTGTTGCTCGGATCTCGTCCGTAATGATGGTGCGAGGTTGTCTTGCTCTTCCTCCTGGACCTTCTCCTCTCCCTCCTGGACCTTCTCCTCTCCCTCCTGGGCCTTCTCCTCTTCCTCGTTGGCCTGCTCCTCTTCCTCCTCTGATTTGAACTCCTCTTCCTCGTTGGCCTGCTCCTCTTCTTCCATAGCCAGCTCCTCTCCCTCCTCTGACTCGAATTCCTCTTCCCCTGACTCTGCCTTCATCCATTGTGTTTGTTTGGAATCTTCAGCAAACTGTGCACTCTGAACTTGCTTTTATACATGTGGTCACAGCATTAGCAACAGGTGTCTTCAATTTTGAGTCGTTGTGTGTAATGAATGACGCCAGGTGTGTTCATTGTGTTCAAATATTGCTGACTGTGGCAAGCATTTTGCATCACATGAGCTTTCATTTGAGAATATGGGCAGAGTTCCTTTGCAACTTGTGTTTTAGCAAGGAAAAATGGGTTTAGATTTATGAGAACGGAGCATTGTGTTTTGTGAATTGTGTCTTCATGTGAAATGTGTTTATGATATTGGCAAATGATGGCTAGATTTAGTAAATGTGTTTAGACAACTGGTCATTTAGTTTAGAGGATTGGCTTTTGTGTTTTAGCATTTGAGAAAAACTGTAAAATAATTGATGCCCATAAAGGAGGAGAAGGCTAAAAAGATGGCAGCATTTTCAGGTAGCTGTTTTCTCAGTTCATAATGTAATTAAAAAATTTTAACACTACAAAAAAGTACACTCCACTACTCCATCACAGTAATGGATCTTTAAGCAGAATTCATCCTATTGGGTGTGCCTATGTGTTTCAAGGAGGAAGAAAAGAGAAAGAATACAGATGAGAAATGATGGATCAGATGCTAACTCTTCCAAGAGTAGTATTCAATAAATTGTGAACTAACCCAGGCCAAAAGGATGAATGTAGCTGCTGAGCTCCTGAATGAACTTTAAACTCTGTGTGTGTATGTTTGAGAGAGAAAGAGAGAGAGAGAGATTTAATTATTGGTCAATCTTCAAGGTAAAAATAGCAGTGTAGAAACTGAAAACTTAAGAGGGATGATGACACATGAATGGGGGTGAGAGAAAGAGAAATAAAAGACATGGTTGATTGATCTGATTATCACTGTTTTCCAGACAAAGCAGTGCTGAATAAAGAAGGCCTGTTAACTTGGGCAAATCCTTAAAAAAGAAGACATCATCCTGTATGTGTGTGACAGATAGAAAGAGAATGAGAGGATCATCTGTGTCTTTTACATTACATCAACTGTGAACTTAAAAGGGATGCAAGTGAAGTCATCCCCTAAAGGACTCCTCCTAAAACAAACAAGTGAAGGCATCCTGTGTGTGTGTGTGTGTGTGTGTGTGTGTGTGTGTGTGTGTGTGTGTGTGTGTGTGTGTGTGTGTGTGTGTGTGTGTGCGTGTGTGTGACTAGTCAGCGTCGGAGTGTTGGAATACTGCCAGAAAGGAGGAAAGCAGTCCATTTTACCGCAGGTTTCACTGCATGTCCCTGTTCAATATTGCCAGCACCACTGTCATCGGCCACGGGAGCTGATGAAGGCCCTGCCGTGGCAAACATATCAGAAATTTTGCGCATTTGGCAGCGCTGGCTTGAAGAGACAGCTTATTCTTGTCTCGCAGTTTCTCTGCAGCTCCTTTTCGTTTTCTCTCTATTTTCGAAGATCCTAACAGATTACGTTACCGACGCCAAAGTGGGGAAGTGTTTCATGATATGATTGGGCGAGATGAGCCCCGTCAAGTGTCAGTCAAGAAAATAACCTATGGGCCACAGACCAGCGTGTGTCAAGGGCCGGCCGGTAGTTATGAACAAACTTTTGTGCTGACTTTTTTTTTTGCCGAATGCAAAAAAAAAAGTCGGCAGGACCAAAGCGAAAGGGGTTGGTGTTTAACGCTGTGATTGGGCCGGCTCAATGTCAATTGGGCCGCTGATCAACTGTCTGGGCTGGTCAGACCAATATTTAAAATAAAACAAAAAAGTGGCCGACTATCAGCCCAAATAGCACGTCGGCCCACCGGGAAAATGCCCGGTATGCCAGATGGTCAGTGCATCCCTGCACCCAGGGGCGGCTGGCCCATAGTGGGCAATAGTGCACTGCCCTCCTTAAGCCACACAAGAAAAAGAGAGAGAAAATTGTTTATTTTGCTGGTCTAAGTCTTAATATTATTGTCCAATCAGCAGCCTGAATATCACTTTCCAACCAGAAGCCCCGCCCCCTCGGGGCGATTTCAGTCAGATTGAAAATTGCCCCAGGCACTCTCATAGGGTGCTTTTTATTACCTTGAATTGTGCCTCCTTGGCTGTGTCTCAATTCAGGGGCTGCATCCTTTGGAGGACCCAGCCTATGCAGCCCACGGAGGCCACAGCCTTGGAGGCTCCTCCGTCGGCTGCATCAACTATCGGTAAATGGGACAGCCTAGCCTTCGGAGCATTCCCTGATTGCGTCACGACGTCATAACGTCTTCCCTCCGAACCTGGGAAAAACACACATACAGAGACAAAAATTTAACAGATGACAGATGACACAACAGAAACATAACAGTAAGACGACAGACGACAATGGAGCCAGAGGTTTTGCGACACCGGCGGTTGACCGGCTGGGAGAGCGCCGTGGGGAGGCAACATTAACTGGCTATTTTAACCTATATTAATGTTCATACATAGCTAACATAGTTCGTGGTAATTAATATACCCGTTAATAAACGATACCGTTTAGTGACAAACGCTTGCCATATAAACTATGGACTGACATATATGTCATTTAACCATGAGTCTTGATACTTCTATATGTTGTCATTTTAATGCTATGTTTTCAAGATCTGAAAAGTGCTTGAATTGAATAGTTAAATGTGTAGGAACCCTGTAAATAACCCTGACTTAATTCAATACCCTATTAAAATGTTGTGTTATTAAACATCAGAACCATATTGAGAAGCCAAAGTGTAATAGATGGAGAAATGAAGCATTATTGGTCTAAGCTTTAACATTCACTAGTTGTCGTATCAACTAAAATTCAGTTGCTCTTGTTTAATCCTCCTGTTCTTACCCTCCTTTCTCCATCCAGGCAAGGGCGATGTACTGCTGCATAAACATCAGTGTTCCTGTTCTGCTATTATTTTTCAATGATCATGACACCAGACAAGATTTTAGGCTGAGCAGGGAGTCCCTGGCGGTGCTGCTGGAGCTTCTCCACCAGGAAAGGCGACATGGATGGGGTGCCACAATAGAGACCTTGGTCTGTCTCTTCTGGCTGGCGAGTGGGACATCCTACAGTTGTGGTGGCAAGGGTGTTTGGGATGCCTCGCTCCACTGTTCACCGCATCGTCCATCGAGTTACTGAGGAGGTGGTGGCCATTCGCCACAGGGTCATCTACTTCCCCAAGACCACAGAAGACCTGGCGGCAGTAACTCAGGGGTTTGCAGGGCTGGCAAGACACAGAGCTTTTCGATAAGCTGCTGGAGCAATCGACGGCTGCCATGTGAGGATCAAGCCTCCAAGCTGTCCTGATGGTCACTGTTATCAGAACAGGAAACTGTTTGCTTCAATAATCTTGCAGCACCACCAGGGACTCCTGCTCAGCCTCAACTGTATATATGTTCTCTGTAAATCTGCAAATCTCTGTAAATAGTCATTTCTACCGATGGGCTATTCATTTATGCCTCAACAGTTACCTCCATCCGAGTGTGGCCGTGTTTTTGGCTCCTGTAAACAGATGGTCGTTTTGACCACGGAATTTAATAAATTCCTCCGTCTGCTCCTTGCTCACAAAATGACATGTAAAGCATATTTTCTGTTATGTCAACAGACAAAATTATTGTTCGATATAATAACAACAATAACAATAATAATTGTGCTGCTGGTGCTGTTGGTTGCTATTGTTAAAAAAAACAATCGGTGCGCAATGCATCTTGGGATATGTGAGGTCGCGAAGGATGGTAGCGATGCATCCTCCGAAAACAGGGAAAAGGAGGACGCATTTGTCGGCTGCATTTAGAGGACACTTCGAATTTGGACGAATTGGGACAGCCTTCGTGCAGCGCTATGACGTAATCGGCCTTCAAATGCATCCTCCGAAGGATGCAGCCCCTGAATTGAGACACAGCCATAGCCCTTGTCTCCTCTCTCCTTCGTCGACCTGGAAGTCGTTTCCCCTCTGCCATGATGAAGGATCTTCCAGTTGATTAAATGCACCTGAAGGAGACGAGGAGTGAGGAGAGAGGAGGCTTCTGAGGGAGATCAGAGTGAGGATACACCGGTGTAGCCTACGTGGAAGTCTTTTATTATTTAAGGGTCCTGTCGTATGTGGCACACGTTTGAACCATGGCGGGAGCAGGTCTTCACAGATGTAAGTAGTCAAATGTCCTTTTAACAATTGTATCTGTCACCAAGAAATTAATGAAAATTCTTGGTATATTACAGTATATGAAAAGCAAGGCTACAAGGCTGTTGGTTTAATCTACCGCACACCCCTCCTCTGTTATGCCTCTTGTCAGGGACCCAGCACAAAGGCACAAGAACAAAGGTGTAAAAAAGGAAGATTTTCTTTAATAAAGTGATAAACAAGGGGGAAAAAAATTAATTCACATAACTGGAAAAGTGAGCAAACAAAAACACAGGGCCCAAACTCAAAAGGAGGTCAACTAAGCTGTACAAAAACTAAAACTCAACTTAGCATAATCAGACCTGACACAAATGACACACAAGGGGAGTGATATAGACATGGACTAGTCCTAGACAGACACACAGGGGACCACACCAACATTAGATCTAAGACCTCCAACCACTTAAAGATACTCAAGCTAATAAAACAACAACAAAGCAAAATAAATGATAAACAAAGAAATAATCAGCTCAGAATAACTAACAAAAAAAACAAAGAGATTTTAAACCAGTTAACCAAACCATCCCCCCCTTCTTCATTCTCCCTTGTGGCTCCTTTCACTTCCTGTTCATCGGCCTTAAAAAGCCACCTTCTTCCGCTTGGCCAGCCTTTAGGCCCAGGAGCTCAGGAAACAAAAAGGTAGTATTAACTTGCAAATAAAAACCAATTTTAACTAAATTGTGTGCAAATAGAAAAACTGACGAGAGAAATAAAGTGTATTGTTTGAACTCAAAAGACTATGTGTAGTGTCATTACTTGAAAATCTTTGTGTAAAATATGATAAATACAAAGAAATACTAACACTGGTGGGCAGCAGCTGCTACAGCCGCCACACCTCTAATGGCATATAATTGAAACCTCATCAATAGCAATCAGGAGTAGAAGAGTCTGACTGCAGATCTGACCATAATATCATGTTTTACAGCTTTTACAGCTGTGCGGCCGGTTCAGGGTGTACTCCGCCTCTCGCCCGTTGACAGCTGGGATAGGCTCCAGCCCCCCCACAACCCCTTAAAGGGATAGTCAGGTATAGACAATGGATGATTGATCACTTTGCCTGCTTGAAAGAGAGGCGAACAAAATTTCAGTACAAGTGATGAGTGAGTGTGTTATTAAATGGTGAGTTGAATTGTAAATAGTTGTATTGATTGCATATTGCCAGCCAAATACTGTATATACTGAATATGTTCTAGAAAGATTTGATTAATTACAGTTTTGATGATAGTATAATTTGATTTGATTTGATTATTGCTATGGCATCCATGGCCTATAAATTGTAGACTGTGCTAAACAGTGATTTTATGGGCAAACTAGTAGATGACTGTATCTGATGATGGCCACGGTGGAAGTGTTGTATTATGGAACCTAATTTATTTGAGACATTTAACTTGATAAAGCTATACAAAAATACTGTACAGTATGTACAATTCATGCCTGGTGTTGCCATCTTTTGGTTGAGCAGGAAAAATTAAAATTATTTTAACAACAAACAATACAATGTAACACTGTAAAGTTAGCTATTTGACTTTTATTTAATATTATTTTGCTCATTGAACGGGTCATCTTAGCCATCATCGCAACAGTTGCCCCCCCCTGAGAAATTTGTCAGGAGTCGCCACTGTATACACCACAATGTCTTCTGAATACTGTCTGCTCAAACACTGCCTCTATAGCCATGCTACACCTGCTAGCCAGAAGGACAAGCCTCTTTGTGTATCCCAAGACAAAAGAATCTTCATTAAATCCTTGTTAATATGCCATATCTGAAATAGGTAGTTGGCGGTAGTAATGCGTATAGGCCAGCAGGTAGTGCTTCCAAAGGCAACTGGACTTGCTTTGTGCTGGGGAACTTCCCATCATACTTCTTCTCTCTCCTTCTCTCCCTCTCCCTTCATCAGTAACATGCATTAATTTCCCATTTCAGTAACATCCTAGGCCACTAGAAGTGTTGCTTTAGTACCTTTAGGGTTCAATTGGCACTGGGGTGGCAGGCAAACCGGGATGTGTGGGTCCACTGCAGTCCCTGAGAATGGATAGATGTTTAGGAGGTCCATTACCTGTGTCTGGTTGGTGATGTTGGTGTGGTGGTTTTTGGATTTCCCTGTATTTTCCTGTATGCTGTGGAGTTGTGTGGGGCTTGTTTTCCCTGTGTCCTTTTTTGGCAGAGGTTGGGTGTGGTTTGGGAGCTGGTTCCAACACAGCTGGTACGAATCACAATCTCAGACTTGATAAAGACCGTGACAGCGGAGGACTCATAACCAGATTATTTCTGCCACTCAGTGGTATCTTCGGCCGCTCACTAGTTAACCACCTGTGTCTTTTTTTGCTCACCAGCACCAGCATCCCAGCCACCACGCTGCCCAGTCTCTCACCTCCACCAGCCTCAAGCTTCAAGCTTTTGACCTCCACCTCCATACTTCACCAGTGCCCCCACCACCACGTGCCCCCCCTCTATGTAAGTAAGTAAGTATCAGCTCTCCACCCCAGGACCCCGTGCCTTACAAGCCGCTGACAGAAACTCTCACATTACCATTCTCCTGTGCATCTGGAGTTATCATTATTATTGTTCGCAATAACTTGTTCTCTATCTGAGTCTGCTCTTGAGTCCAAACCCAGCTGCTAAACGTAACAGTTCAGCTTTCTTGACAATGGACTTAATTTTCCCCTTCCTACAAAACAGCTGCCACCACACATGACAGGTTGGGTTTGGGCTCAGGACTAGTTTCATTTTCCATGTGTTGCCAGGAGAGGACGAGGTTTGACATTTCTGGAAAATGAGGGCGAAATTGACCCGACTGAAAAATAGGGACCACCATGCCTGGCGGGAGTTTAGCAGTTTAGCTGGCTGGATGTAAGCAAGGTTTTTGTCATCAGTCATGGTGATGCCACTCCTCCAGTGCCGTCTACACGGCCAGCACTTCCCTGTTACTGACATCATAGTTTCTCTCAGCAGGGGTTAATTGCCTGGAGAAGAAAGCACAGAGACAGAGTTTTTGATCTGAGCCAGAACGTTGTGGTGATTGCATTAAGGCCCCTGTAGGTCTATGCGTGGACTGAGTGATTTATCTTTTTTGGAGGCAAAGAAAAATCCAACACTGACAGGAGAGGAGGAGGACGTGACGGTCAATGCCGCAGTCGTATGCACGGTGAGGCTAACTCCTTGCTGAATACTTCTTTCAGATTATGGTTTTCAGGTGGCATCCCTGACAGATCTGGCGGGGATAGGGTCTTAGAGACAGAGGAGGGTTTTACCATTTAAGGCATTGGCTGTGGCTGGGGTAGACAAGGGGTCCAGTGGTAGTACTTGCTTCTCAGCTAGTTCTTTATCTATAAAGTTGTGAAGCACACGGTGGCAGGTAATAGCAGTTTAGGTTTGGATGAGGAGTTAGTTGCGGGTACTCACCAGTATCCCCATCTGAGCCCAATCTTTCGGGCAGTTCATTGCAATATAGGCACAGATCTGCTTGTATGCGATGCTGTCTCTGCTCGCAGGTTCACCCTCTGGAGTGTCGGCTGTGGGGGGGGGGGGGGGGGGGGGGGGGTGATTCAGCAATGTCCCTGCCACATTCCTCATATAGTTGGGGAGGTCAAACACATTCCTGACTTCAGTGATGAACCCCTAAAATATTAGATTCTCCAACTGTTCTCTGGTGTTACATGCCTTCATCTACTCTAACGCTAACCTTTTTAACAGCCCAATTACATAGCGGATCAACACTTACCAAACTCTCCAGAAAAGGGCTCCAGGCCTGTACCGTGGGACTCTCTGACAACAGACAGTGCGGGGGTGAGGCTGCCTGGACTGAGAGCTGCGTGGGAGGCTGCATGTTTGGTGGAGGAGGGGCTATAACGGAAGAAGAGACATTGGATTGTGAGTTGGTTCCACATGCCTTGTTGCTGGGCATTTAATGACAGGAGAATGATGAAAGGTTAAAAGTTTAATTGATATTCAAAGACATTCTAATTTACTTTTTTTTTCAAAGTTGAGTTATATTCTTATTTTTCTTATTGTGTGACAACATGTGAGTGATAGTTTCTAAGTTGTATGCATTTTTAAACTTTTTATTAAGATTTATTAAAAATGTTGTTCCTCAAAATCAAGTAGTTCTGTGAGGTTCTATCTGTGAGCCAATCAGCACTTGAATGCACACAAGAGGAAAAATCAGATTCTGTGTATTTGTCATGAGAGCCAGCTAATGCTAGCTTCTTTGTTACTGTATGTACTGAGGCAGTATTTAGGACTCAAACACAGACTCAGAAGCGGAGTGACCAGTTAACCATTTATTGCAACAACAGGGTTATCCAGATACTCAGATGAATGGTTAGGAGAGAGTTTTCTATGAGAAGCACAGGAGGCACAGGGTGCAGGGGTGGTAAGTGGATCCATAGAGCGTAGCTGTAATCAGTGTATTAGTGGATGAATACTTGCAGGGCGGGGTACTGGTGAAAACACTGTGGTGGTAGTTGCGGACTTAAGGCTGGTAGTGGAGCGAGGTTGAGTGGCGGGGATGCTGGTGCTGGAAGCTGGAAGTGGGAACAGGCTGACCCTCTGAGGAGGTGAGGAAAAAAGGACACGTGAGAAATAATGAGCAAGACAAAAAGTAGCTTATTAACTAACTAGATACAACTACTACCGACTATACCACTGAGTGTTGGAAATAATCTTGCAACGCGCCCTTGGCTGTCCACCGTCTTAATACCGTTTGGGATTATGAGCTGGCACCAGCTGTGTCGGAGCCAGCTCCCAAACCTCACCCAACCTCTGCCGAAAGAGGACAAGCGAAAAAACAAGCCCCACACACACAAAATATTACAAAACAGAAACACAAAGCAGTTCAATCACTTCATTTAAAACTGTTTTATACTGTCATCCTGCCATTCTCCAGCTTCTCTGTACACACTCTGACTCTGTATTCAGCAGAATACATAATCTATGCAAAGACACACATGTACATATCAAGCCGCTCCTCTTGAAAAATAGTGGATAATTAAAGCTCTCATTCCTGACTTGATGATTGGATTGGACCTACACTTCATGTTAAGTGGATACTCAGGCTCCATCACAGGTTGGACAGATTAACTGAATAAAGCCTGTGCATGAGCACTCGTGTGTATGTGTATGTGTATGTGTATGTGTATGTGTATGTGTATGTGTATGTGCTGTTCTTCCTACTGTGAAAGAAAAAAGGGAACCTGTGTGTGTGTGTGTGTGTGTGTGTGTGTGTGTGTGTGTGTGTGTGTGTGTGTGTGTGTGTGTGTGTGTGTGTGTTTTTCCAGTTCCATCTGCTGTCTCCTGCAGACACCAGGCTTATGGCTGGGTTAAGGCAGCGTGATAAACACGAGGCATGCAACATGATTGACAGCTGCTATCATACCTGTTATTTTCCTCCCTATCTCCACCAGCTTCTCTCATGCCATTAAAAAAAACAAACTGAGTCCTTTGAAATGAAATGTTATCTCCCTTTCACTGTTGCTTTTATACAGATTTTTTGAAGAGAGAACATCTCAAAAAGAACCAATTTATAGAAAATAAATTCAGTCAGAGGTTGAACAACCAGCTGCACCTCAGCTTGCCTCGATCTTAGTGAAAAGCATGTAAACTAAGAGAACCAAACTCCAGGTCTGGGGTAAAAAAAATACATTCTCTTCCAGGCTGACTTGATCTTAGACCAGAAGACAAAGGAGTTGTATGCAGAGATGTGAAGAATGTTTTTGAAGACAACGAGGGACCAACAGGCTGTCATTCTTTTGCGCATGTACACACTGGTAAGCTGAAACAAAAGAAACAAACCAAAAAATATTCAGAAATGTAAGTTTATTTTCCTACGCACAAATTCAATGCATTATCCTTTCCATACATAATATTATACATACTTGAATGATAAATGTGCAATACCTTGGCAAGGTTATTGACACCGCCTTTGTTGTGATAGGACATCAGAACTTGGGTCCCGGTGAAGGCAAACTTCGATGAGAACGAGCCCTGTCTGTTTTTGACACCAGTGCAGGGGGAAGCTCAGGCGTATTCCTCTGTACTATTTCCGCCATGTACAGCTTCTTTTCAGCACTTCCAGGCCAAGAGCATGTGAAGTCATAAGTTGTCACAGGTAATCTTTTTCCCCTGGAGACCTTGGGCTCTATTCGACTCCGCCGCCAGCGCAACAGCATTTTTGTGCAGCATAGGCAGGCGCACGGCACACTTGGTGTTTTGGTAAACTGAGGCCTACAGAGGTGCGCCAGGATGGGCGTTGCGGCGCAGTAGGGGGAGGTGTCAGCATAATGAGCTGGCGCATTTGGATTTTCGTCCACTTCGGTCTGCGCCAGTGGTGCAAAAGTGCGTTGAAAGCTTGCCACCCCAGACCTGGTCAACTCTGTGCGCCAGCGGCGCACCGCCCGGCAAGTGGAATTTTTATAAACTGGTGGAGTCATGCACTCATGTCACCAACACCTCACAGTCAGGTTTCCACAGTGTCTGGCAATTCACTGCGATCAATAATTAGCAAAAGCCACGATTCAATGCAACTATCTGAGTCAGCACATACAGTCCGACCTAAATTTATATATTTTGATCCGTATCTCATCTGACCACATCGAAAGCGCGTTCGGCACGCGTAATGGTCACTCAACCTGACCGAATGTACACAGGTGAAACAGGGATGTTGCCATATACTCGTCGCCCCTCCTTGTCTGTCATGATCAGCACGGCCTCTTCAATAGGCTTGGGCAGAAACAGGTTTAAAGTGGACTTTATGTAATCAATACGAGACCTTGCATATGTGGTGGCTCGTCTCTCTCTGTGTGTCTGTCACTGGAAGGGATGGAAGACCAGCTCAGTGTTTCTACGAAGGCGATGGGGGCATGTAGCAAGTGAGGAATGAAGTAAACTTTGTCTTTGCCTGCTCTAATGTAAGCTGCGAAGCCACTACACCAATTTTTGTTGTGCGGTTAATACAAACTCAACACTTCCTTGTCTGTTTCAAATTAAAAGCCCTCTGTCTTTCAGTGGACACAATCTTGGCATTTCCTTTCTAGATTTTAATTGTAAAATACTTGTGGGAACGTGTTGTTGAAAATTACTTACACACTGATTTACAATTACACAGACTGAGAGAAGATCAAACATACACCTACAGTGACTGAAATAGGACAATAACACTTATGACTAATCCAGAACAGCAAAATTAACATAGCAAGACTATTTTTTATCAAGATAAAGAGATTCAAATACACATTCTTATAATAATGTATGTAATGGAAATAATTATGGATGCAGGCACATGGATTGTGATGAGGTTAAAGGCAGACTTTATTGATAAGAAGTGGAGATGGAGGTCTGGACAGATGAGCCGGAATTACGGTGGAGTGGAGCAAACACAGAGAGCTGAGCAGTTGACTGGAGGGCAGATTGGTAAGGCTGGGTGAAAGAGGCAGACGGAGACCACAGTGGGACGATAAATATGAAGCACAGGCAAAAACACGGAATTCAACAAAGTTCAGGCAAATGCCAGGGAAATACTGAGTAAGACTTGGCAACAAGGCAGCAGTGTTAGTACTACATTGGCGAATTGAAGAATCTGGTAAACACTGAACGGTAGAGCTGGGGTGTTTATACTACACAAGCTTGATGCATACCTGTCGACACTGGGATTTGAAAATAAGGGCCCTGGTCTGTCCCATCATCCTTACCACTGTCTACATACCCCTTACATTTAGACAAGGCTAGACAGAGTGAATCCTAAAATCACCATTTGGCAATCACTTGCTTTAGTGGTGTTGAAAGGTGTTTCCATCTCCCATTTAGCACATCAACACTTTTTGGAAAAAAACAAAAACCACCTGTAGCCCCTTTGACAAAAGGCTATAACTTAAAAGTTAAGTTTTCGCAAAAGTACACACCATGTTCCTGTGGTGTTGTTTTTTGGCAGGGGTTGCAGAAGCAGAAATGAGAGGGAGATGGCATGTGTGTTTTGTGTAACTGTGTGCAAAGGTTAGCTTCAAATCAGATGACAGCGCAACTGACCGAGGAGGACTAAGTGCACTTGCTGACGGGGAGTTTCACTGCTGCTGTTGCTGATTGTTGTCATGGGCGTCCGCCGAGGAGTTCTTCAGTCGATCAGTATTAGAGTGGCCAAGCTGCTGCCGCACTGAGGCGTAGAATGTTCCTGCTGAACTGTGAGTCTTATCCACTTTGCCTTTTTCCTTTTTGACTGTACGTGTGTGTGTGTGGGCCCACAAATGACTATAGCGTTGTACATAACAATCATTAAGTGTATGCAATAAGAAGTTTGTTAGGAACCATTTAAGCTTTAAGAGACATTTACAGTATTTTTTATTTATGTATTTTTGAAAAGCCAATTTAAATGTCTCATGTTGTTATGTAATTTTTTTTTTGTTTTGTGTTTATTTACACCGCTGTCTATTTTAAAGAGGGTCTAATTTGAGTTATTTGGGGACTGTATTCCATTGTGTTCCATTTCAAGTTTAAGGGCAGATGATTTGTGTTGTTGCAAAAAAAAACTCTGAGTAAATATATATTTTTGCCCTAGCCATGTTGTCTGGGTCCACTTAATATGAATGATACATTTGTATTATGCCTAAAGTGGGGGTGGACAGTTTCTTTTCTAAATCTAAATTGAGTAATATCAGGTTTGCGGTAGCTACCTTAATATAAATTGAACCCAAAATCATCCAATCAGGTAGCTTACAGCATACTGTAGAGAGGTGGGATGCTACATATCTCAACCAAGCATAAAAAAATTTTTGGCGAAAGTTTTTTCAAATTTTGCCATTTCCATCAATCTTTTCGAATGTAATATTTCAAAATAGGCATAAATCTCATTAAATGCTTTTAAATTCAGAATAACTAATAAATGCATGCTTAATTTAATGCTGCTTTTTAAATTGTTGTATTATTATTGTTCTTGTGATTTGATGCTGTCCTGTGTAAGTACTTGATGCTGCTATTTGACCCCGTCTTGGCTAGGTCTCACTATAAAAGATGTTTTAATCTCAATGTGACTTTCTAGTTAAACAGAGGTCATATATAAATAAAGATTGTACATGCGTCCCTTTTTTGATGTAACCCAAGAAACTGACAGAACTGGCGTTAAGATGATGGTAATATCATCAGCAATTAAGGAAATCTCTCAGCACATCAGTAAATAGGGCTTAAAAAACTGAGGGAGTGTTAGTGGGTCCAAAGGGAATTGTCAGATATTCAAAATGTTATAGAGGGGAAGTGAAAGTTGTTTTCCATTCTTAGCATTCTGATCCAGCTATGTGAACACTGTGACACCACAGACTCTCAAGAAGAGTTGTGTAAAGGCAGAGCGTATTTGTTCTTAATAGTCATGTTAACAGTCATGTGAGGGGTCTTTTTTTAGTGACAAAAAGAAACTAGAATCAACAGGGGAAGAAAATAGTTTTATAGTTTAGAATTTCTCCATGGCTTCTTTCAGGGTGAGACAGATTGTAAAATCTAGTGGAGAGAGGGGCACCAGGGAGGAGATCAATAGCACACTCATAGAGGCAGAGCGGACAGGAGAGTGATGGAGAGCAGTAAGAGGAAGGGTGTGATGTATGTGAACAACAACAGATGCTGTAACCCAAGACACATCAGTGTAAAGGAGCAATCCTGCGCAAGAGATATAGAGCTGCGAGCTGTTAGCATTTGGCCGTATTATCTCCCAAGGGAGTTCTTGCACGTCATTCCTATAACAGTGCACATCCCCCCGTAGGCTGATGCTGCAGCAGCATGCAAGATTCTACACAGTGTGGTTTCATAGCCACAGACATCGCACACCCACGCCCTCCTCCTGCTTTGACACCACTGACTGAGAAGTGTTGTGCAGTCCACACGGGGAGGACATTGGCAGTTAAATGACCTACATCACAGACTACATTAACTTCTGTGTGGAAAACACTGTGCCTACCAGGAAAGTAAGTTGTCTCCCTAACAACAAACCCTGAGTGTCCCTGGAACTGAAAGCCCTATTGATTGAGAAGAAGAGGGTCTTGAGATCTGGGGACAAAAATGAGCTAAGTAGGGTGCAGAGGGAGCTGAAAAGGGAGATTTAGAGAGGTAAAGACAGCTACAAGAGGAAGCTGGAGGAGCACCTTCAGGCAAAAAATAGAGGTTTGGAGAGGCCTGAAAACCATCTCTGGTCACAGCAGTGACAGTGGGAGGGGCCCAGAACCTGGAGACAAGGAATGGACAAATGAACTGAATCTGTTTTTCAACAGGTTTGAATCTACCCCATTCCCTGACACCAGCAGCACCCTCCTCACACCACTTATTCCCCCTCCACTCAATATCACAGACTGCATATTACCACCGCACACAGACAACATACCGCTTCACTCCACTTCGTCAAATGGTGTGACTTTGTCACCAACTTTGTCAAATGGTGTGAACTGAATCACCCGCACATGAACACCAGCAAGACTTCCACAGGAAAGTGCCACAGACCACACCGGTGAACATCCACAGTTTGGACATTGAGATTGTGAGCGACTACAAATATGTACTGTACAACACAGATGTTCTGTACAAGAAGGTCCAAAGTCATCTCCATCTGGTAAGAAGACTGAGGGCCTTTGGAGTATGTAGGACCCTACTAAAAACATTTTATGACTCTGTGGTGGCATCTGCAATTTCCTATGCAGTGGTCTGCTGGGGCTGTGGAAGCTCTGAGAGGGATGGAAAAAGACTGAAAGAACTGGTTAGGAGAGCTGTCCGGGACTGCCCTCTGGACACCATCAAGGAGGTGGGTGAGAGGAGGATGTTGGTCAAGCTGACATCAATCATGGACCCTTACCCTCTGCATGAGACAGTGGGGGCCTTAAGCAGCTCCTTCAGCAACAGACTGCTCCATCCACTGTGTAAGAAAGAATACTACTGCAGGTCCCTCTTTCCAACAGCTCTCAGGCTTAACTTCAACTTTAACTTTAACTTCAGCATGTTTTAACATAGCACTGTGTTGATGTTTCACATCACAACATCAGAAACTCAGGACTACAGCTCAGCTGTGCAAATATCTTGTGCCATATTACATATTTTTTACTGTGTTATATATTTTTTCTACTGTATGTACTATCTATATGTGACTCATGGGCAATTCAAGATTAAGAGATTAAGATTAAGATTTGTACTTTATTAATCACAGCACACACATGCTACAGGGATGAGGAGACTGTACACACGCCATGCTTTTCGTGAAATTATTTTTTCCGCGTTTGACCCATCCTCGGTCCGTTGTTCGTTCGCGGCAGACCAGGAGCGGTGGGCTGCCAGCTGCCAGCCGATGCCGGTGCCCACACCCGGGGACCCATTTTTTTTCAACCTTTTTTTTTCGTCGATCTTCTTGCATGTTTTTAGTGGGGGTTATTAAGGAGGAAACCCCAGGTGAACACGGGGAGAACATGCAAACTCCACACAGAAAGGCCCCTTTTTTCCTCGAGCAGCAGGCACTGAAGACATGGTGGAGGACACGCCACCAGCGCCCACAGTGGGATTCAAACCGGGGACCTTCTAGCTGTGAGGTGACAGTGTTACTACTTGTGCCACTGTGCTGGCAATAGTATTCTTAAACTCTTGCATATAACGTACATATATATGGTTGACTTTTATTCAATATCCTTTTTTTATTGTCTTTTGATCTTTTCTATGTCTCTCTTATATTCTTTGCTTCCTGTACCAATTTAATTACCTTGGCATGGGATCAATAAAGTTTTATCTCATCTTATGTTTTTTCTGAAGTTTTGCCAAGATGCACAACTAAGAGCCTTAAAAACAGTGGTCACATAATGGTTGATAAGAAAATCATGGTCAGAAAGCGGTATCTGGTGAAACAGTAATGGACAGTAAGGCTGAGTAGCAGCATGACTAGGTTTGTGAGGTGAGTAGTCAGTGAGTAGTCAGTCTCACTGAACTGTGTTTAGTGCAGAAGGGCGTCAATTAGGCTGACTTCTTCCATTATAGAAATGCTCTGTAGTTTATTTTTTTTATTTATTTTTTTTATTTATTTCGATCACGTAAACAACAATGTACAAAAAATAAAAATAAAATAATAAATAAAGTACACATGTATACATACATACATACATATACATACACAGTACCTATATAAATAATAATCATAAGGAAATAAGTGCACAGTAAAAAATGTGTACACAAAACAGTAACATCTCGTAAGCAACATAGTTTACATGAGCGAAAGGGAGTAGGAAGAAGTATAAACTTATCTAATCCTACCCCTATAATCTTAACTATTAATATGTTCTAATTAATTTCATAGCATAAAAACAAAAGGAATATTTATTTCATTCCTTCATTACACTATGTACCATTTCCTCACACATTTTAATTCAAATAGCAAGCAAACACCTTGTGTAAATTATTCAATGTACCTCTGGAGAATCATTTCTTTATCTCTCTTTTTAAACAGAATTATACTCGAAATGTTTTTGATTTCAGTGCTCAAATTATTCCACAGTTTTACTCCACAAATGGTGATACAGAAACTTTTCTTTGTTGTGCGAGCTCTGCCAACCTTTAGATTTGATTTCTCTCTTAAATCATAACCTTGCTCTCTTTCATGAAACATTCTCTGAATATTTCTTGGTAGCAGATAGTTCCTTGCTTTATATAAAACTTGGGCTGTTTTATGCTCCACCAAATCAAACAGTTTTAGAGTTTTAGACTTCCAGAATAAGTCATTGGTGTGTGCCCCATAATCAACCCTGTGAATAATTCTCATTGCTCTTTTTTGTAGTATGAAAAGTGGCTGAAGTGCAGTTTTGTATGTTTTTCCCCATGTCTCTATACAGTACTCTAAATAAGGAAGAATCAGTGAATTGTACAGCATATAGAGTGATTTATGATCTAGGACATGCTTTGCTTTAACCAGAACTGAAATGCTGCGAGACAGTTTAGATTTAATATGTTTGATGTGAGGTTTCCAGCAAATTTTGTCATCCATTATCACTCCCAGGAATTTATTTTGATGTACTCTTTCAATGTTTACACCATCTATTTGTACCTGTATTTGATCATGTATTTTACAATTTCCAAATAACATGATTTTTGTTTTGTTCAGATTTAGTGAAAGTTTATTCTTGTCAAACCGTTTTTTGATTTTCCTTAACTCTGAAGTGATGACATCCAAAAGTTGCTGCAAACTCTCACCAGAACAAAAAATATTTGTGTTATCTGCAAATAAAATACATTTAGCTAAACTAGACAAATTACAGATGTCATTAATATATAGGACAAAGAGTTTCGGTCCCAACACTGACCCCTGGGGGACACCACATGCAATATCCAGACACTCTGACGAGCAGTCTCCGATCTTTACATATTGCTGCCTGTTTCTCAAATAACTTCTCACCCAATTCAAGGGAACCCCCCTAATCCCATATTGCTCCAATTTATTGATCAATCTATCGTGGTCAATTGTGTCAAATGCCTTTTTTAGGTCAACGAATACTCCTGCTGCATGTTATTTTTTATCTATGGAATCTGTGATAGTTTCTATGAGTTCTGTTAAAGCAAGCGATGTTGATTGGTTTGATCTGAATCCATATTGACTGTTGCTGAGTAAGTTGTGTTTTTCTATAAAACTGTCCAATCTGTTGTTAAAATTTTTTTCTAGTATTTTTGAGAATTGAGGAAGAAGAGAAACAGGCCTGTAATCTGTAAAGTGGTGACGGTCCCCGGTTTTGTACAGCGGTGTTACTTTTGCTAGTTTCATTTTATGAGGAAATTGCCCAGTTTGCAATGATAAATTGAAGATATGAGTGAGTGGTTTAGAAATCCCAGCAATAACCCTTTTTACTGTTTTCATATCTATATCATGACAGTCAGGTGACAATTTGTTTTTACATTTATTAACAATTTCTATAATTTCTTTTTCTTCTATTGCTCTGAGGAACATAGAAGAAGAATTCCTTTCTATGACCTCCTCATTGATGCTTCCAGTCATTTGTGGATCGGGGATTTTTTCCGCCAATTTTGGTCCAACACTTACAAAGAAGTGATTGAACTTATTAACCACCTCCTCCATATTATCAATATTTAAATCATTATCAATAAAATATTCAGGGTAATTAGTCTGTCTAGAGCCATTTCTTATTATACTGTTCAAAATATTCCAAATACCTTTAATATTGTTTTTGATATTTTCCAATATTTCATTTTAATATTCCTTTTTACGTATTCTCATTATGTTAGTTAACTTATTTTTATATTTTTTATATTTGTTTTCAGCTTCTGTTGTTCGATGTTTTAAAAATTCTCAATATAATATGTTTTTCTTTTTACAAGCGTTTTGAATTCCCTTTGTGATCCACTGATTATCTTTATGATTTTGTCTTTTTCTGTATTGTTTAATTGGACAATTTTTATCATAAAGTACACAAAACATTTTCAAGAATTCGTCATATGCTTTGTTGCTGTCTTTTTCTTTATATATTCGTTCCCAGTCTTGTGCTTGCAAATCATTACTTAATTTAACCATAGACTCTTCTGTCTTAACCCTTCTATATTGTAGTTTGTTATCCTGTTGGTTGTTTATGTGGCTATTGCTGTAAGTTGTAAAAACAGGCAAGTGGTCACTGATATCACAAACTAACAGTCCACTCACTGTGTCATTGTCTATTTGATTAGTGAAGATATTATCAATGAGTGAGGCACTATGAGAGGTAATGCGACTGGGTCTGGTGATTTTAGGATATAGGCTTAAGCTGTATAGAGTATTAATAAATTCTTCTGTCATTTTGTGTTTATTTTGGTTTATTAAGTCGATGTTAAAGTCACCACAGATAAACATGACTTTCTGACTTACTCTTGAGAAATTTTCCTCCATCCAGTCCCTGAACAAGTCTGTATTTGAACCTGGTGTTCTGTATATACAGCTCACAATGATATTTTTCTTTCTCTCCAGTACAATTTCTATAGTAACACATTCAAGAAGATTATCCACTACTACTGACAGCTTTTCATCGACCTTGAAATTAAATTTCCTGTCCACAAACAAAGCAACACCACCACCATTCTTGTTTTTTCTGTTTACATAGACCAATTCATATCCATCCAGTTCAAAGTCAATAACCCGTTCACTGTTCATCCAGGTTTCTGATACAGCAATAATGCTGAAAGGCTGTTTGATCTGGCTTAAGATGTATTTTATGTTTTCAAAATTGGCATACAGGCTCCTACTGTTAAAATGGATTATTGATATTTTGTTTCCCGATTTTATAGTGTTGTTGAACTGTTCTTCAGTGTAATAGTAGCAGTTGTTCTTGATGTTTTGGAAAAAGTTGTTTTCTGGATCAATGTCATTTTCTATGTCCCGTGGATGATGCTCAGTATATTGAAACAGGTTTAGCTCTAGATCCTCATATTCAGTAATCCTTTGTGTTACATTATTATTTCCAGAATGGGTTTGGGTTGTGTTTGTTGTCATTAAAAGTGTGTGAGATTACCCATACCTGCTAGGCTTGCAGCTCTTGGCTATTCAGGAGTACTGCTGCGAGGACGAACAATCAGCTTGTCGTGCTGTAGATAGGCAATGTCCCCCCTCTTCCTCGCAGCTCTCAGATCTGGCATCAGTTCTTTCCTCTTCCTCCTCACAGCATCTGTGTAGTCCTCATTTATGTAGATTTTAGTTCCCCTCAGGTTCTTGGTGTGTTGTAGAACGGTTGATCTGTCCTTATACCTTAAAAACTTCACTACTATGGGCCTGGGTCTGTCACCTCCGGGTTTCCCTGTGCGATGGGCTCTCTCCACCTCCATGTCCTTCTTTATCTGTAGCTTTTCAACAAGAACCTTCTTCACCTTTTCCTCTGTCTCAGGTTTCCCCTGGTGACTCCATTATCCCATCAAAGACCAAATTGTTTCGTCTGGACTGTCCCTCTAAATACTCCATCTTGTCAGTGACAACTAGTAAACTGTCACACACTTTAAACAAATCTGTCTGCATGGAATTGCAGCGATCAGCTTGCTTAGCATTGTTTGATTTGATATCATCCACCTCTTTTTGAGTAAATTGAAGGCTTGTTTTTATGTCTTGTAGTTCTCGTGTTAATGTTTCCATCCTGGTGTTCGTGGAGTCCATTATTATTTTAACAAAGTCTTTAAAATGTTCTTGTTGTTGTTGGAGTAAAGCTGTGAACATGTCCTTCTGCTGCTGTAGTAGTTCTGATACTTGTGTGAAAATAGTCAAACAGTCAAACAAAGTACCTGCCCTGGCCTGGTAGCTAGCTGCAGCCTGCAGGTGGGTCCTCCTGGGCTGCCCTGATGGCTAGCTGCTGCCTGCTGGAGACTCCTCCTGGTAGCTGCTCCTGGGCTGGCCTGGTGGCTAGCTGCTGGTGGGCCTGGTGGAGGCTAGTAGCCCCTGGGGCTAGTGGTGGCTAGCTGCTGATGGGCCTGGTGGAGGCTAGTAGCCCCTGGGGCTAGTGGTGGCTAGCTGCTGGTGGGCCTGGTGGAGGCTAGTAGCCCCTGGGCCTGGTGGAGGCTAGTAGCCTCTGGGCCTGGTGGTGGCTAGCTCTGGTCTTCTTTCTGAATTTCTCCCGCCGACGTGGCGCAGCCTTCGACGCTATTTCATCCCAGTTGTTGAAGTCCAAATTCCCACCAGAAAACGCGACAGAAAAGTGTAATTTCCCAGGGTTTTCTCGTAGTAGGTTATTTTCAGCGCCGCGTTCCTCGGCTCCGTGCTCCGTCGCTCATATTCTTCTTTTTAGCTGAATAAAAGAAAATGCAATACAACTGATACAACTGATGCTATAGCAGCATCTAGGCTAATCTCTTTAGAAGCCACCACTTCTTGTGTGATCTCATGAGATTTCATTAGCTGTACTGGACTTGTTCCATGTGTGTCATGCCCCCTAAAGTTGTGCATCTTAAATACCCTCTGGAACAGAGATGGATGGTACACCTTGCATTCTAAAATCCTCCATCAACATAGCTTTTTTTTTTTTTTTTTTTTACTGAGATCTACTCTCTGCTTGCTTATGGCACAGACACACAAATTGTGGCTGTGCAGGATGGCCGAGCCCAGTTTCTCATTCAATTGCTATGGTAGTGCACACAGTTCTTGCCCTGCTAGACCCACCAAGCAAGCTTCTACAGAGAGAGGACACTGAGTTACCAAGGTGTGAGACATGGCCACAGCTGTCACCACATCATTGAGACCCATGATCACGAAACAGAGTGAACAAGAATATGGATGAATATATTGTTGTTGGATTTACAGGCCACAGGGATGATGGCAGCAAAACTGAACTTCAGAGAAGAATAGCACTACAGCCCCAGGAAGTCACAGCCAACCAAGGGGGATTGGACTTAACAGCTCGTCTTCACAAACACACACACTCACACACGCTCAAACATGCCTTAACATTTGATGCCTCCACTGTAAATTTGCCAGAATTCATTCTCCATTCTGAGGTATATATTTTCTGAGCACTGATATGCAATGCTTCACAAAAGAGAGGCTCAGTTGGTTTAGCTAGTGTTTGAGAGAGACTTAACGTGAAAATGCACAACTGAGAGGAAGCAGACCAGGAGGATTTTTAACAAAACTCGCCACTTGCAACTTTTCTCAAGGTCAGCCATATTAAACATTCACTTTGTGATGCCAGCCTTGGCTTTTGTGTGACTTTTACGTAAAATGTTGACTGATTTTTTGGTCTGTTTTATTTATTCGGTAAGAGTGTGAGGTGCAGTCTATTTGAAATAATGTTGAAATGGTGCACACAATTCAGTGTGTGTGTGTGTGTGTGTGTGTGTGTGTGTGTGTGTGTGTGTGTGTGTGTGTGTGTGTGTGTGTGTGTGTGTGTGTGTGTGAGAGAGACATGGTCAGACAGAGAGAGAGAGACAGACGGACGGACGGACGGACGGACGGACGGACAGACAGACAGACAGACAGACAGACAGACAGACAGACAATCACAGTGACAGTGACAGTGGATGTAATAACAGTCATAGCAGTTGCAGTGGATGTCAGGCAGGGCCATGGCAGGAGACGCAGCTGCAATCCACAATCCAGATTCAGCCACTGTCCATGGGAACCTGCGAGACGACAAAGCACAGAGACTCTGGGGAAGGAGCTAAGTTAGTAACACGCCGTGGTAGGACATGGAAGCGTGCAGATGGAGAGGGACAGAAGGACAGAGGAGCTTGGTGTATCTTTGGATGTCCCCCGACAGTCTAATCCTATAGCAGCATAACTAGGGGCTGGTCCAGGACCAGCCTGAGCCAGCCCTAACTATAAGCTTTATCAAAAAGGAAAGCTTTAAGCCTACTCTTAAATGTAGAGACAGTGTCTGCCTCCCGGACAAAGACTGGAAGATGGTTCCACAGGAGAGGAGCTTGATAGCTAAATGCTCTGACTCCTGTTCTGCTTTTTGAGACTTTAGGAACCATAAGTAGACCTGCATTCTGGGAACGCAGTGTTCGAGTAGGGCAATAAGGTACTATGAGCTCTTTAAGATAAGAAGGTGCCTGGCCATTTATGGCTTTGTAAGTAAGGAGGAGAATTTTAAATTCTATTCTAAATTTTACAGGGAGCCAGTGCAGAGTGGCGAGTATTGGAGAAATGTGATCTCTCTTCCTGGTTTTTGTCAGAACACGTGCTGCAGCATTCTGGAGCAACTGGAGAGTATTCAGCAACGAATTTGGGCAGCCTGATAGTAAGGAATTGCAATAATCCAGCCTGGAAGTTATGAATGCATGGACTAATTTTTCTGCATCATTTTGAGACAAAATATGCCTGTTTTTTGCAATATTACGTAGGTGAAAAAAGGCAGTCCTTGAAATTTGTTTTACATGGGAGTGAAAGGACATGTCCTGATCAAAGATGACTCCCAGATTCTTTACAGTGGTGCTGGAGGCCAGCGCAATGCCATCCATAACTGCTATGTCATCAGAAAGTGACTTTCTCAGATGTTTAGGGCCTACTACTATAACTTCAGTTCTGTCCGAGTTTAGCATCAGAAAATTGCAGGTCATCCAGGTCTTTGTGTCCTGAAGACATGCTTGTAGTAATTTGATCAATTTTATCATGTAAAGAGAAAACTGAAGCCAGAAATGCTGCCCCTGTTCTGCACACTGCTCCTATATTAATAATAAAGAATGTTAATGATTATTTCAGTAGCCTGCCTGATATTTCAAGTCATGGGAAATCTGAAAAAAAAAAAAAAAAAAAAGATGTTTGATGTTTTGATTTTGCATGTGTTAATGTATAAAAACCTTTCTATCTTCAACTCAACTTGACTCCTAATTTTATTTAAAGTTTTTGTTGAATTCTATGTTTTGTAACTTTCATCTGTTTTGTTCTGAGTACTTGTTTTGTCAAACAATAATCTGAATAGTTTCTATAAGTGGGGTGGCTGTGGCTGTGTACAGTGGTTGTCTACTTATCAGAAGGTCAGTGATTCAATGCCCCTGCATTCTACATGTCAAAGTCTCCCTGGGAAAGATACTGAATCCCAAATTGGTCCTGATGCTGAGTCACTGGCATCTCTCTCTCTCTCTCTCTCTCTCTCTCTCTCTCTCTCTCTCTCTCTCTCTCTCTGTGTGTGTGTGTGTGTGTGTGTGTGTGTGTGTGTGTGTGTGTGTGTGTGTGTGTGTGTGTGTTTGTGTGGACAGGTGGCACCTTGCCACCTTTGTGTGAATGTATGTTTGAATATTGGCATCTGCTGTGCTTTGAGTGTTCAATAATACTAGAAAAGCAGTATATAAATATACTCCATTTACAATTATTGTGATTACTTATTTTTAATGAAAGTATTTTGTTTCTTTGTGACAGGATTTTAGACATTTGATTTTCATTACAATACAAACATGACAAAGAACATTAATATTATAATTAAAAAAAAAAAACAGAAGATACAAAATGTGATCAGAAGAGTGTCATTTGAGTCAGAAAAGATGAGTCTATTAGAAGAGGAAGAGGAGGAGATGAAGACAAATTTCCCTTAACAATCAAATTCATGCATGTCAGTTTAGCTTAACAGATAATGTTATTAAACATCACTGAGCAAAGAACATGATTAAAGTGTAGACTATTAATGAACAAAAATAACAGCTTAAAAATGTTTTTGTTTCTTCCTGCTGTGGATAGGATGCACTCATTAATCTATCATCATTTCTAAGAGTGTCCATTTACAATGTTTTTGGGAATAACCTCTTAAGATTAAGAAGATTTATAAAATGGAGTTCAGCATTATCTGAGCCTGAAGATGCTTTTGGGAAGTGAGGCCATGGTTTCTGTGAAAAGAACAAATTGATGTTTAAATGGTACTTTTGACAGAATTCATTATAAGTGATGTAATGTAAACATTATGCGAGTTTAGTCAGTTAAGGCTAATGTACATTCAGTAAAAACAGCATCAGAGATGCATGTTATATAATATCAAACTGCTTCATCAAGTAAGAGACAGAAAATGGTGAACACGGAGACAATATTAGACTGAAAAATGGAGAGGAAGTGGCCACAAGATGACCAAAATCTACCAGTGGGCCTGAAGGGTTCACTCCTATAAATCTCAAGTCCTCCACACACCCACCCACACACACACACACACACACACACACACACACACACACACACACAAACACACACACACACACACACACACACACGTATCCCTTCTACCTGTTTATCAAGGTGACTTCCACAACTGTTGGTTTGTCTGTATAATTCACACTGTGTTTTGATTGGGTGGTCAGGACCCAGCTCTGCATCTACCCTCAACTTTCCTCTCATTAACTGAATGGCTTCACTGGCACTCGATCTGTCATTGGCTAATTACTTTCCTTATTTGTTTATTAGGTTGTGTTCCTGTCTTAAAAAGGTTGTCCTAATTAAAAGTTTTGAATGGGCCTGGAGTTAAAACATGCTGTATTGTGTCCCTCTGCCTGTCCTTGGAGTCCTATTCATTCCATTGAAGTCAGCCATGAAAGTAGGATATGTGCCAACTGAACTGCCTATCAGTGTCCATCTGTGTCCCTGTTCACAGTACAAAGAGTAGACTTTTGATATGAACTGAACTGATATAACCCCAATAACAGATCAAGTTATTAGAGTTATTAAGTTATGTCTGGACATTGTGAAATTCACATCATATCAATAATCAATCAATCTGTTACGATCCTACAGACCTGTTTTTCTCCCGGTGTGTCTCTTTTTCTTTTCCTTAGTGTTATTGTTGCCTGTCTCTTCTCCCTCTGTCTGTTTAGCTGGGTGTTCACCTACACCAGGCTATGTTTACACTTAGAGAAAACGCATATGTTTTCATGCAGTTTGGCCTCTTGTTTACACGCAAACAGAGTTTTTTTCATGGAAAAAAGATCATTTTTAAAAACTCCGGCCAAAGTGGAGATTACTGAAAACGCCGGTTATGTGTTGGTGTGTAAACAGGGTTAAACGGTGTTTTAGGTTCCGAAACATCACAACATGCAACTGAAAATACTTAATGTCATGTGAGCGACCTATGTTTACACTCACACCCATAGGTTTGGCATATGGTATCCAGGTTCATGTAAACAACAACATTTTTGAAAACGATGTTGTGTGCACGATGTTACATTTGAATGGAGGGGACAAACTATCCGTTTTCCAAAATACCCTGCTAGGTGTAAACGTAGTCCCAGTCAGCTCTGCCTCCACCTGACGCACATGATCCTGATTAGGCACAGAATTAAAGGAGAGAGCTCTCTCCTACATGTTGCCAGATTGTCCTGAATCTCTGGTGGTGTCTTTGTTCATCTCATTGTGAGTACTATGCTAATGCTAACTATTTTTTGACTGCCGCTTTAGGTGTGCTTTTGTGTTTCAGAGATTTCCTGCCGCTTCAGCGCATGCCTTGTCTCAAACCTGCTTTGTCTGAGCTCCCTTACTTTCTCTCCCACTCCTTTTGAGTGCGGCTTTTGTTATTTATCATCCACTCCTTATAATTGTGTTTTTTGTTGTTCCACCATTTGTGCTTAAAATGAATTGTATTTTCTTTGATATCTCGGTCTCTGTTCTACACCTTTGGGTCCTAACAAATTACTCAGGCGAAAAGCCTAACACAATCAATAAAAATCCATGAAAAAAAATCAGCACAAGCAGATTCCATTGCAGCACTCTGTTGCAGATAGATAGATTTCTGATGCTGAATTTAATTTCAGAATTGGCAGTGACAGATAAGCCACAACACTGTCCACAGTCCAGTAGACAAATATTGCTCAGTTCAGTCTTTTAGGTGGTTTCAAAGTCTCTATAAATGTTTGGTGAAGCAAACACCACAAACAGTCACTGGCAGACAAAAAACATGTAGTCAGAGACAGAAGGCTGATGTATTTACAGGAGAACCAATGTAGTCAAAGGTAGGCAGGTTGGGCAACAAGAGATGAGTTCAATGTTGAAAGCTGATGAGTCTTGCATGGAAGCGAAGAACAATCTAGCAATGAGTGACTGTGTGAGAGCAGCTTAAATACTGGGCTCATCGGGAATGAGGATCTGTTGAGTGGACAGGTGGGCATGGCTGGCAAGGAGAGTGCGAGTGGAGAAGTTCTGGCTGAGCAGCTGAACAGATGAATGGAATGGCAGCAGCTAAGACATTGTGCGGTTAGACCACTTTTATTCTAGCAATATTATGCTAAGTGTGGAGATGTGCATAACAGGAAATGGAATCAAGAACATTTTATGGGTAGAAGGAACTTGATCGAGCAGTTAGAATCATTCCCTCTGACAGTGAAGACAAGTGGGGAAGACAATCCCCAGCAGAGGGATGCCCTGCATCAGGTGAGTGTCCAACAGGGGGCCGTTTGCCTCCACCATTCCACTCCTCATCATCATCCCAGCGCAGGTGGCTGGTTAAAGACGCAGTGCACTGGCACTCCTCACGTTCCCCCCATCAGACGAGGGCTCACACCAGGGGTCTTGGCGTTGGTGGTGTGGTGATTGAACTGGCTTGCCCCCCTGAAGATTGAGGACGCTCCCACAACACTCGTCATCGGGGACTCCATCGTGAGGCACGTCTGTGTGAGGGGGACGTCCACCCTGTCCTTCCCCGGCGCCACCGTTATGGACATAACAGGGAAAATCCCGGACATCCTGCGCTCGCATCCGCGGGCGAAACGGATTATTATCCACGCGGGAGCGAACAACATCGCCAGACAGCAGTCCGAACTTTTAAAGAGGGACTTCACCCGCCTTTTTAACACCATGTCACAGTCCCAGGTGAGTGTTTTCATCTCCGGCCCTACCCTTACCTGTGGCAGAGGGATAGGCAGCTTCAGCAGGCTGCTCAGCCTCAACACCTGGCTCTCCTCTGCATGTAACTCTCACCATGTCGGCTTTATTGACAACTTTGACGTCTTTTGGGAGAGACGGCATCTCTTTGGCCCAGAGGGACTCCATTTGAACAAAGCAGGTGCCCGCATGCTGTCCGCCAACCTGGCATACGGTGTGCAGCATGCCAATCTCCCCAAATCAGCACCAGCTGATCTGTCCGTGGCACAGTTACACCCACGTGACTGACGGCCTGCACGTCAAACACACACACACACACACACACACACACACACACACACACACACACACACACACACACACACACACACCCCATACCCCGTCTGCCCACAGAAGTACCGGACAGTACCGTCTACACCATTACAACCATCATCTCCCACAGAACGCACATACCCAGGAATGTTTTCAGACCACGCACACACACTATCATTCAACCGATTCACTACGATGAGTGCACGTTGAGCATGAACATTAGCATAGCGTGCTGAACGTGCGCTGTCTTTTAAAAAAACCTTTTTAATGAATGATGTGGTTTCAGATTCAAAATTAGACTGTCTTCTTTTAACTGAGACATGGCTTGGTACTGATGCACCTGTTGTTCTCGCCAAGGCTTCCTCACCAAATTTTTACTTTGTATTTTATACTAGAGGGGAGAGAAAAGAAGGTGGAACTGCATCAATTGTAAATAATGCACTGACTTTTACTGCAGTGTCTTTTAGCAGTTTCACATCATTTGAGCATCATGCCTTTGTTTTTAGTAGCCCTCCAATTCTGTGCATAACTCTACATAGACCACCCCTCACTCTAACTCTTTTATCAGTGAATTTCCAGATCTTTCATCAATCATTCACACCTCTTATAACAGGATTTTAATAACTGGTGATTTTAATCTACATGTCGATGACACCTCGGACCCAATGTCCAGAGAATTCTTAAATCTTTTAAACTGTCTAGATTTTAAGCAGTACGTCACACAGCCAACTCACAACAGGGGACACACCCTGGACTTGGTCATAACCCATGGCCTGTCCATTGGTGTGTCCTCTGTTGTCAACCTGGCTGTGTCTAACCACTACTGCGTGTTTTTTAACATCACCAGTTTTAACCAGCAGGAGGCCCCGGTGAGAACAGTGAGGAGGCACTACCTAACTTCTGACGTGGCTGCAAATTTTCTTGAGAATTTACAGAGTACTCCTGCTGAAATTTTACCTGAAGCCTGTGATTTTATCGTTGATAATTCAACAGCAAACTGAAGTCCACTCTCGACTCAGTAGCTCCACTTTTAACTAAAACAATCAGAAGAAAACCTGCACCCCCGTGGGGAAACAAGGACAAAATACACAAACTGAAAAGACAATGCAGGAGTACTGAGAGGAGATGGAGGAAGTCTAAACTAACAGTCCACCTCAAAGCTCTACGGCAACAACTCAAAATCTACAATAAAGCAGTTAAACAGGCAAGGATTTCTCATTTTTCACAAGGGTTAGGGTTAGGGTTATCATAGACCACAAAACAACCCCTGGTTCCTCTTCTCCACCTTTGATATTTTAACTAGCACAAATTTTAATAAATTTCTTAACATGCCATCTGACGCTCTTTGTGAGAACTTTGCAGACCACTTCAGAACCAAAATCAAGGACATCAGCCTTTTATCCCAACAAGTTTTATCTGTTAACACACTGGAATTGTTGTCCTTGCCTGAGACTGCACTGCAGAGTTTTGCCCTGGTTGATGCGAGGACACTTGGTCGAGTATTCTCCCAAGTAAACCCAACAACCTGCCTTTTACATCCAATTCCCACATCACTTTTAAAATCATTTCATGGATTCTTTGAGGAACAGTTTTTAAACATTGTGAATTGCTCCCTTCAGACGGGTGTCTTCCCCACTGCTTTGGTGAAGCTGTGGTGAAGCCCCTTCTGAAGAAGAGCACTTTATACCCTAACGTTCTTAACAACTACCGACCTGTATCCAACTTACCCTTTTTAAGTAAAATTTCAGAAAAACTAGTTTTTAACCAAGTCAATGAGTTTTTAAACAGAGACAGCACTTTTAAAGATTTTAAACAACATCAGGTGGAACTTAAATAACAAGAAACTCACAGTTGGTTCTAGTGGATCTAAGCGCCGCCTTTGATACAGTAGACCATCACATTTTATTAAACAGACTCAGACACCTGGTTGGCCTCTCTGGTACTGTTTTTAACCGGATCCACTCAGAACGATGTTTTTATGTAAGTATGGATACTTGTTCCTCAGGAACCCATGAAATTAAGGTCGTTTTCACACCTGACCAAACGCACTCGGTTCGATTGGGGAGCTGAAAGTCACAACATTGTTGCATTTATCACTAGTTTCGGTTCTGCTTTCACACTGTGATTTCTAAAGTGCACCAAACTTTCTGAGCAGCATCACGTGGTTGAAAGGGGCGCTCACCCATTGGACAAAGTAGGAGGGGAAATCCCTCCCTCCCGGCCCAGAAAAACAACAGTAAACATGGAGCATCATGTGAAGTTGGCTGTTTCGGGGATGGTGTTTCTCTGTATGTTTCAAATGCACATGGCTCGGCACGCGGTGCAATGACCACCTGATAAGGCAACGAGGCATGGAACATTTTTCAGTGTCACGAATAAAAGAGAGGTGGCACCGGAGAAGACTGAGGAGACTGCTGACAGATTATGGGTTGTTGGTGTTGCTACACAGACGGCCGGCAAGGTATGTAACCTCACAGATTACAAACAGGGGTGGCCTAGCCGTCTTGTATTGTGCTTGGTCACATTATTTTAGGGAATGCTACAATGTTAGTGAACGCAACTGTTCCTATAATACTATCGTAGCTTGTCAGGGATTGATTCTGTTATTTTTCTAACTTTGACCATGTAAAATGTGACAACATATGAGCTCAGAGTTTAAGGACTGTGACTGTTGATAGTTGTGATTTGATTTTGTTTAAATATGCCAAATTGTGAATTTATGGGTTATTGTTGTTCAGACAATTGAGCTAAGCTAGCTAGCATCTGCTAATGTCAGCGGTCACTTGTTGCCATGGCAACAGTAAACATTCACGTAAGGACTAATGAGCTGTAAATAGAGATGCAGAATCAAGCTATAATATAAATACAGATGAGATACGTTGTATTTTAGCACAGAATATATGATTTTAGTAAACCCATAGAAAATAATTTGTTTAATTTACCATTGAATTTATTGTAATCTTTGGGTTCATTTAGCTATAAGAATTGTAGATCAGAATGAGGTAGCCTACCTTTTGATGTATTAGAATTAATCATTCTTAATACTTTATTATATAAGCCTATTTTAATGTTTATTGGAATTCTGACAGTTTATTGATTTTAGTTTCCTTCCTCTCCTTTCCTTCATTCATCCCTTCCTTCCTCTCCTCCTTCCTTCCTTTTCCCTCCCTACTTCCCTTCCTTCCTTCTACCCCTGTCCTTCCTTCCTCTCTTCCTTCCTTCCTTTTTCCTCCATACTTCCCTTCTTTCCCTCCTTCTACCCCTTTATCTCAACAGGAGCATGTGGGCCGATCCACGTCCCTGTGTTTGGTGGCAACACATCAATGAAAACTGGAACGACACAGACTGGCAGCTCAACTTCAGGATGAAAAGAGTAACCTTTCAGCACCTATGTAACATCTTGCGGCCTAGTTTGACACGCCAGAGTACAAGATAGAGACACCCTGTCCCTGTAGATCTTCGGATGGCAATATGTCTGTGGCGTTTGGCTACCAATCTTGAATACAGATCTATCTCACATTTGTTTGGTGTTGGCATGTCCACTGCTTGTCAAATTACTCTTACTACTTACTAAGAGGTTGTGACAGCCATAAACCGAGAAATGAAACACCACTACATCAAGACCCCATCTAACGTGGAGCTAAGGGTGATTGTCCAGGGCTATCGAGATAAATGGAGGTTCCCACAGGTTGCAGGAGCAATAGACAGGACCCACATTGGCATCCTGGCACCAGCAGATCACCCTGCAGATTATTACAACAAAGGATTCTACTCGATCCTGTTGCAGGGTGTTGTTGACCACAAATTGAAATTTTGGGACATCAATGTTGGCTGGCCAGGTAAAGTCCACGATGCCAGAGTTTTTGCAAACTCTGCTCTGTATCGCCGGGGTCAGAGTGGCACATTGTTTCCAGGGTGGACTGAGCAATTTGAAGGTGTGGATGTGCCCCTGGTTATTCTCGGCGATGCGGCTTACCCACTTCTGCATTGACTGCTGAAGCCATTTCCGGAGGGGAGAGGTATAACACCAGCTGAACCACAGTTCAATCATCGACTCAGTCAGGCAAGGATAACTGTAGCGAGAGCCTTCGGACGGCTGAAGGGTAGATGGAGATGTCTCCTCAAAAGGTGTGATGCACACATTACACTGGTCAGCCACATCATCACAGCCCGCTGTATTTTACATAACTATTGTGAAATACACAATGAGCAATGGGAAGACGAGGATCCTGAAGATGATGGACAGGCTGGTGATGACAATCTCCATCAGGCCCAAGATGATGAACAGGCTGGTGATGACAATCACCAACACGGTCGACTCAACATGGTCGCCATATCAGAGACGCACTATGTGCCTATTTTTCACACTGACAAGCTTTTGTTGTTTTCTCCTGTTTTAATTGTTCTAAACTGGATGAAATAGTCTGATAATTGAAATTGTTTTTTTATACGGGTGTGTGAATGTGTTATTAATTTAATTTTTGATTTGTAGAACAGTATTTGTGCACCTGTAATTTGAGAAGGTATAATTTGTGTTGTATTTGTGGAAGTGAAAAAAATATCCATGTTTGCAATTCCTGTTGTAATACACAGGTGTGATGTTATGCTCCATTTTAACCCTTATGCCACTGTGTGTGCTAATATAGGGGTTGCACAGCTAGCAGAATAGTTTTTGCTAAGCCCATTATTTTTCTGTTTTATCTTTAAATGTTTTGAAATGATTAATTGTAATTAGACAGTATGACAATTCTTTGTATGTTTATTGTAACAAACATGGACATCAATAAATGTTCAAACATGGACATCAATAAATGTCAACAGATTCACAGTAACATCAATGTCTTGTTCTGTACAAACTAACTGTCCACAACCCAAATATATTCACTTGAAATATTCTTTTTTTAACATGCTGGATTCAGAGAATTTAAACTTTTTCTTCTCAAAACAAAGACTCAAAATGACCTGCCTTACATTTAAAAAAAAAAAAAAAAAAAAAGATTTAACCAAGTAACATCAATGTCTCTGCAGTACAAAAATACTGGCATCAAGAAAAGCATTCAAGAATAAAAACAGTGCAAAATTATGCTGAACATTCTTTCTGAAAAAATCTGCCTTACATTTTAAAACAGAAAATACAAAACATTTTTTTAAACAAGGCAACGGTTTGTGCACCACACTGTGTTGTGTCTAGTTACCTTTAAGGTCATACAGTTTGTTTACATCATGAAGGACAGAAGAAGTATCCCGTTGCTAAACTGAGGGATCAGGTGGGTTGTTCCAGTAGTTGATGGTAGCTTGTGGGTTTTGTGGGGGTTCCATGGATGCTGCAGGGCTGTGGTACTGGGACACTGGTACTGGTTGGCTGAGGGGCTGAGCCATGGGTGCCTGTGGGTTGTGTGGGTCAGACGTGGGCCAGGCAGGTGGGGGTGTCATTTGACCTGTGGGCATCCATTGTGATGCTGGCTGGGTCGAATAACATAATACAGCTCTTGCAAAGGTTCCCATAATTTGCAAAAATTGCTGAGTTGTGGCCTGCTGCTGCTCCATCATTGCCCTAAAACGGCGCTCTTCAGCTTCGTGCTGCATTTTCATGAAATTTGATAAATCTCCCGGATACTGTCAGCTTCATCCATTTTCCTTTTTTGTTGCATAAAGGCTTCCAAAACCCGGTCTGGGCCATCTGACCTGCTCTTCCTCTTCCTGCTGGTGGCACCAGGAATAGCCCACCGTGGGGTGCTCTTGTCCTGGTCAGGCCTGGGGGTGCTGGTGCTTGGTGTGCCCTCTTCCTCCTCAAGATTGAGGTCCACTGAGCTCTGGTCCCCTGTTTAAAAATGCCATTTTCTGTGTCAAAAGTTTGTCTCGTTCATGTTCATTGGAAAAAGTCTGAAGCACTCAGGAATTTAAAAAAGTGGTAAAGGCGATCTTTGGTGGGGAATAATAAGCATGAAAAAAGAACAAAAACCAAGGCACTATTGTGTGGAAAAAAAAAAAAGAAAGCCTTTATTCTGATGTTTCTGATTTCAGAGTGAAATGTTTAAAACACTGACAATACAAGTTTAAAAATTAGCTATCGCTAGCCTCACAAAAATGACCACCTTTTGATTTTTTCCCAGAAGAGTGCCTCGGATTATGTTCTTTTTTGTTTGTTTTTGTTGCTGGCGTGAAGTGATGAAACACCGTAAGTAGACACAAACTCTTACCGCTTTTTTCTGAGACCATATCAACTGAGTCATCTTTTTCACTTGACGGTGCTGGTGATGCCAACTGTGCTGTCACATCTTCGTATGACTCGCTTTGGATTAGAAGTGGGTCTTGTTCCAAGTATAGCGTCCAGGTCATCATACCAGGGACACTTGTCCTTTTCCTCCCCGGAACTCCCGCTCTGTCGAAGGACGTCTCGGACCTTGTGATATTGCTGGTGCAATTTTTTTACTTTAATCCGACAGCTGTTCGATTAAAACCCATTCCCCCCATCTTCTCACTAAACTGTTTAAAAATTTCATTGTTTTTGTGAGTGGATGTCAGAAGTAGGTTTATGTGGTCATCTGACCATATTTCAAGGAGAGCTTTGAGCTCTTCATCAGTCCACGTTTGTCCTCTCGCCATATTTGTTTTGGTTTGAAGCGCGCGCTGTACCTCCTCTACTCTACATGCACTGCGTATGCACTGCGTATAGCGTCACTACGTACATTTGGTCCTGTGTTTGGTCCGGTGAGCTTTCACACTGCATACGAACTGAACCAGGGTTCACTTGCAAGCAAACCCACGTTTTCAGGCGGACCAGAGTTCGCTTGTTTGGTCCGCACCAGAGTTCAGATGAGTTTTCACATCTGCCCAAACGAAGCGGACTATGCGAGGATAAGTGTGGGGTTACCCAAGGCTCAATTTTAGGTCCAATTCTTTTTAATATTTACATATTTCCTCTTGGAGATATCATCAGGAGACACAGCATCAGTTTCCATAGCTACGCTGATGATACACAGCTGTACATTGCCGTGTCTCCTGATGACACAGGACCAATAGATACCCTTTTTAACTGCATTTTAGATATCAAGTCATGGATGGCTAGGAATTTCCTACAGCTCAACCAGGACAAAACAGAGGTTTTAGTAATAGGTCCTGAAGGCCAGACTGAGAAACTTTTACCAAAATTAGAAGATTTTAAACCAACACAATTTGTAAAAAACCTGGGCGTGATTTTTGACCCAGAGTTCGCCCGTTTCTCTCTCAGGCCAGCACAGAGGTGCTAATGCATGCTTTTATTTCCTGTCGTTTAGATCACTGTAATGCCCTGCTCTCTGGTCTTCCTAAAAAGAGTATTTCAAACCTCCAATTACTGCAAAACTCAGCTACATGCATGCTGACAAAGACCAGAGGGCGGGCCCACATTATACCAGTTTTACAGTCACTGCATTGGCTCCCTGTCCGCTTAAGGATCGATTTTAAGGTGCTTTTACTAGTTTTTAAATGTCTTACCTGCCTTGCGCCCTCTTACTTATCTGACTTGCTTTTACCGTATCAACCCTCACGGACCCTGAGGTCCTCCGGGACCGGCCTTTTAGCCATACCAAAAGCCAGAACAAAAACCCATAGTGAGGCGGCATTTAGCCACTATGCTCCTCACCTGTGGAACAGCCTGCCGGAGAGCCTCAGGTCTTCCAAGACCATTGATATTTTTAAGAGACGGTTAGACACACCTTTTTAATCAGGCTTTTTAAGTGACCGTTAAATTCTTCTTACGTTTTATCATTTATCTTATGTTGATGCCTTTTAGTTTGTTGTTCTGATGACATAGCAGCTATGGATGGCATTGCGCTGGCCTCCAGCACCACTGTAAAGAATCTTGGAGTCATCTTTGACCAAGACATGTCCTTTCACTCCCATGTAAAACAAATTGCAAAGACTGCCTTTTTTCACCTACGTAATATCGCAAAAATCAGGCATATTTTGTCTCAAAACTAGTCCATGCATTCGTAACTTCCAGGCTGGATTATTGCAATTCCTTACTATCAGGCTGCCCAAATTTGTTGCTGAATATTCTCCAGTTGCTCCAGAACGCTGCAGCACGTGTTCTGACAAAAACCAGGAAGCAAGATCATATTTCTCCAATACTCGCCACTCTGCACTGGCTCCCTGTAAAGTTTAGAATAGAGTTTAAAATTCTCCTCCTTACTTACAAAGCCATAAATGGCCAGGCACCTTCTTATCTTAAAGAGCTCATAGTACCTTATTGCCCTACTCGAACACTGCGTTCCCAGAATGCAGGTCTACTTATGGTTCCTAAAGTCTCAAAAAGCAGAACAGGAGTCAGAGCATTTAGCTATCAAGCTCCTCTCCTGTGGAACCATCTTCCAGTCTTTGTCCGGGAGGCAGACACTGTCTCTACATTTAAGAGTAGGCTTAAAACTTTCCTTTTTGATAAATCTTATAGTTAGGGCTGGCTCAGGCTTGTCCTGGACCAGCCCCTAGTTATGCTGCTATAGGATTAGACTGTCGGGGGACATCCAAAGATACACCGAGCTCCTCTGTCCTTCTGTCCCTCTCCATCCGCACGCTCTCATGTCCTACCACGGCGTGTTACTAACTTAGCTCCTTCCCCGGAGTCTCTGTGCTTTGTCGTCTTGCAGGATCCCATGGACAGTGGCTGAATCTGGATTGTGGATTGTGTCTCCTGCCTTGGCCCTGCCTGACATCCACTGCAACTGCTACTGCTATTATTACATCCACTGTCACTGTTACTGTGATTGCATGTCTGTCTCTCTGTCTCTGTCTCTCTCTCTCTCTCTCTCTCTCTGACTGCATTTCTGTCTGTCTGTCTGTCTGTCTGTCTGTCTGTCTGTCTGTCTGTCTGTCTGTCTGTCTGTCTCACTCTCCCTCTCTTGCTCTTCCTCTCTCACCCAACCGGTCGAGGCAGATGGCCGCCCACCCAGAGTCTGGTTCTGCTTGAGGTTTCTGCCTGTTAAAAGGAAGTTTTTCCTCGCCACTGTCGCCAAGTGCTTGCTCATGGGGGAATTGTTGGTTTCTTTGTAGATAAAAGAGCTTGGTCTGTACCAGCTCTATATGGAAAGTGTCCTGAGATAACTTCTGTTGTGATTTGGCGCTATACAAATAAAATTGAATTGAATTGAAAAATTGAATTGAATTGTTCTATATTTTGTGTTATTTTACCATATTTTATCTACTTTATTCATTATCTTATGAACTTCTCTTCTTTTAACTGTTTCATTTATTTTCTAACTCCAGTGTTTCTTCAGGGGGGTCGTCCACACTGGGAGCTGTGTCTGGTCTGCTGCCGGGGGTGCTGTCCTCGGGGCCCCTAGCTCGGTGTGGGGATCCGCCAGTCTGTCAGGGTCGGGGGGGCCTGGGGGGCCCGGGTGGCCAGCGCCCCCTGTGCTCACAGTCCATGATGACTCCTCTTGGTGTGGACGGCCCCAAAGGTGGCATTATTCTCAATCCTCAGTGTCCTGCCATGTCTCGTTACTCTTACTACCATTTGTGGTGAGAGTGTCTGTGTGTGTGTGTGTGTGTGTGTGTGTGTGTGTGTGTGTGTGTGTGTGTGTGTGTGTGAGTGTGTGTGCATATATGCATGTATTTCAGGGTGTGTGTTAATACATACGAAGGGTGGGGGGGATGGGTTTTTAATGTTGTTCTGTTTTTATTTATATTGTTTTTAACTCTTGTAAAGCACTTTGTGTAGCATTTCATTATGTATGAAAAGTGCTATATAAATAAAGTTTGATTGATTAGCTGGAGTGAGAGAAGAGCAGATCTGTCAACCTTTTTCCCTGGATTCTCTCTTAGTTTACCCTTCTCTCCCTGTCCTCACGTTTAAATATCTCACATATTTTTTTTACCTTTCTAAACAAACAAAAAAGGTGGGCTGTAACACTGATAGGAGACATTGTGCAAAGTTCTCTGGTAACACAGGTGGAAGTACAGAGAACATTAGCTGGAACATCTAATGACGAGAAATAGAAGAAGAAGCAAATAGGAAGAGGCTTACCCTTAAGAGCACTCCTCCTCCTCCTCTGGTCGCTGGTTTCTGTCTGGTCTCATGATTTCCCATCTTGGGATACAGCTCCCTCGAAACTAAAGGGCTGTGTACTGGGTAATAAATCTGCCAGTATTAGTCCTCCCTGGAATGCTCTCGGGGCAAAACCCAAGAGTAAATCAGCTGATATGGGGAGACGTCCAACAGCTGGAACCCAGCGCCAAGAGATCTGTGATGCGACAGGCTGGCCTGCGTTATCATCCTCCTCAACACCTGTGCAGAGTAAGACACAGCCGTGGATAAAAGCTAAAGGGAAGATGAGCAACAAAGCTCCCAAACCAGCTAGTGTGCAGTTACAAAATCGGTTTGCTCCACTACTGCAGGACCCCGGATCTCCAACTGAAAACCTGGATAACTTCTCGGATTCACAGAGAAGGGTAAGGCCTGACAGGAAGTCAGAGGCTAGAAAGCTACAAGGAAAGCTACTGACTGGTCCTGAGACTCTGGTTATTGGTGATTCTGCTATTAAAGATGTGGGAAGAATGTACAGCAGAAACACAAAAGTGTTGTGCTTTTCTGATGATACAGTCTCCAACATGACCAACAGAATCCTCAGTATTGTTGCAGAAATTCCAACTCTGAAATACCTTGTACTGCACACAGGGGCAAATGATATTGCGAAATGACTCGAATCTGAAATGCTCAAACAAGATTTAGGTAAACTGCTAAATGCAGTGAGCTCTCTGAATGCTGAAGTCTTCTTCAGTGGGCCTTTCCCACCAGTCAGAGGAGGAGGAGAGAGATTCAGCAGATTGTTAGCAGTAAACAGATGGCTTTCAACTGCATGTGATGTCCACTCAGTGCATTTTATTGACAATTTCAACTTTTTCTGGGACCGCAGACATTTTTTCAAAGGAGACGGACTTTCCCTAAACAAGTCAGGGGCAAAACTTTTTGCCTCCAACCTATCTTTCTTCCTGCGTCACACTGTTCCCACTCCCAAGGACAAGAGGAATCCAAACAAAAGCAGCAAACACCAAAACATGAAGCAGAACCAACTCTCCCCCCACCTGTGTGCTCTAACCATGAGGGATGCCAGAGCAAAAAAGGGGATGCCTCATGTCCTCAACCAGGGGCCACTGCTCGTGAGGATTCACCCTCTCCAACCACTAAAACTCCACCTAGGTCACCATCTCCAACTGCCCAAACTCCATCTAACTCATCATCATCATCATCTGGGTATCCCATCACCCTCCTCCCCCCTGCTGGAGTTTACTGACCAAATAAACAAACTTGTCAGTGCTGGTATCAGGCTTACTCCTCGCCCGTCTGGGATCCTGTCCCCCAAATTCCCCACCGCCCCCTACAACCACCCTGTCCCCCTCCACCACCACAGCGCCGACGGGCACCACCTCCACCCCCTCCACGGCTTGATCTGAACCTACTCCAGTCCCCTAGTAAGAGCCCAGCACAGCCACCCATTTGTGTTGGTAACTGATGTGTTGTGGGTCCAGCTTTTAAGGCAAATGTTATGCCTGACTTTTCCAAGGAAAAGCCAGGGCCCATTGTGCCGGAAGCTTCATTGATTCATGTCTCAATAGGTAAGAGGAGAAGATCGGTCCATCTCTCCAGAAACATCACATCATCGAATTTAACATGTATTCCATGTCAGCCACAGTATGTTCTAAAACATGGGGATGTTGGACTTTTTAGCACATTTAAGTCAGCTCTTTTGTTAGGTCTCTGGCAGGCAAATCATTCTTAATCAATGACTTTATCATCAAGCACAAGCTTGATTTTATGTTTTTAACTGAAACTTGGTTAGGACAAGATAACAGCACAGCAGTTCTCAATGAGTCAGCCCATCTGAATTTCAGTTTCATAAGTGAAGTAAGAATGCATAAGAGAGGAGGCAGAGTCGCCATTTTGTTTAATGATAGCATTCAATGCAAGAGAGTCTCTTACAGTCAGTTTGAATCTTTTGAATATGTTGCCATTCAATCAAAGTCTCCCTGTCGATCATTCTTTGTAATCATCTACAAGCCCCCAAAATACAATTCAAAGTTTTCCGATGAGTTTGCCAATCAACTGTCTGTTGTTTGTATTGATTTTGACTGTGTTGTGTTGTAGTGGGTGACTTCAACATTCATGTTGATAATCTCAAAGATCGATGTGCTAAAGAACTTCTCAACATATAACAAAGGGCATATATTAGATTTGGTTATTTCCAAAGGGCTTAATATCTCTGAGGTTGTGGTGATGGATGTTGCTCTTTCTGATCATTACTGTGTCATTTAAAATGGCCACACCTGCTATTCTTAACAAAAGTGGAACAGAGGTAATCAAAAAGCGTTATATTAATGATAACACCTGTGCAGTCTTCACTCAGTCTTTTACACCATCACCAACACTGCCCTCAGTTTCAACTGATGACCTTGGAAATAGTTTCAGTTCCAAAGTTATGACTATTATTGACTCCATCGCCCCAATGAAGACCAAAGTTTTGTCAGGAAGGAAAACGGCACTTTGGAGAAACACCACACTGGTCAAAGTCCAGAAAAGAGTCTGCAGACAGGCAGAGCGCAGGTGGCGAAAAACCAAACTCCAGGTTCATTATGAGATTTACCAAAACAATCTCTACACCTATAACCATGAACTAAAGAAGTGCATTCTTATAAGAAGAATTCCTTTATTTGTCACATTACACACTGTACATGCCATGCAATTGTGAAATTCTTTCCTCTCTCCCATCCATGGTCAGTCCTTCCTCCACGGCAGACCACACTGGCAGACCACATGGTCAGTCCTTCCTCCACGGCAGACCAGGAGCAGTGGGCTGCCAGTTGACCGGCACCCGGGGACCCAACTCTCATTTGTCACCATTGGTCAGGTGGTGATCTTCTTGCATGTTTTTAGTGGGGGTATTTTTTAATGGAGGATACCCCAGGTGAACACAGGAAGAACATGCAAACTCCACACAGAAAGGCCCCTTATTTTTCCTCAAACATGGTGGAGGACACGCCCCCTGCGCCCACAGCAGGATTTGAACCAGGGACCTTCTAGCTGTGAGGCGACAGTGTTACCACCGAGCCATCAACAGAAACTGTAATAATACCCGCACTTTGATTTCTGTTGTGCATAGACTGACAAACCTCACAACATCAGTCCCTCCTGAGATGCTATCCAACAAGTCATGTAATAATTTTGCAGCCTTTTTTCAGATAAAATTCAAGGATAAGACAAACAGTGTGCAGCTCTGGCTCAGGTAAAACGATAAGTCCATCTGTGCCTTCTTGTTCTCCAGTTAATCTACTGTAGCACATTTCAACCTTCTAGATCATACAAGGCTGACAGAAACTGTAACACAGTTAAAATCTACAACATGCTGCCTTGATACTCTGCCAACAAACTTTTTTAAAAATGTTTCCCCAGGCCTTGAAAACTGCAGTAATAAAACCTCTCCTAAAAAAGACTAATCTGGATGCTTCAGTAATAAGTAACTACAGGCCAATATCAAATTGTCCCTTTCTAGGAAAAATTATTGAAAGGGTTGTTATTCAACAAATGCATGCTTTTGTGGCACCCTGGACATTTTATTAGTTCAAATTATGTCCAGAATTATTTCTTTACTGGTTCTTGTGATTAACCTGGTCCCCCCACCATTATTTTTCTCATTAATGTAGTTTAAACACTTTGTGTCACTGGTAAGAGACTCACCTGCTTCACCTAAAGTATTTGTGGGACAATACCCCTTTGCATCAGAAGGTGTCAGTGTCGGCTTTGTAATGAGGCTGACTGGCGCTGTTATCCTGTTGTAGCAGGAAGCAAGCTCAGTCATAAAGCACAAGACGGTCAAGATAGCGGCATAGAAAGCCGACACTCATTCAAGATTCTATGTTCTGTTTTGCAGGTGAGCAAAGTGCACAAGCACCTCATACAGTTATATTAAGTTTACTCTTAGGTTGTGGTGCCATATTTATAAGTTTACAATGTAGTTGACATCCACAAATAAGGCAGATAACTACTGCTAGCCTCAGCTGCTAATATAGCATGTAGCATGTCGTGCCTGCTGTAGCGGTCGACCGAGCGCCTCGTGTGAGCGTAAATGATAGTTAATGGCGCCGCGCTGCAGTGATAGTAGCCTTGCCTTGTACTGTTATCGTTGTCTTGTGAATGAATAAATAAGTTCAGGGGTTTGTAGACATGAAGCAGCAACTATAAACAGTTTCAACATGCTTCATCTAAGTGTGGTGTTCAGCGACTGATGTGTTGGACAACCAATATGAGCAGTTTATTAGGTACACAAACACTATGTAAACTGGTTAATTCAACAAATGGTTAGTATCTTTAGTTTACATGAGTTATTATACAAATAAATACAGTGCTCAGTTGCAGACATACGAGTGAACAAATTATAGAAGCAGCTAAAAATGTGGAATTTGTTATTGTGGTAGACTGCACCTGTTCTGTTGTGTGTTATGTATTTGTTTAACTGTGGAACAGTAATAGTTGCATTATTTGTTAACTGAAGGACAGTGCTAGTTATGTTACTGGTTACTGTATGATTCAGCGCTGTAATCCTGTTGTAGCAGGAAGCAAGCTCAGTCGTAAAGCACAAGACGGTCAAGATAGCAGCATAGAAAGCCAACACTCATTCAAGATTCTATGTTCTGTTTTGCAGTTTCACTGGACAATAAAAACACTGGCACCTGGATGAAAGTTGTCGTCATTGTACAAGTGTAACACTTTCATGATGCAGGACAATCTTTTTAATGCATTTCAGTCTGGATTTCATCCACACCACAGCACTAAGACTGTACTTATCAAAGTTTTAAATGACATACATCTGAATAATGATGCTTCCAAAACCTCAGTCTTAGTATTATTAGATGCTGCCTTTGATACAGCTGATCATGACATTCTTCTTGACAGACTGGAAAAGTGGGTGGGGCTTACTGGCACTGTACAACACTGGTTCAAATCCTATTTACAAGATAGAGACTACTTTGTGTCAATTGGTGAGCATGTGTCTGAACGAAAAAAGATAATGTGTGGGGTCCCACAAGGGTCCATTCTTGGACCACTTCTTTTCAATATCTGCATGTTGCCCCTAGCTCAGATTATGGAGCATCATAATATTTCTTATCATACTTACGCAGATGATACACAACTTTATATTTCTGTGTCATCACATGACTACAGTCCCATACTTTCACTGAGTGAGTGTATCCATCAAATCAATGAGTGGATGTGCCAGAATTTTCTTCAGCTTAATGCAGATAAGACAGAAGTGATTGTATTTGGCCCCAAAAATGAAAGGTCAAATATCAGTGCTCACCTTAATTCCATGTCACTGACAACAACAGATAAAGCCAGAAATCTTGGTGTAATTATTGATTCTGACCTGAATTTTAACAACCATTTAAAGCTGATTACCAAATCAGGCTACTACCACCTGAAAAATATAGCCAGAATTAAGGGATGTCTGTCTAAAGAAGACATGGAAAAACTTGCATTCATGCATACTTGCATTCAATGCATTCATTTTCAGTAGGTTGGACTATTGCAGTCTTTACTGGCCTAAACAAAAAGTCAATAAGGCAGCTACAGCTGATTCAAAATGCTGCTGCACGAGTCCTTACAAACACCAGAAAAACCGACCATATCACACCAGTCCTCTGATCACTACATTGTCTTCCTGTGAGTCAAAGAATAGACTTTAAAGTCTTACTGTTGGTCTACAAAGCATTAAATGGTCTAGGACGAAAATATATTCTAGAACTCCATATGAAGCATCCAGACCTCTCAGGTCATCAGGGACAGGTCTATTGTGTGTTCCCAGAATGAGAAGCAAACAAAGTGAAGCAGCTTTCAGTTATGCTCCTCACCTGTGGAACATTCTCCCTGCACACCTGAGGTCTGCACCAGCTGTCAGCTCATTTAAATCAGGGTTGAAAACATTATTATTTACTACAGCTTTTACTTAAAGTAAATATATTTGCTCAATGATATTAATCATTCTAAATGCTAAATTATTGTCTTTTACTGGCTTCTGTTTTTAATTTTCCTTTCATTGTATTTTATTTTTATTTTTCTGTTCTCTTCTAATCTCTTTCTTTCTTTCTTTCTTTCTTTCTTTCTTTCTTTCTTTCTTTGAAGTGTATGATTTTAATGTACTTTTATGCTTCTGTAAAGCACTTTGAATTGCCTAGTGTATGAATTGTGCTTTACAAATAAATTTGCCTTGCCTTGCCTTGCCTTACTTAATGAAAGGTAAAGTCGTACTTTTTTTTTTTTTTTTTTTTAACATGCCACATAGATTTTAGTGTATCATTCAGAGGGAAAAGTGACAAATCTGTCAAGCATAAGCACATCCAAGAGGCATGGAAACATGTTCCACCAAAGACTGCATTTTGCCTCTCTCAAAATCACATGTGAAGCGATGTTACACCGGGTATCTGATTCTAACCACCAAACTGCAGTCACGTACTGAATGTAGGAACTAGTTTACTCAAACCTTGTTGCTCTGATATTTTAAAGCAAGTGGTTTCCTTGTGGTGATTTTAGGATTCACAGTGTGTACCCTTATCTAAATGTAAGGGGCATTTGGACAGTGGTAAGGGTGGGAGGGGAAAATTTCCCATATTTTCAAATCATAAAGTTGACCGTTACGGAGGAGAGTCAGAAAGAGTGGATCTCCAAATCAGGTTTGAGAGACAGCTTGGAGGTCAGGGGTCAGACAGCAGGGTATGTGTTTGAATGTGTGTGCGTCTCTGTGTGAATGTTCGTTTACATGCATCAGTACACACATTCATTGATGTTTGCCTCTATTTCACATGCACCAACAACTGCTTCCTGAGGTTCAATACAGAATAGAAAATCAGAGTGTGCTTTGTCAAAACATTGATTTAAAAAGCACAAACACACACACTCACACATACCTACACACAGAGACTAACCCTTCCACATTGTAAATATCATGGAGTTTAATGGAAATGCAGGATTTACTTGCTTTGGCACATTCATTTGCTTTGCAATAAAGTGTTGGACAGACAGATACATGGATAACCAGTCAGCTGGACCAACCAACCACTGAACATTACTAAACTGATGTCTTAACATATATTCATGTTTATGACTTACAGGAGTTCACATCAACTCAGGTTGTTGTGAAGGCCCTGTCACATGTATATGAGGTGCCTATGTTGTTTTAGTTGCGTAGTTGTGTTCCCCAGATCATTTCATTTGATCTCCATTTCATCATTAGGTGATGATCATAGTAGTTATTTACAAGTTCAAATGGAACACATTGTTTCTTGCCTGATATGCTCTGATGTGGCTGTAGCTGAACTGACCTGTAACTGACCTTCATTCCCCCTTTTTGGCATTCCTTCAGGAGAAATGGAGTTGTAAAACATCCCAACTTTTAAGAGCTATTGACCATTTGAACTGTTTGCAGGAAGGCATTAATTTGGAGAGAGACAAGATGTCTGACAAGATGTTTCTCATAGAGATGCTAATTCTTTCTTGATAGCCCCATGAGAGATAAGGACAGTAAAACCGTCTGAATGAAAAGTGCCAGGTCCCAGAGGAACCTAGAAAATCACGTAATGCTGATATGTTGTAAATTAGACATTCCTGAAGCAAACTGTTTTGTATGTCTGTGTGCCTCTTTTCTATCACACCAGGATAACGAAATCTATGTTTGAGTGAAATTTTGATTTTCTTACAGTACTAAGCCCATAATCTGTGTGATATCAATGCTTTTCCTGTGTTTCTGGCTCATAAAATGACAAAACTGTGATTTTAATTCTCCTAAAAAGTTTGTCTGAGTTTCTACCATGGAAACATACTGCCATGTAGAGGTTCATAGCAGTTATGTTGAATATGCTTGACGTGAGACAGTTATTAATAGTAACCATAATAGCAATAATCATTTCGGCAAATATATTCTGCCTTTCTTTATGCCTTTGTCATATTAAGTTAGCTATACCCTTAGTCATCATGTTTATTAGGATGAGTATTAGGAAATGTATCATGAATGAAAATTGATCATTCAAAATATATCTGATTGACTATAGTGAGAAGTAGATGAGCCCCTCATATGAATCATTAGTTATTTCTCGCTCTATGAGGTGAAATCACGTTGTGCGCCCGCAAACCATCCCACATGTGTGACGGCCTATTGATTAGACACGCCCTGGAGCGATTATAATGTCTGCATCGTGCAGCAGACACTCAGTCTAGTTTCTGTTAGTCTTAGTTCTGTTCTGTTTTTACGTTTGTCTTGTCTTGTCTTTTCTTTTAGTAAGTTCAGTTTCATTCTAGTTTTTCATCTCCTTTCGTTGCTCTCAGTCTTTTTGTTGCAGTTATGCCGAGTAACTTGATTTCGTTCTTCAGAGAATGTACTTTTCTAGTTTTTCCTTTTCGTGAAACTTTAATTTTTGCTCATCACGTTAAGCCGCATGATCTGTTTCGTTTTCGTAGTCACGTAATAATAATTTTGTAGACAATTTCGACCGGCCATCGAAGAGAATCTCAATTTTATTATTAATCTAAAGTTTTGCCATACGGTTGCCAACTATCTGCACCGAAGACCTGCAGCCAGTCTCGACCCGCATGTCTGGGTTAAATAGTCATCAGAGGCTGCTCCTCGTCTGTGACCGACACTGGAGGTGCTCCAGCTTCCGAAACATCCCTGTCCAACACCTGCTCTCCACCATGGTTTACTTGATTCATCCAGCAGACCGCAGTGCAGATCGGACGACAGCTTGGAGCCTTCGTGTCAGTTTGAAGCAGACATCTCCAGGAGCGTTGCTGGCAATGTAGGCATGCTTAAGCGGGCTTGAATAAGAATTGGTCCATGAGGTTATGATGCTGTCAGTGTGCTTAAATTCTCTCAACCATTCATTCAAGAAATTAACTTTACATCCGCGTCCCCATTTTTCCCATAAAACTACTCCTCACTATCGCCAAACTCATTCTGCCATCATTTGCCATCAGTTTCTCTATGCAGTTGTTGTGTCACATCATATCATCCATATCCTCTGTCGTACTATTCATTATTCAAGATTCATTATTCATAATTGTGTTTAATAAATAAGACTTTTCATTCAAGTCGTGGTCAGACAGTGTCCTTTTGAGCTGGATATCAACGATCCCTGTATCAAGAGTTTACACTTCAGATTATCAGACCGGTCTACAGTTGATTCATTCATTATCATTACATCAGCATTTACCAGAAATTCAATCAATAAAATCCTTCTTAGCTGAGGAAGGTTGGTGCCCTGGCGTTTTATTAACGAATGCAACATTAAATTAGAGGTTTAATAAAATGATTCCCCTAGATGGCATTCAACCACATCTATATCTACTGCAGGACGTTTCAAAGAGAAATGTTGTACTTTCAACTCCACTACATTTACCCAACACCAAATTACTTTTTAGGTGTTTACATAAAAAATAAAACAAAACAAACAAACAGAAAACACATCAAAAGGTTCTCAAATGCCCAGCTTGAAATGATAATGATTATAAAGATCTTGTGTGCTGCTAGGTTGAAGCTGTGTGTGAAGTATCCATGTTTTACAATTTGTAGCTTTTTTGCAGCAGCTTCCATATTTGAAGTATTCTAGTCGAACACACACTCATTGGTTCTGCTTATTTTGAGCTTCAGGCTATCATCATTGCACCATGTGATGAAGCTCTCTATCAGTCCTCTGTACTCCTCTGGAAAACTAATCTCCGAGTGAAGACAGCATGTTCCTCACTGGAAATGATTCACTGGAATCATACATGTCAAGATAGTGAGACCTTTCAATTTCACCAAACAATGAACTCTTATACCTTTTATTTTATGAACGTAAACCACAGCTTCACTGGCTGATGGTGTTGGGACATCACCGCTTGGGTAAACAAAACCCCATCAGGCCTCATAATTTTCACCTGAGTGCGAGATTAGGTTTGAATCCACATCCTGGTTTCCCATTCGATGAGACCCACTGGAGCCCACTGTGATCAAGTTGTTACAGGAAGTGTATGGTTCTTAATCAATGCAAGAAGATATGAATTACCGTGGAAAATACATATGCTAGCTGTCAATGACCTTGTCAACACCTGATTCTCACCTGAACCACAGGCAGAATTACTCCCCAATTATGTTTTTCCCCTCCTGAGGTAACCCGCTGCAATCCTCTTCCTCTCTCTCCTGCTCTCTTCATCTCTCTGCAGACATGTTTGAATTTTTTCATGGATTGTGAAGAGGGCTTAAACATTTATGTAAGGCTTTGTAACCCACATGATGAAAATCAAGCCATCTCCATTACAACTGATTCAACTTCCTGACCCAAAACCCAAGCAAAAGCTAGAAACTATTGGGAAGATTATATTGTCCAATGATTGCTCCCAAGGATAAAGAGTGAACTTTCACACGTTAAGGGGGGGCACGGGCTCTCAGGGGCTCAAAAGATCTTTGATCCTAAAAAAATACTTAAAAGCCTGGCCAAATGTAATGCCCAGAGATGCATGGTGGATTGGGCAATGGTGCAGACAGGCAGCGGGAACTTGTATGTTTATCAACGTACCTCCTCTTTCCGGGGTCTCTGCTGTTATGTTTAGGGCTGTCATTAGTTAAAAAGAGCAAGCTTTATACATTATAATAATAAGAAAATAAATAATAAGTGCTAAGATGTAAGAAGTTAGACACAGAACAAGGGGGGTTAGTAAAACATAAGTGCTAAAAGCATATTAAAAAGTGCCTTTAAACAAGTGCTAGTAAAAATCACAATGTATAAAAATATAAACAAGTGCTGAGGTTAAAAGTTAAATAAGAGACAAACACATCCATATACACTCAGGGTTAAAATAGGGTCATGCATGGTTCTGTTGTTCCTTGCCTAAAACCTTACATACATATATATATATATATATATATATATATATATATATATATATATATATATATATATATATATATATATATATATATATATATATATATATATATATATATATATATATATATATATATAAAAAACAATTCAAAAGTAAAAGAGCTTGTTCTTACTAAAAGGTGTTAATAATAATCATAATCATAATAATGATACCAACTTCCCACAGGTTTTTATAAAACACATTTTATTAAAAGCAAGGATTGATTGGGGCTCAGGCTGCAGTGAGAGGCCTCTTTGAGGAAATAATCCTTTTATAAATTTTAAAAAGAACTAATAAAAATATATATAAAGGGAAATTAAAACTATGCATAAAAATATATACCTATACACATACACACACCCTCACACACACGTATATATATACATGCCTGCACACATACACACGACTATGCCTACATGCATATATATATACAGTTGTGGTCAAAAGTTTACATACACTTGTAAAGAACATAATGCCATGGCTCTCTTGAGTTTCCAGTTATTTCTGCAACTCTGATTTTTCTCTGATAGAGTGATTGGAACAGATACTTCTTTGTCACAAAAAACATTCATGAAGTTTGGTTCTTTTATGACTTTATTATGGGTTAACAGAAAAAGTGACCAAATCTGCTGGGTCAAAAATATACATACAGCAACATGAATTAGCAATTTTGGTGACTTAGAAAGTTGTGTAAATGAAATGAGCTTCATAGCATGGCCTCTTAACTTCTTGTGAGTGATTATGAGTGACTACAGCTGGTCACTTCTCTGAGGCCATTTAAATAGGGCTCATTGGATACAAACACCCACAAACACTACAATGGGAAAGTCAAAGGAGCTCAGCACGGATCTGAAAAAGCGAATCATTGACTTGAACAAGTCAGGAAAGTCACTTGGAGCCATTTCAAAGCAGCTGCAGGTCCCAAGAGCAACAGTGCAAACAGTTGTTTGTAAGTATAAAGTGCATGGCACTGTTTTGTCACTGCCACGATCAGGAAGAAAATGCAAGCTATCACCTGCTGCTGAGAGAAAATTGGTCAGGAGGGTGAAGAGTCAACCAAGAAGCACCAAAAAGCAGATCTGCCAGGAATTAGAAGCTGCTGGAACACAGGTGTCAGTGTCCACAGTCAAGCATGTTTTGCATCGCCATGGACTGAGAGGCTGCCGTGCAAGAAGGAAGTCCTTGCTCCAAAAGCGGCACCTTAAGGCTCGACTGAAGTTTGCTGCTGATCACATGGACAAAGGTAAGACCTTCTGGAGGACAGTTCTGTGGTCAGACGAAACAAAAATCGAGCTGTTTGGCCACAACGCCCAGCAATATGTTTGGAGGAGAAAAGGTGAGGCCTTTAACCCCAAGAACACCATGCCTACCGTCAAGCATTGTGGTGGTAGTATTATGCTGTGGGGCTGTTTTGCTGCCAATGGAACTGGTGCTTTACAGAGAGTAAATGGGATAATGAAGAAGGAGGATTACCTTCAAATTCTTCAAGATAACCTAAAATCATCAGCCCAAAGGTTGGGTCTTGTGCGCAGTTGGGTGTTCCAACGGGACAATGACCCCAAACACACATCAAAAGTGGTAATGGAATGGCTAAATCAGGCTAGAATTAAGGTTTTAGAATGGCCTTCCCAAAGTCCCCATTCCCCATTGAGAACATGTGGACAATGCTGAAGAAACAAGTCCATGTCAGAAAGCCAACAAATTTAACTGAACTGCACCAATTCTGTCAAGAGGAGTGGTCAAAAATTCAACCAGAAGCTTGCCAGAAGCTTGTGGATGGCTACCAAAAGCGCCTAATTGAAGTGAAAATGGCCAAGGGACATGTAACCAAATATTAGCATTGCTGTATGTATATTTTTGACCCAGCAGATTTGGTCACTTTTTCCATAATAAAGTCATAAAAGAACCAAACTTCGTGAATGTTTTTTGTGACAAAGAAGTATCTGTTCCAATCACTCTATCAGAGAAAAATCAGAGTTGTAGAAATAACTGGAAACTCAAGAGAGCCATGACATTATGTTCTTTACAAGTGTATGTAAACTTTTGACCACAACTGTACATATACATACATATAGATAGAATAAATATATCAATAATAGGTAATGAATAATTTAAGAAAAGAAGTTAAAAAGTTAAAAAGGTTAAATCACAATAACAGTTTGTGGGAAAAAAAGAGGACCATTAAAAGAAGAATGTTTCTTTCTTGGATCGCCGCAGCCAGAGCCCTGTCAGAAACCTGTGGGAGAAGAGGCCCTGGAAAGTAAGGAGGTGAGCACTTCTAGTAAATTCTGTAAAAAAAAGGTTTGTTATTATCAAGTGGAAATGGACTCATCAACCATACTTTTCATTTAGCCCAGTGGGATCTATGGTCTTTAGTAGATGAATCCATTGCCTCTCCGCTGCCTGTCTCTGGCCCGTGGTCCAATCCTTTCTGCTCTCCAGGCCCATGCTCTGGACATTGTGTTACAGGACACTGGTGCCACTCCCGTTGTTCATAATGTAAAAATGCTGTTTTATTCTAGTAGCAATTGAGTGTCTGGTCTGCCCCACATACATTTTGTGGCAGACCTTGCACCTAATAGCATATATAACATTAGTAGTTGAGGGTTTGAAGGCCTGCCATGGATTGATGACTATTCTAGCGTGAGGGTTAAAAATGTGGGGCAGAGAAATAAAACCAACCGCCGAGCCTCGACGCGCCTCCCCAGTTTGTGTTGGTTTGTTCAAATCTGAGTGCACCGATATATCCCTGAGGTTTTTGTTCCTTCGGTGGGCAGAGATCAGCCGACAGTCCCCCAGCGCATCACAGTTCCTTTTAGACCCCTCGAAATTAAGAGAGGAGAGAAGGCTCCTGGTGGTCTCCGAGTAGGTGACCACCAAGTGGGGTTTCAATGTTAGTATATTGGGAATCTATGTCTATGGTGAATAGGAGAGTATGGCTGGGTACCTGCTGGTTCTTTATGGACTGTACAAAATGATACGTATCTTGAATGTAGCTGGGATGGAGTTTGGCAAGGGGATTAATGAAATAGTCTATGTATTCAGTTATGGGGTATGTTTCAGAGCCGCAATCGCTAACGATGGGGCGGCCGACTGTGTTGTTCCATGTTCCAGGGAGGTTGTGGATCTTGGGTAGCAGGTAGAAGTGGCGGGGCCTGGGCTCCTCGGGACCGTCCAGGTATTTCTTCTGTTTAGTTGTGATGTATTTATGTTTGTGTAATGTGTCTGTAATGGCCCTAACTAGTGTTTGTGTTTCTTGTTGTAATGGAGTCTGGAGTGGTTTGTAGTATGTACTGTTATTTAACTGTCTGTGTGCCTCTAATATGTAATTATCCCTATCCTGAATGACAATTTGGACCCCCTTGTCTGCTGGTTTGATGACTGTGTTTGCATGTACCTAGTGTGCTGAGGGTGCGCTTATGTTCCTGTCTAATGTTGGGTGCTCTGTGTCAACGGGGGTACCAATGTGTGAGTGCGCGGTTGTTTTTGGTAATAAGTTGTGTTATGGCTGCTGAGATGGTGTCTGGTTGTGGTTGCCATGTGGACAGTCCCGTGAAGGGTACAGGCTCCCGCCCCTGGGCCCCCTGGAAGTAGTCAGTTAGGAACAGGCAAATAATAATAATAATAATAATAATACATTTTATTTAGACGCACCTTTCAAAACACTCAAGGACACTTTACAGAGTGGGTAAAAACACAAGCGAAATACACAGAATAAATAAGAGCACAATAATTAAAAACACATCAAGTTAAAAACAGGCTAAAAGGAGAACTGAAATTAAAGAGAGAAGGCAGTCTGGAACAGATGAGTTTTGAGTCTGGATTTGAAGATGGGGAGAGAATCGATGTTTCTGATGTCAGGTGGCAGGATTTTGAAAGTGATTCAAAATTTGACCGGGAGCCAGTGAAGCTTCTGCAGGATGGGGGTAATAAGGTGTGAGGAGGGAGTTCTGGTGATAATGCGGGCTGCAGAGTTTTGAACCAGTCGAAGTTTATGGAGTGAATTACAGTAGTCAAGGTGGGAGGTGACAAAGCTGTGAACCAGGATGGTGGTGGTGTGAGGGGTGAGAGAGGGGTGGAGACGATTGATGTTACGTAGATGGAAATAGGCAGACCGGGTAATGCTATTGATATGAGAGTGGAAAGATAGTGAGCTGTCGAGGATGACACCCAGACTCTGAATAATGACAGAAATGAGGGGGAGTAGAGAGGAGAGGCAAGATTTGGCAAGAACTGTGGGGATGGGATCAAGAACACATGAAGATGGTTTTGACTTAGTGATGAGGTCGGAGATTTCTGAGGGATGAACAAAGGTGGAGAATGGTTGATAGGATGGGAGATGTTCAGAGGAAGGGGAGGGTGAGGTGGAGGAGCCCAGATGTTGGTGGATTTTGTTGATCTTTTCATTGAAAAACAGAAGGAGAGAGAAACAGGTGTCAGAAGAGTAAAGGTGGGGTGTCAGGGGATTGAATGATGTTGTTAAAAACAGAAAGCAGAGTTTTGTGGTTGCCTACATTAGAGCAGATAAGTCCAGAGTAGTACTGAGATTTAGCACGAGAGATGGAGTCCTTATAATGATGGAGCTGAGCTGTGTAAATGTCTTTGTGGATGGTAAGACTAGATTTCCTGTAGAGTCTTTCAAGCTGTCGATTTTTGGATTTCATGGAACGAAGATCAGGGGTGAACCAGGGGGCAGATCAAGTGAAGCAATTGTGAAGTGAAAACGGAGCGGGATTTGACAGGGGAGAGTGAGTTGAGAGGAGTAGTCAGACCATTATTATACTGGGAGACAAGATCATCAGGGGTGGAAGAAGAGTCCATAGTCAAGTTGGTGATGCAGGAGAAGAGAGAGTCCATGTTAATGCCCTGGTTATGGTTAGGGTAGGGCTCCAGGAAATCAGGAAATGAATGGAAGTCTATGTAATGTCCCCATAAGTGATAAAAATGCAACGTGTGTGTGTGTGTGTGTGTGTGTGTGTGTGTGTGTGTGTGTGTGTGTGTGTGTGTGTGTCCTGAGTCCTGAGCCATACAGGTGGTTGGTCTGCCTCCAGCGTGTCTCCCCCTCCTGCTGCCGTTTGACGACAGTGTGAGGCGAGCTTCCCTTTAGGACAGCAGGAGGACTGTGATTTGATTTGAAGTACACTGTTTGACCCAAGGGATTGTGACTGATTCTAGTGATTTGAATCTGCATGAATATAAAGAAGGTAAAGAGACAACATATGTGTGTGATCATTACATGTGAATTCTAAAATAAAAGTCAGTATTCAAATGAGTCACAATTAAGTGGCATGCACAAACAAATATAGGCCTGGCAAACAATAGTGGGAGGTGTGGAATTGCCTGCTGTGCAGTGTCTCAATGGTAAATTCTGTATAATATCCATTTCTACATCACACATCCCACCAGTATCCCAACAGTCGTTATACTTTTAATGCAGACCCTCTCCTGATTCACCAATTATTTCCATTTGCTCAAACATTCCTGTTTTTAAAGTAAAAGGTGCAGCCAGTGAAACTTCCTGCAGATTTTTCATATTAAAAGCGTACCATGAAAGGGAGGGATAATTATGGGGTAAGGTTACTGTCAAAAGTTTCGTGCGTGGACACATAAAAATCGTGCACGTATTAAAAATGTGTGCGTGTTGGTCTGTAGTTGTGCATAAATAAAAAATTTGTAAACTCTTGTTTAAGTCAAATCATGCATAGATTATGCAGTGTATAAATTATCTGTGAGAATGCAACTTGTAAAGTTACAACTTTCCAAAATGACAAATACGGATTGCAGTTTACGGACGTACGCTTCCTTCAGAATGAATACGAATCTGACAAGCGTGAAGTAACTGTCAAAACTACGTCACGAGGTCACAGGCATTATGTATCGAGTGGAAGATAACGTTGATTCTACAAACTGCGCATGCGTGAAAGATGACGGCGGCGAGGGATCCAGGACGAACCCTCCCACACACACACACACACACACACACACACACACACACACACACACACACACACACACACACACACACACACACACACACACACACACACACACACACACACACACACACACACACACACACACACACACACCGGTTAAACACGGAACTGAACTAAAAATAGAGGGCTCTTCGAGTCAACGCTGTAGTTGCAGCGTTGCACGGGGCGAAGCGGCCAGCACCGAGCACAGCACACCACTACGCCTAGCAAACCCCAGCAACGTGCAGCAACGCTATACAGCGCAAGCAGCGTCAAGCGAAAGAGCGTCCAGTCGGACAGCAGCAGGTAAAACAGTGACAGACAAAGCAGTAGCGGACGAAGCAGTAACATGCAAAGCCGTAACAGGCGAAGCAGTAGCAGGCAAAGCAGCAGCAGGTAAAACGGCAGCAGGCAAAGCGTCGGTCTCTAGCGCTGCTTCGGTTCCACAGCACCGATAAGGTGGTGTTTAAACACCTAAACAGGGGTGGAAAGCTCGCACACTCCGACAGCGGGAGGAGGACAGCCAGGCAAGACGCTGTGCAGATGGTATCGGGAAAAGGACGCGAGGCGATCAGGAAGTGGGTGAGAGGAAGAGCAAGAGGAAGTCCAGGTGAACCCAGTCCCCTCATATAGAGGGCCCTGGTACGGTGATTGGCTGAAGCGGAAATGAGAGCAGGACAGCACACTCTCACGTTAGAGGCGGGGCTGAGCAATTCACTCTGCTACACACTGTTAACAAGCTCTCATCTTGCGAAATATCTGCTTACTGTAAACTAAATATAAAACGTATGAAAACAAGTGCATTTGTCTGCTCTGGTCAAATGGCTCCTTTGCTCTGTTGTAATAACAAGTAGAGCTGAGTAGAGTGTGTATGTGTCTGTTCCTCTCTCTCACCCTCTGTTTTGACTAGGGTTGCCTCCCATCCCCTAAAATACGGAATCGTTCTTTAATTGACAATTAAATGTTGCGTCCCGTATTGGTTCAATACGGGACGCGATTTGTTCCGTATTTTCACAAATGTCCAATACACATGTCTGTCACACACACATCAACACTAACTCTAACAATAATGAACAAAATAAAACACAGGAAATACTAAGGCCAGCAAAATTGTCGTGGCGGGATCTATGCAGGACCCCGGTCATGTGTCTGTGCCTCGCTGCCTACGTGTGCTCATGTCACGGTTGCCAAGAGACAGACATCACACACCGGCGCTGCTCACAACACCCGCGCCTTTTAAAAATGTCCACTACACCCGATACTCCACCACGTCCTCAAAAGCGAAAACGCTTGCCAAAGTACAGACGTGAGTGGGAAGAGGCACATGCTTGACTGGACAGCGTCAGTGGAGATGATTACTATTAGACTATTGTGGTTTGATTGATTGTTTAGGATGTTGAGTTTTTAAAGTCGAATGAATGATCATTATTTAATATACAGCATTATTAGCCAATATAAATGGTCATTTAAAGAACAAATCATACTAATGGATTAACAGTTAATAAATAAATATTGTTAAGAGAAAACGTATATTTTTTAAATATACATTTCCTAGAATAAAAATGTTTGTAGAGCTTTCTGTGTAATCTGTGTCAAAATGTTTATATCTTTAAGGAATACAGTGTTCAGTGATCATTGCATAAATTCTTTTATTAGTGTGGTTTAACTGTTTGGATGACCTCATCTGACCTATCTCATTAACTAGGTTAATTGATTGTGCAATAACTAAGTTGTGTGCATATGGCACTTTGTTATATATTTTCCTCATTGTATGTTAAATAGGGATGCATGTAATTACGGCTTTATGTAGCCTAATTAACAGCACTTTATATGCAACAATGTTGCACAATAAAGAATGTGTTCACTGGTAATAAAGCATTTCAAGCTTTAAGTATGACTAATTGCTTTCTTGATCACCCCATTACTAAAAACAGTGGCACAAAATAAAATATACCACTGCTGCGGGCGCCCCACCCCACGGGAGTCGGGCCGTGGTGGTCATGGCCCCGAGGAGCTTTGGTGGGTGTCCTTTATTTTCATTTCTGAAAGGTGGCAACCCTAGTTAACTTGCTCAGGTTCTGTTCATTTGGTCATTTCCCCTTGATTTTTGTCCCTTGACCATGTGCCATCAGATTAACTGTGAAATCTCCTTAAATCAAAAGTTTTGGATATAAAAAATAACAGTGTTAATTTTTCTGTGGTGTTTCTTAAGAGTTGGTGTCTTAAGTATTTTTGATGATTTTTGGTGGTTTATCAATTCTTGAATGCTTTAAAATGGTTAATTTCAGCACCAAATCTGTGTCACAAATGGCATGAAAACAGAAATTCTGAGACATAATGAAATGATAAAATTAACTTGAACCACTTTTTAATTTAATGTTAATGTGCTGTACTATTTCACAGAATGGAATGCCCAGTGAGCTTTTTTGATCCGTACCCTAGCTCCCAAAGATAATCAGTTCTATAATGCCACAGTGGACTATATAGTGAACAGTTATCAGACAGTGGATGCCAAAAAACATAAATAACATAACATAAAAACATTTAAAAAAACACACACACAAAAAGAGATGCAGCAATTTAAGACATTTAAGTAGTGAAACTAGAAACCGTGCTTATAAATGTGACAGACATGCTGCATTTGTTTCTGAAGAAAGATGTATTTGCAAAGCTAAATGCATTACTTTGTTAATGGTGTTTTGTATTTGCAAAGCACACTGTGTTTGTGTTTTGTTCCATAAGTTTTGGCAGGAAATTGGCTCCATACAGCTTAGCCATGTTTTGTTGTGCATTGTGGATAGATAGTAAAATCATTGCAGTGCAAAGACTTGACATTAACTGTCATTATTGTCATTGTTGTGTTCCAATTTAGTCTTACATGTTTGACAAGCAGAGAGTCCTCAAAGGAGTGTGGAACATGCATACACCGTCTTTGAAGCAGCAGACTCTTGTTCAATTCCAGTGTCTTACATTTGTGTCCAAGTGTGTTTTTACTGATGTATTGATCCTTTGTCAACAGAGTTGTAGAGCACTATTTCTGTGTTTGCATTTCCAGGCTCACTCTCACAAATCCCAATCTAGTAGGTTTAATGTCTAAACTTAAACAGTCGTATAAATGCACGTGTGTTATATTCAGAACAAATGGCTAATACACAGAGTGTTGCTGTTTGGTGAATCTGGCCATTTTAATAAAAGGTTTAAGATAAGATAAGATAAGATAGGACTTTATCAGTCCCACACCAGGGACATTTAGTCTTACAGCAAGCAGGTTACAAAAAGCAAGCACAGTGGCATAAGAGGTCAAAAAAAAAAAAAAAAATACATAGAAGTTTACAAGATACAGAATAGAAAAAAACAACTATGTCTATGTACATTTGTACAGATTATTAAAAACAGTAAATGGCAAGGAATCCTACTGCCATAAAAATGTACTGTTGCAAGCAGTCTTATTGAGGAAAAAAAAAATAGCTACTGACTGTAGCAGTCTTTCTTACAGACTGGATGCAGTAGTCTGTTAATGAAGGAGCTGCTTAAGCCTCCCACCGTCACATGCAGGGGTTGGGATGGGTTCTCCATGATCAATGTCAGCTTGGCTCCCACCTCCTTGATGCTGTCCAGAGGGCAGCCCTGTCCCTCTCAGAACTCCCACAGCCCCAGTAGACCGCTGCATAGAAAACTGCAGATGCCACCACAGAGTCGTAAAATGTTTTTAACAGTGTCCTACATACTCCAAAGAACCTCAGTCTTCTGAGCAGGTGTAGACGACTTTGGGTACTGTACAGGGTATCTGTGTCTCTCAATGTATTCCAATTTGTTCCAATTTGTGATGCACGTCCAACAATGGCTATATCATCTGAGAGCTTCTGAATGTGACAGCTGTTGGTGTTCTGTCCGAAGTCTGAGGGTGAAGAGGAGAGAGGTGAAGAGGAGAGAGTGAAGGGTGAAGAGGAGAGACTGCTGTCCCCTGTGGAGCCCCTGTGCTGTAAACTACACACTGGAAACGTAGTCGTGAAGCCTCACATATTGTGGTCTGTTGGTGAGGTAGTCAATGCCGGCTCCTTCCAGCTTCCCCCTGAGCAGTGATGGTTGGATCGTGTTGAAAGCACTGGTGAAGTTGAAGACTGGGGGATAGCTCCTGTAGAGTGACATGCAGGGAGGTGAATGTGGTCTGTGAAGTGTAGGGGAGGGGGATTAAGTGGTGTGAAGAGGATGCTGTTGCTGTCAGGGGTGCTGTGAGGGGGAGGGAGGGGGTGGAGAAGTCACGTAAGGGTCAGATCAATCGGATTTTCTGTGTGTGTACCTTTCTCTCATAATTTCATATAAACTTGATCAGTAAAAACTTTCCTTCATCTTATCCATTGCAGTTTTCGCTTCTGGTCCTCCATCTGAATTTAACATCACGTGACTACAAACAACCTATTTTGTCTCCTGACCTATAGGAGAAAAGCTTTGAGCAGTAAAATTTTGGGATAGTCCTTTATGGCAGATCCTTTCAGCCATTATTTTGCACTGTTCAAAACCACCAGACTCCTTTAACCTAAACAATAACTTTACCTTGCTGATCTACTCAGATCAATTATGTCACAGCTATTGCAGCCCGTTTCACAGCTGCCAGCTGAGGCAATTTACTGGACCAAGTTCAAAACTTTTTGTAGCTATTACTATATATAAAAATAGGGCCCTGGTTTAAAAATGTCAGTATTTCCCCTTAACCCACTGTACCTGCTGAGACACAGCTGTCCACCTCTTTTGGTGGTAGACCTCATTGAAGGCCTAATTCTAAAATCCATGGCCCACCCACAAAAAGTAAAAGTAAACTAGAGGAAAAGCTCACAGAGAACGTTTGAAGAAAGACAATTTTGAGTGTAGGTAGAGGCAAACAGATGGAGATAGTGAGCTCCTCAGGCCTGACAGCAACACAGTATTCCTCACATGGTAATAGTTCCCTGCCTCATAAAGTTTACACTCAGAAGCAACAGCCAACCAAAGAACCAAAGAATACCATTACTCAGAAGATCTCTGTGCTACACTACAGTCTCAACACAAAGCGTAAAGCTGATTTATTGGCATGTCAGGCAGAAGTAATCTCTTTAATCAGCACTATCTTATCGCCTGATGAGAAAGTGGTGGCACGTAAGCAGAATCGTTTATCCTGCCGTTGTGTGAGGCCCTCAGCTGCTGATGGGGAAAGCCAGGAGTAAAATTTAATTGGGAGTACAGCTGGCACAATAAAGCTGATTATAATGCATGGAATAAAGCACTTAGATGTTAACACTACTACAATACCCGCTACTAATTAATTACATCCTAGGGAAAACTTTATATTGTCCGAGGATGACACACACACACACACACACACACACACACACACACACACACACACACACGTGCACTTAGCATTCTTAAAACAGATTCAGAGACAGTATATGTGTGCGCAGCAAAGAAGCAAGGAACCAGTTATAAGGATGTAACACGTCTGATATTTCTGCTGTAACTAAGGAAGAACTTCAATGAGGACAAACAGGTTAGAGATATTCTGTATCTGGATACAGGTGACCTTCTGATGAACTTGTGCCACTTATGCACTCCATGATAAAAATTTGTTCTTGGTTAGCTTAAAGGGACTACCACTTGCATTTTCTATTGTAGAATCATTAATAAATGAACATTTGTCCTTCAACCTTGAAAAGTTTAATAAATCAGAATTTTGAGAAAAACATTCAAGACCATGACCAAAAAGACTGTATACATCTCTTGCTTTGCTTTACAAACACAAAGAAAAGCCATCAACACAGTACAGTATGGATGGATGACGAGCCATATGATTTTCAGGCAGTTCTTTTACAGGTCCTGTTCACCTTCAGACACACACACAATCATGCAAATACACACACACACACACACACACACACACACACACACACACACACACACACACACACACACAGTATGAAAGACAATTAAGTTGTTTGTACCATATGTCATGTTTGTTAGCCCTTTGGATGAGAAACATTTTCAAGTATCTACAACCAAGTCCACTTGTTGTGATGACTCCAGAGTATTGTAATACAACTTGCATTATGCATTATTAGATTGAACCCTCTTTGGATAACATACATACATACACACACACACACACACACACACACACACACACACACACACACACACACATATATGTATTAGTGCTGTCAGGCGATTAAAAAAATTAATCTAATTAATTACAGGATTTGTAATTAATTAATCTAATTAATCGCATTTTAATCTCATATCTGCTAAAGGTCCCCAAATAAAGAATTTGGATTCTAGGACATTACAATTCACTGACATTCACATTACAGCTGGTGAATTCTTTTCATCACTGTAGTTCTCGACGGTAGCTGGAAATTAGAGTCAGATGACGCTATCTGAAACGCCTCTTTTAGGCCCTCGTCTTCCACGATTGAAATCGGCCTGCAATCAGCAGCAACCCACTTTGCGATTGAGTTTGTCAGTTTTTCTGTCATGGCTTTGCTCATTCGTTTTCCTAACTCAGCAAGTGTGGGTTGGCGGAGTGAGCTCACGGTAGCACTAGCGGCACTAGCAGCAACTACATGTTTAGCGTTTAAATGATAATTCAGGCTGGAGCTGCTACGGTGATAGGAAAATTCTTTTTTACACAAGGTACAAATCACTGCGTCCTTGTTAATAGTCCCGTCTTTGTTCTTTTTATAAATAAACTTGCCGTTCAAAGGTCTAAGTAGGCTTGCCTCGCTCTCCGGTGTGGCATTCATGTCTGTTGTCACCCTGCTTTTGACTAGTGGCGCAGGTAAGATGCAGCCTACGGGTCACTCAAAGGGCCAAATTTAAAATGCTTGCGCATTGACTTGCCACTCATGATTAATTGCGTTAATTTTTATAGCGTGTTAATTTGCAGCGTAATTAATTAATCTAATTTACGTGTTAAACTGACGGCCCTAATACATATATATAGCTTTGAAAAAGTTCCTGCTCAATCACTTTTGGTATTAAGCCACACCTACTGTTACCACAGAAACTACAGATTTCCGCAAATCAACCAGGACTGAAATCTGAAGGATGAGCACTGAAAGGGAGATGTCCCCCGCAAACCAGCCTGAAATGGAATGTCATCTAAAGACTGTTGCGTGGAAAGCTTTTTCCACTTTTGTGATGAAAAAAGCCACATTTTAGAAATCAACAAGCAACCAAAACTGCACACCAACACAAACACTTCTGAAAACATTTTGTTGTCATTCCAATCAACACCATCAAGGCCAAATAGACATATGTGAAAGCTCTGCAACATTTTGAACTTGCAATCTGTGTGTAATGAGCACAGAATTTACCAAGGCAGCAGCTCATTACACAATCACAGAGAGGAACTGACTTACAGGTACATTATGTAGATGAAGGAGGGCCGGTTGAAAGTTTAACATGGAGCCCATAAAATGCATTCATACTTAAATAGATGTACTGATAAATGGAAGTGAAAAGAAGAAAAGATTGGTTAGAGCACTGGAAGATGGCTGATAACGTTTGAGACACGTTTCGCTCAACCAGCATGGGATGCTTCTTAAATAAATGGTATCAGTTATCTAAACAGATATTTACTGACCCCAAATTACAAGGTGGATGTCAAAATGTGTTCTTGCTTCTCGAGAGAGCAATTCAATAACTTAAAGTAAAGTATCAGTCCGTCCCTTTGGTTCAGACTTCATGTTCCCCTCAGGATAAATTGTGGTACCCGGTGGTGGTCCTCTAGTCCATCTATCTGGTCCATCTAGCAGCATCATCAGATAAATTTTTTTTAATGTGTCCAATACCCTGGTTTTTGATCAAATACCTGCAAAAATAATGGAATTCTCATCAGCCACAGTTGTACTTTGTGTTTAGTGTTAATCTTATCATACTAAACATTAGCATACTGGCTCACTTGCTGCCTGTGGACTCTTGGTCGTATGTGAGTAATATCTCAAATTGTCACCCAATCATTGACCAAAACTGAAAGGAACACTGAAATTTGAAACTTTTTTCAGACGCTCGACCCTGGCCTATCCCACCACCCTTACCACAGTCCACGTACCCCATACGTTTAGACAGTTTAGAGTACACATTGTGAACAAGGTTTGAGTAAACTAGGTGGTGGTCAGAATCAGATACTTGGTTGAAAGTGAAATGCTGTGAACATCCCTGCATTATATCATAAAATCATATCATATCATAAACAACACTAAAGGCCATTTAACTCAACACTTAGTTTATTTATTACTTGAAAGATTTGTTCACATCACACATTATGATTCAGTTGTGATTTTGAGAGAGGCTACTGGCATGAGAAACATTTAGAAGGAGACTGATTATGAAAACAGATGGTAAAGATAGTATAAATATAGTTATTGGTGGAGCATGTTTCTGTGCTTCTTGGTTGCACCCTATGCACAGTAGATTTCTCCCTTTTCCCTTAATTTGATACACTAAAATCTATGTGCCATCTTTCCCAATAAGCATTACTTTGACTGACATTGCTCTTCATTAAGTACAGGTAAGCCTCCTTCCATTTGATGATATACTTCTTTTATAGGTTCTCCATTCCTCTCACTTTTCTTCCTCTTCTTCATCTGGTTCTTCTTCTTCTTAGTTTACTGGCAGGTGCTGTTTGAGTGAATGACTGCGTCACTAGATGTTACAGCTAATCAGCTAATGTTCTACATGCTGGCACCTTCATACCACAAGAGAATTTTGCAAAGGCGTCAAATAAGCTCACAATCTGATGTTTCCGTGTTGGTGTTGGTGTTGCTCCAGCTACATTATAATAATGTTGCTCCTGGATCACCATTGCAACTGACCAATCACACTGACTTGAAGCTGAAGTGTTGTGACTCTGGCCTTTCTAACACATAGTTAACATTGTCAAATTGTCTACTCTAACCCAACCATGATCTTTTCCGAAACTGAACAAGTAGTTTTGTTGCCTAAATGTAACTGTAACTCTAACTGCTAACTGTAACTGTAACTGCTGTAACTCCAGGCACATCACTATCAAAGAGCAGCACTGCTGCCCGGACATTGAGCTGTTGGCTGTTAGTCTGAGGCCATATTATCTGCCGCGGGAGTTCTCACATGCCATAATGGTGGCTGTGTATATTCCTCCCTCTGCTAACGCTGATGCAGCCTGTGACATCATCAACACCGTGATCTGCAGGCTGCAGACTCAGAAACCACAGGCCCTCTTACTGATCTCTGGGGATTTTAATCATGCCTCTCTGTCCTCCACTCTGCCCAAATTCATCCAGTATGTCACATGTGCCACCAGAGACAATAAAACACTGGACTTATTCTATGTGTGGCAGGAGACAGGAGACGACAAAGCCACCTTAGGACTTACACCTAAAGAGTATACTCGTTTAACTTTAACTTTAACTTCCCAGAGAGGGTTTCCCGAAACAGCCCATGCACAGGTAAGTGCACAAATGAATACAGGCACAATTACAAACAGTTCAACAACCTTTATTAATCACAATAAAATATTCATTTAATAAATTATGTTTATTCTTTAAAAACGTTGGTGTGGTTCTCTTTTACCCCTGCAGTGTATGATGTTCAGCTAGTGCAATAAGCCACTGAGTTAGCTCGGAGGAAAGGCAGGCCACAGCTAGCTGCGGCAGAGGTCCCTGCACACTCAAATAATGACAGCTGACTTTTCCCACCTGTCACCCACCTGCCACCTGCAGAAGTTCTCTGATGACTCTGCCATTGTCAGCCTCATCACAGATGGGGACGATAGGTCATATAGAGGACTCATCCAGGATTTTGTGGACTGGTGTCAGCAGAACCACCTGCTGATCAATGCTGGAAAAACCAAGGAGCTGGTTGTGGACTTCTGCCAACGCCCACACTCACCAGTGAACATCCAGGGAAGGGACATTGAGATGGTGACATCTTATAAGTACCTGGGTGTTCATCCGAACAACAGCCAAGCTGTCCTCCATGACAGACAATGACTCCCACCCCCTCCAACACACACTCACTGCACTGAGGAGCTCCATCAGTGACAGGATGCTACATCCAAAGTGTGTGAAGGAGCGGTATTGCAGGTCATTCCTTCCTGCAGCCGTCAGACAAACAACAAAAACTGCTCCAAGTAATCAGTACAATAATATGTTTACAATCTGTGCAATAACCTGTGCAATAATCTGTGCATAACAATCTGTAAAAACAATTTACAATTTCTTAGGATGACGTTATTCTTTTATCCCACTCTTGTATATACTTGTTTTGAATTTGCATTGCACTTGTTCTAATACTTTTTACACTTTATTTATGCTGCTGTATATTGTAATTTCCCCTTATGGGACTAATAAAGGAATGTTAAATTGAATTGAATTGAATTGAATTGAATTGAATTGAATTGAATTGAATTGAATTGAATTGAATTGAATTGAATGTAACCAAACTGCCACAGAAACCTGAATTTAAAAAAAATAAAAAATAAATAATAATAATAAATTAAATTAAAAAACTAATCCTAAAAATAAAAAGTCAAAAATATAACAGTAAGTTCCACACAGGATACAAACCCTAGTCTCCAGGGTGAAGGTCATGCACTCAAATAACTTCACTTGAGAAATTGTTCAGCAAAGGTGTGGAAACCAAATGTTTACCAAAAAAGCCTGCATTTCAAACTGGACACATTGATTATGAAAGATGTGGGCACAAGTATGTCAGGGCGGTTGTGGCTCAGGAGGTAGAGAAGTCATCCACCAATCAGGAGGTCGGTGGTTAAATCCCTGACCCTGGCCTCAGCAGTCCACATGCCGAAGTATCCTTGGTCAAGATACTGAACCCCAAAACTGCCCCTGATGCTGTGCCATTGGTGTGTCAATTCATATATACATCGCTTTGGATAAAAGTGTCTGCCAAATGGCTAATTGTAATTGTAAGTACAGAGCTTGGTCCAAAGCGATTTAAAGGATATCTCCGCCTCTGCTATCATTCTTCTTATAATCCAAAAACTAATAGATCTTTTGGTTTTAACCCTGGACCACAGCACCTGCCCTGGTGGGAAAAAATAAATAAATAAAAATATAATCAACTGAGATGATGGTCAAAACTATAAAGATAATTTACAAGTTGGAAAGAACAACAACAAAAACCCCAAACAGAAATTTACACCATGTTGATTGCTTGTCTTTTCATCAACATTTAACAGCCATAATCTATCATTAGCTGGTACACGTGAATGTCAGAAGTGTTTAATTTTTGTGACATTCAATAACTCAGCATGAAATTGCTTGACAGCTGGATGAAAACAGGGCATATCCAGTGTCACTGTGGTACAAAGTGCGACTGTGTGTCTGTCTGTGTGTTCATGCGTGTGTGTAAGTGTGCACATGTGCGTGTGAGTATGTTTTGCCTGCCATCCTCTAGCAGGTTCCTTTTAAAAGTAAATATGTAATGACTGCCAATGCACTCCAGAGTCCCTCATCCTCATCACATGAGCCAGAGTTATCACTGGCTTCTTATCCCCTCAGACAGCTCACCAGTATTCTGCTGCCTCCAGGATGCTGCCTCACCACCTGGGAGGTGGTAGGATGTCTGATTGCCTTGGACAACATCGTACATTTTGCATGCAACAGCTGCATCATTGCACAGCCTTAATGTCACCGATTGCTGAATTCCTGCATTCTTTCATCTTTATACACACACACACACACACCCACACACACACACACACACACACACACACACACACACACACACACATGCTAAATTTCACATTGCCTGGTACATAATTCACAGCCATCAGGATTATCCTGGTTGCTGAGATCCAGTTGAAGAGAGTTCACTGGGATCAGGCGAACCCAATAATCCAAGTTTCAAATTCTTTATTGTTGTATGCACAACAACTACAGTAAAGCAGTCACTCGCAGTGGAAGTCTTAGTTCTTGGTGAAATTAGAATGTAAGACATAAAGAAATAATCGGAACGATATATAACATGCCAAATAAAATATAATACTGTGTTACACAGGTGTACAGTAACTATACAGTAATATGTGTGTGTGTGTGTGTGTGTGTGTGTGTGTGTGTGTGTGTGTGTGTGTGTGTGTGTGTGTGTGTGTGTGTGTGTGTGTGCGCGCGTGTGTGCGCCTAACATCGCAAGAAAGGACAGAAAATTCTGGAATCAACACAAGAGGACAGAGGAATAACCACTTTCTAACAGACTGTGGATTACAATTTGGAGTTCTTCTTCACTCACTCTGCCACAACAAGGATGGGACTTTGAAAGGACTGAGGGACTTTGGATGGAGTCGTGCGTTTTTTCGAGTTTCCACTCCTTAGCAGGAAGGTTGACCAGACAGGTTGTACTGGCCAGATAACAAATCTCTCTTCCCCTCTCAATTAGATAATTAATGTTTTAGCTACAGATTTTTATTAAGGTTACTTTTATACTATTTGTAGATTTTTATACGAATTGATTTTTATTATAATTCATTAAGAAATTGAAATCAGATTGTGCTGTTTGCAAGCAAATACACACACACACATACATATATATATATTCATGTGTATATTAGTGCTGTCAATCAATTAAAATATTTAGTTGCGATTAATCTCATAAATGTCATAGATAACCTGTAATTAATCGCAAATTAATCGCACATTTTTAGCTATTCTAAATGTCCCATTAATTATGATTTACTCTTATCTAATACTCTTATCAACGTGGAAAAGTGGATAGGCTTGCCTTGTGCAAATGTTTTTATTGAAAACAACGTGTAGTGTCATATTGCACACTAACATTCTCACAAGAAAAATCTCACGCAATTTAACACTGTCAATAAACAGATGACAAAAAAATAAATACTTGGTTACAAAAAAGCCCCTTTAACAACCCTTTCTAAGGGATAGATAGATAGATAGATAGATAGATAGATAGATAGATAGATAGATAGATAGATAGATAGATAGATAGATAGATAGATAGACTTTATTGTCTGTCCCAGATGGTGACAGAAATTCTCCTTTGACAAGGCTCAAACAAAAATACAGTACATATCACACACACAGATGACAAGTGAAATGTTAAAAGGAAACAGCAGCCAGTACATGCCAGATATATATACTGTTCAATGTCTTATTTCATGTTGTTCAGGGTGGTTATTGCAAAGGGAATAAAGGATTTTTTATAGATGTTTTTGCAGGCCAGTGGGACTTTGTAGCGTCTGCCTGATGGAAGTAGCTGGAAGGAGTGATGCAGGGGGTGAGAGGGGTCCTCTGTGATCAGGGTGGCTTTCCTGATCACAGAGCAGTTATACAGTTCGGAGATATGAGTTTGTGGTGAACCAATGATTTTGCTGGCCTGATTAACAATACGGGAGAGTTTTGTTTTGTGTTTAGTGGAGAGGGAGCTGTACCAGGATGCAATATTGAAAGTGAGGATGGATTCAATGAGTGAGATATAAACCAGGGTTAAAATGCTTCTGCTGGCATTAAAAGTCCTCAGTTTCCTCAGCAGGTGGAGGCGCTGTTGTGCTTTCTTGTACACAGAGTCTGCATGTTTTGCAAACGTCAAGTCGGTGTCGATCTCGGTTCCCAGGTATTTAAAAAATCAAAACAGGGTGATACAAAATAAAGTGCACATCATTGTAAACTAGGACTCAGCCTATAGTGCAGTTAAACCATGGCTTAAACTTTCCTTTCTTAAGTTTCCTTTGAACATACAAGCAGTCAGACTATAATGCTCTTTTGTTTATTCACCAGAGGCTGATCAACCCAGCCTCTTATTTCTCTCCAGAGAGAATGAACATTACTTGGCTATGGCTGCAGTAAGCTTGTTCTTAGTTGCGGTATCCATATGCCTCTGTCCAAAGCCATCCATTGTCGCCTGGTTTTGACAAGGAGGCGGCGGAGAATTTACATTCGCCGTGTGTTTGGCCATCAAGTGGTATTTCAGACTGGATGTGCTGCGGTGATGATTTAGGTCACACCAACAATACACACAGATAACTTTGGTCTCATCAGTCGACCCATCTGGCAACTTTTTGAAACTAAACTTTCCATTCAGAATCTTGTTCGCATCCATTTCAGTGTTTCGCGCTTGACATCCACACAAACCGGTAGCCTTCAAAACTGGAACAAATGGCTCTTTGTTTTTCATTAGACACAGATTTTACAGACATGCTCAGCATTAACACTAACACAGAATGCTCTCAGTTTTGTTAATTTATTTCTGTTTTGTTGTTAATAATTGTATTTGTTTTTCTTTCATAGAAACTAGTCAAACAGTTGTCTAGTTGTTTTATGTAGAGACATTTAAAACTCCATAAAATGAATGGTGATCCACTTAACAATAGAGATACCACATGAACAAAAATATATATAGTGTCTTTACTGTTCCACTTTAATACAAAAAAATGGGAAAGTGCATTCTAATTAATTGACATTAATGTCTTAGTGTATGAATAATTCTGTGCTTCTGCATCTGTCCATTGAGGTGCAAAGCAATGCACATGTGCTCTGCGTGACAGAAATGTTGTGAATCAGGATCTTATGATTAATGTTGAAGCACATATAGCAAAGCCAAGGAAACCCCCACAATGAAATCCCACTGGAAATCCACCATCAGATGGAAGCAGAAAATGTTAAGGTGTTCCTCCCTGAGTCTAACTTATTGACACATGAAAATAACGTCTCAGTCAGCTCAGTCTGTTTTCAGCATCGGAGAGGCTTCACTGAAAGGTACGAATTCAGTCTGCCTCAGAGTACATGTCTGTCTATGACTAAGTATTTGGTGACCATGTTAGGAGAAAGTTAATGTGATTGTGAACACACTACATGTTCCAGGAAGTTTGCTGATTGCCTCACGGAAACACATACAGTATGTGAGTGTGTTTGTTTGTGCCTTTTTGGATGTCGCATAAGTCAGTGCATGGTTTGAAAGATGGAGCGTCAGTGAATAACTGGTAATACATTCTCCTCTCTGTCTTCAGATTTGTTATCTGAGTAAAATATCTAGGGCCTATGGATTTCCTGACACATTAGCAGGACACTGTCAGCCTTTGATGCTAGCTGAAAAACCAGGAACTTTTTCCCCAGCTGCACCACAACATCACACAAGGCAGAGAGGGTTAGAGACAAATAGAAAATAATAAGAAAAGGTCAGCAAAGGCTGAATAAGACAGGAACACTCACAAGTGAGCAAGATGGAAAAAAGACGTACAAAAGAAACAAGAGATGGAAAAATGGCCAGTGATGAAAATCACGTCTTTCTGAGAGTCTTAAGTAACACATGTTTGCTGTATATATTTGTTTGGCCAAGTAGTCATTTGAATTCTCCACTATTTCCTTTAGACTTGCATTGTTTAAAGCAGTGGTTCCTTAGTGGAGTCAGGAGATAGGCAGGACCCCAAAGGGGTCCCATAGTAACTCTTGAGTAGTAACAAAATGACTTGCTTGCATAGCCATCCTCCCATTTTGAGAAGATGGGGAGGATGCATATTGCTTTCCGAGGCCAGCTGAAAACTGTTGATATAAAATCTTATGGCATTGTGACTACGACAAGCCACTTAACAATATGTCTGTTTGAGATTTAAGTGGTACTATATACTCTTGAGGACTCTTACTTCAAATGAAAATGAAAAGTTATAAACATATTTGTAAATAAACGGATAAAGTGTCAGTGTTCCAGAGATGTAACCATGGTGATGGGACATTCAACATCTTACCACAGACTTGAAAATGTGTACTTGTGTAAATCATAAGATTTTTTTGTTTGTTTTTCTGTTTTACCCAGAGAATGTACATGTTTAATGTTTATTGTGCAATATAAGGGTCAAGGTAAAATTAGTAGTGTGATCATAAAGCTTAGTTCACCTTTTATCCCTGCTATAAAATGCATATAGAAAAGCTGTTCAGGGGAAGGACAAACCCCACTTTCCCCTTTCTGCAATTCTCCAACAGTTAATAAGTTGTACTTGAACTCATCCCACTGGTTAGGTGGAGTGTGGTCCTCTGGCAGTGCTTGTAGAGACATCAGCAGCCTGCTGGGCCTTATGTTGACTCGCTATGAGGTTCTCCAGTGATGACCTGTCCATTTTCATGACATGACCCATCTATACATTGGCTGTTTCTCTTAGGCTGGACTGCACACTGGCAGTCTGGTGTAAGTCAGTCCTTATGAACTGCTGAAGAATGGAGACTTCATTAACGGCCACAACCCTGGGTTTTCATTGTGAGCTTGTGTGGCCCTGAAGATCACCCATGCTTCCAATATTGAGAAACAGTCTGTGTACCTACTCAGCCTCAGCCTGTAACAGGAACATGCTTGTCATATCCAAGCCATCCAGCCCTCCTAAACGGAAGTTCAGCCAGCTTGAACCACAGGCTGTAACAGGGGGTTTAGGACCAAAGTGCAGAGTCACCACAACACTGGTATGTCGAATTTAATCTCAGGCTTGGCAGGTCCAGATAAGCAGCAACAATACAGTGTCTCTAGTAAGGCACAGTGAATCAAACATCAAACAGTCACAGGCAGGCAAAGATTCAGGAAGTACTGAATACCAAGTCTTTGAGTCTTTTTCGCGTTTGGTACAGCAAACACCAAACAATCTCAGGCAAATCAAAATCCAGCAAGTGAGACTCATGGTCAGGGACAAAAGGCCAAGATATTTACCCGGGAAGAGGAGAACAGGCGTGGTCATAAACAGGCAGGTTTGGGAGATCAGTCGGCATAAAATTGCTGGAGACTCTTGCAAGGAAACAATGACAGTCTGGCAGAGCAGCTTAAATACTGCACTGATTGCTATGAGCCTCAGGTGTGTGATCAGGTGAATGGGCAGGTAGGCGTGACTGAGCGTGGAAAATTACTAATGGCACAGGTGAGCATATGAAAAGACAATAGCAGCAGGTAAGAGAACTGAATAGACCATGACACAGGCATGTACAGCAGCCTCTGCTCAGACTTTAGCTTTAAAGGCAACTTTTTGGACTGATGAATCAATCAGTCAATAAGTCCCTGCACACTTTCAGGCAAAGACAGGTAAAGACCAGCTGCAGTCTGCAAAGGCCTCAGGGGGCTCCTTGATGATGTCATCTCAGTGTAGAGGCCATGATCAGTCTGTGTCAAAAAGTCAAGGCAATGAAGTTACTCACACAGTAAAATCACCAGTATTAAATTAAACCTCCAGTGTCAATTTTAACACTGGCAGAGTGTCTATATGCATCCACACTGTAGAGTGTTAAATTAACACTATCAAAAGTGTTTAAAGTGTTAAAAAGTAACACTTATTTTTAATTTAATTTTACAAAATGAGGTGTTAAATCAACACAAATTTGGGTGTTAAAAATTATTCATGATAACACTAATGGGTGTAAATAATACCCCCCACCTATGACTTGGTCTAGATGAAATAAAAATAAATCAATAAACCAACTTTATTGGCCACACACTTTGCTTTCAATCATAATGCAACATCTGCAATGAAACAACTGCAGAGGGGCTCAGACAAAACTGCAGAAGCGAACAATGTATGTTCTTTACTAATGTCTTAGTTATATTTTTGAAGTTCTTTACAGACCTCTTAAAGAAATTGTGTTTTCCTTCGAACCTCATACGCAACATGTGTATAAGTGGACCTATTTTTCTGATACATCTGGGATAGTGAATCATTAGATGATGCTGTGGGATCACTTGACTTGACTGCAAATACAGATTTAAATAGTTTGTGATGGTCAGAAATTAAGTGCTTCAAAAAATAAGTCATCCCATTTGTTATAATAGGTGAGAATACAATGTTACAGATCTGAATCAAAAGTAGAATCACATTCCAATAACTCTTGTTGTGGTCAACTAGATTTCAAAATATCAAGGGAGTATTCCGTAGGAGGCACCATGACTGAATGGCGTTGAGGCCGAGGTTGCTACCATCTTCCACTTTCACTGCACCTGGTGTATTCTTCCGCTCACTGTATCCATAGTTAAAACTCTGTATCCTTTCTGAAAGGGTCTGTACTGTGCACAAAGAATCCTTCACTAAACACTGAAAAACAAGCTTTAACTTGTATTGTACAACACCCTCTAGCAGGTCGTGCATTATGTCAACACTGAAAATGTCTGAGCAATGGAAGAACTGCAACTCATTTAAGGGACATGTTCGTTTAACACCAAATGAGTGGATGAGGGCAGTATTTTGTGCCACAGCATCACAGTGTTCTTTATGGAGATGCCTTGTGCGAAAAACCATGTCGGAGTCATCCTCACTAAAGACTGACTGCAAAGAAGTTTTTTCTGTCAAACAAAATCGGCAACAATAAGTTGCACTGAATGACTTGACCATTCCAAAAAGGCCATGTATAGCCAAATTATCGCAAGTGACCTGAATAACCGACCCCTTCAAAGGAGTATCTAAAAAGGGCACCTGGATTCGCTGTGTCTCCAAAACCTTTAAATCTTTAACAAGAGGCTGTAGGATTGGACCAAAACCATATTTCTTCAAGTCTTCAGAATGAAAAAGCCCCACAAGATGAATGTTCATCAACACCAAATTTAGCTTGTTTGGTTAATTTCTTATGTATCCCTTTTTTCGAGCCAAGTGGATTTGCTGTTTCAAAGTCGTCATAATACAGTTGAATCTGTAGAGCATGTTCTTGGTGAGCAAATAATGAATGATTTCTAAAGTAAGAACCATCATTAATGTCTCTGAAAATGCCATCTTCATGAAGCTTTACTTGCTGGAAACAGTTGCAGAGCTCCTGGTTGGTAAACATCGACTCAAGAGTTCCCAAAATGGGCACATACATGAATTTGTCATTGACTGGAACTTGACTGTATAGACCAGTTCTATCTTTGCACAAATCATAACGCACACCAAGAACATGCTCCTCTGGTTCAACAATTTTCCATTTTTTTTCAAAATGCCTTTGCCTCTTGGTTGGTATTGAGGAGTGAGAATGGATTTTCAAGCTGCTCAAAACAGTTTTTAACTTTATCTAAGGTTTGTTCAGACACCTCTGTTGAAAGGCATTTAAGAACGGCGTCCTGTGCTTGGACATGGACATCTTTGACAAGTTCCTCCATTGAACTAGTTAAACACTGCACGGTACTCTCAGGCACTCCAGATGCTTGGACTTGGGTCTTTAGTCTAGTGAAGCTTTAACATTCACTAGTTGTCGTATCAACTAAAATTCTGTTGCTCTTGTTTAATCCTCCTGTTCTTACCCTCCTTTCTCCATCCAGGCAAGGGCGATGTACTGCTGCATAAACATCAGTGTTCCTGTTCTGCTATTATTTTTCAACGATCATGACACCAGACGAGATTTTAGGCTGAGCAGGGAGTCCCTGGCGGTGCTGCTGGAGCTTCTCCACCAGGAAAGGCGACATGGATGGGGTGCCACAATAGAGACCTTGGTCTGTCTCTTCTGGCTGGCAAGTGGGACATCCTACAGTTGTGGTGGCAAGGGTGTTTGGGATGCCTCGCTCCACTGTTCACCGCATCGTCCATCGAGTTACTGAGGAGGTGGTGGCCATTCGCCACAGGGTCATCTACCTCCCCTAGACCACAGAAGACCTGGCGGCAGTAACTCAGGGGTTTGCAGAGCTGGCAAGACACAGAGCTTTTCGAAAAGCTGCTGGAGCAATCGACGGCTGCCATGTGAGGATCAAGCCTCCAAGCGGTCCTGATGGTCACTGTTATCAGAACAGGAAACTGTTTGCTTCAATAATCTTGCAGCACCACCAGGGACTCCTGCTCAGCCTCAACTGTATATATGTTCTCTGTAAATCTGTAAATCTCTGTAAATAGTCATTTCTGCTGATCTTTTGTAAATAGTTGTACATTTTAAGAATGCCCACTTGTAAATAGAAATATTCATATTGTATCTTTGTAAATATCTGTAAATATCACAGAAAAAATAAACTAATTGTGTTGTCACTGAAGAGTAGTTCAAAAGTCTACTTATTTTGTAAATAAGAAATGGAATAGATAATGTAACAAGGTTATAAGATTTTAATTTAGAACATATCCATCCATTATCTATACCGCCTATCCCTTTCGGGGTTGCGGGTAATTTAGAACACAATATTTTTAATTAACAATTTAAATCTAACAACACAGAAGGTAATCAAACAACATTAAAAAAAAACATTAAAAAAATATCAGCACCTGTCAATCATTTTTTGTCCATTTTCCCATTTTCTGCAGGATTGTTCTAAACATTAGTGAAGCATGACAAAAGGTAAACACACAAGATCACATTATCACAGATATGTACAGATTCACAAAAAGTGACATCAGGACAGACATAAAATTTTGCCCTTTTGGGATATGTGAAGCCGCGAAGGATAGTAGCAATGCATCCTCTGAAAACAGGGAAAAGGAGGACGCATTTGTTGGCTGCATTTGGAGGACCCTTCGAATTTGGATGAATTGGGACAGCCTTCGCACAGCGCTATGACGTAATCAGCCTTCAAATGCATCCTCCAAGGCTGTGTCCCTGAATTGGGACACAGCCTCAGTCATCTCTCGAAACTTGCCTCTTAAAGGTGAGGCGAGTAGCTGCTGTGATTGGTGAAAATTTGACTCGGCAAACCCACTCCACGCCTTCTCCGTCTTTCCCAGTTGCACCGTTGGGTGGGACTGAGATGAGAAGGGGGAGGAGATGCACTGGTGGCACAGTGCATGAAAATACCAAAGTCTGCGCCGCCACGCCCCATCATCGCAGCGGATCTGACTTTGCGCCGCGCCTGCGCCGCACCGGCGGCGGAGTTGAAAATAGAGCCCAAGGTGTGCTTTAAACAGTTCGTCGAAGGCTGCCACAGACGTTTGCGCCTCACATGGAATAGCCTTCTGGTCCAGGATGACATAGAACTTCTGATACTGCTCTTCTTTTCTCCAGCACCAAGGAGAAAGGGCTGTGTTGATCCAGACCTGCCGAGGAATGTGTCCATGCTTGTCCCCACCTTTAATGTAAGAAAGAAATTGTCATGTTTTTTCTTTGCCCACATTCAGGATTCAGAAAAACTTCCACTTTCCTGTAGCTGGACTAAATATGTTTATATGTAAACACCTAAAGACACATAGTATCTCTGGGGAGGGGTACACAACTGACCAAGAAATCATCGTGATGTGAAAGGGCAAAGCAACATTCATTCATCATCCATGTCTGGAGCATACCTAGGGTTGCCTCCCGTCACATAAAATACGGAACCATCCTTTAATTGACAATTAAATGTTGCGTTCTGTATTGAACCAATACGGGACGCGATTTGTTCCATATTTTCACAAATGTCCAATACACGTGTCCGTCACACACACATCAACACTAAATCTAACAATAATGAACAAAATGAAACACAGGAAATACTAAGGCCAGCAAAATTGTTGTGGCGGGATCTACGCAGGACCCCGGTCATGTGTCTGTGCCTCACTGCCTGCGTGTGTTGCTGTCACAGTTGCCTAGAGACAGACATCACACACTGGCGCTGCTCACAACACCCGCGCCTTTTAAAAATGTCCACTACACCCGATACTCCACCACGTCCTCAAAAGCGGAAACGCTTGCCAAAGTACAGACGTGAGTGGGAAGAGGCACATGCTTGGCTGGACAGCGTCAGTGGAGATGATTACTATTAGACTATTGTGGTTTGATTGATTGTTTAGGATGTTGAGTTTTTAAAGTCGAATGAATGATCATTTATTTAAAGCAGTATTAGCCAATATAAATGGCCATTTAAAGAACAAATCATACTAATGGATTAACAGTTAATAAATAAATATTGTTAAGAGAAAACGTATATTTTTTAAATATACATTTCCTAGAATAAAAATGTTTGTAGAGCTTTCTGTGTAATCTATGTCAAAATGTTTATATTTTTGAGGAATACAGTGTTCAGTGATCATTGCATAAATTCTTTTATTAGTGTGGTTTAACTGTTTGGATGACCTCATCTGACCTATCTCATTAACTAGGTTAATTGATTGTGCAATAACTAAGTTGTGTGCATATGGCACTTTGTTATATATTTTCCTCATTGTATGTTAAATAAGGATGCATGTAATTACGGCTTTATGTAGCCTAATTAACAGCACTTTATATGCAACAATGTTGCACAATAAAGAATGTGTTCACTGGTAATAAAGCATTTCAAGCTTTAAGTATGACTAATTGCTTTCTTGATCACCCCTTTACTAAAAACAGTGGCACAAAATAAAACATACCACTGCTACGGGCGCCCCACCCCACGGGAGTCAGGCCGTGGTGGTCATGGCCCCGAGGAGCTGTGGTGGGTGTCCTTTATTTTCATTTCTGAAAGGTGGCAACCCTAAGCATACCTTCACAAACTTCATCACATGGTCAGCAGCATCCTTGGCACTGACTTTTCCTATCTTCTTTCCTTTGGCAGTTGGAGGCAAGAGATGGACAAGCAGGAGGAGAGCTGCCAAGTCACTGTCCCATCCTAGTGGGTTAGAAGGACAACATCCACATCCCATGAATATAGTCATAGATAATAGACACAGATGAACATGGTCAACACAGAAATATCCACATACTCTTAACATAATCATTAGATTCCTCCTGAGCAGATAGAGGGTCATCCACAGTGCCAGGGCAAAGGTCTTTGCATGCAGTGATGACCCTGGGCTTGTAGAATGTTGGCCATTTCGCGATGAACTTGCAAGAGACAAAGCTTAACTTGAAGTCTTGGTCAATCTAGCACACTGCCTTCTGCTGGTGCAGGACAATATGAAAAAATTGAGGTCTACACAAACAGCTACTCAAATCCTTTCAAATCCATTACACTGTCAATATATATATATTAACTACCTTAATTTTGTTATGTTAACCCTTGGCAGCTCAACAGAGCGGTTGACCTGCTTTAGATGTCCGCAACGCAATATCAATACACTGTCTACAATACACAAGGCTGAATACACACATATAATGCCTGCAGACAGTATTATTTAATTCCTGAAACGATTAAAAAAAAATAAAAAATCACACAATAAACTGTCCTGTAAAAACTTTGCTTTCTATTATGTTGACAGAATTAAGTGGCAAAAAGAAGGCCTGATTATATTCATTGTCCAGATATATGGTTGTGAAATATATGCAAATATGTAATTAGATACAACCTAATTTGCATATTTTAAGAAAAATGTATAATACAAAAAATACTCAGTTGAGTACAAATAATAAACTGGCAAAACCTCATAGTTATATATCTAAAGTGAAAAAAGTCATATTAGGGTGCCATAACATTGAATAACAGACACAGAATTACCTTAAACTGGCAGCTCAATTTCATTCTCAATTCAAAACAACTCACAACACATTAAAATGCTTAATCACAAAAACAAACAAACAAACAAACAAAAAAAACTCCAACACATCTAAATATCAATTGATTGATTGGATACATCAAACTGGTCTCCATTGTACTTACCAAGCCAGGTGTATCCAAAAACCGGGGCAAGTGATTCAGGATGAGTGCAGACTTGTCTTCATCATGCACCATACTCTCTCAGTGCTTGAACATTGCCTTCATTTTCTCCTTGACAACAGATTGGTCCGCTGAATGCTTCTCCATGGATACTGCTTCTCTGCATTCATCACCCGAGAGCTGCTCTGATGTAGACTCATGCTGATGAGTACACTTGTTCCTCCAGCCGTATTTGGAGTCACTTGTCATGTTGCACTGCACTGTTTTCAATCTATAGCCCAGGTAACCCTGTCCACTATGAGGATTGTAGAACTGTTCCCGTAAAGCAAGATGACCGACAAAACAGACAAGACTGTTAATACTAAACTCAAGATAAAAATTGACAAACCCAGCAGTAGAAGTCATTTCACTGTAGTTCATTGTGAAGTTCTGGGTTGGATCTAATTAATCAAATTAAGAGCCGGATACAACACTAAATGAAATAAGTTCCTACTACACAACTCACATAACCAGTTGGTGAGGACAGATCCTTCAAAGTGGGGAAAAGGGTGACAATTCCAAGGGCATATGTAGCATGGACATTGGGTCAGGTCAGTTTGAGTTACAGTTCAAAAAATTTCAAAATAATCTGTGTGAACGGTAAAGAAGAGGATTTTAAGTTTAATATGACCAGTGAAATAGTTGAGAACAGAAGATGAATTGGCAAGTATTTCAGTTTATGAAGTAGATTTATTTTAGTGGTCACTTACCCATGAGTCTCTACCATATCTGCAACCAAACCAGTCCTTCAGGTTTACATGGCTTCCATTTGGAAAGTCAAATTTCACTGCAACTAAAAGCAAAAACGCATGGACAAGCATCGATATTAATGTACACGCAATGCATCATGTGACATTCCGAATGCCCCACGCCGTCACAGACTGACTTTTAGCTCTTCTCACATTATTTTCGCTCTCTTCCCATTAGTTTGATGCATTAAAAAAGTGGGCAGCTCCTATCATCTTGAATAAATTGGAAGTCATCATTCATTGGTATTCAGACCCATTTCAGGACTCCCTTCCACTCCACCTGAACCAGCATTCTCAGACAAAATAGACCTGTACAATACATAGTTGAAAATTAAAATTTCTGTAACATAGCTTATTTAATTCTATCTATCTGTCTAATTCAACTAGACCAGGGATGTCTAACTAATTTTAGTTCATGGGCCACATACAGCCCAGTTTGATCTCAAGTGGGTTGAACCAGTGAAACCATTGCATAATAACTACTGTATAAATAACACTTCCAAATTTCTCCTTTTTCATGTAAAGAAGTACATTCTGAAGACTTTCACATTTAATTAACCAACCCTTTACTGAACAGGTGATGAATAGCTGACATGTCTTTAGAAAAAAAGTGCAATTTCAAACAGTTGACTTGCTTACAAACACTGGACATGATCGCTCCTTTGAAGACCCGGCGCACCAAACCTGCACCCGAGCCCTGGTAGAATGACGTCACTCGCGCTGCCAGGCAAGAGTGCAGGAGAGCGGAGCACAGGTGGAAAAAGGACAGGTTACATGTTTCTTATGGTATTCTTAAAGAGAGTCTGCTGTGCTATCAGAAGGCCGTAAAAGCCGAGAAGAATAAATACTTCTCAGAAATAATTGCTTCAAACTGTAACAAACCTAGTGCTCTGTTTAAAACCATAAATACTGTCCTTGAGGTTCCCAAGTCTATTGGTTTTGATGCCTCCACGGAAATTTGTGAGTGATTCCTCCACTTTTTCACCAATAAAATTGTGTCAACTAGAGCCTGTATCTCTCAGCCTTCTTATGACCCCTTGATTCCTTTGCTTTGCACATCTGTATTTGCTCAGTTTGAGCTGGTATCCCTCTCCATTGTAAAGGACACAGTTAGTCATATGAAGCCCTCTGGTTCCACTGCAGATGCCATTCCCCCTCGCCTGTTTAAAGAGGTACTGGACACTACTGGACCAAGTGTCCTTGAGATTGTAAATAGTTGTCTCTCCTCTGGTATAGTACCAGGGGATTTAAACATACAGTAGTACGACCCCTACTTAAAAAAAATGGCCTTGATCCCACCATCTGTTCAAATTTCAGGCCTATCTCAAATCTTCCATTTATTTCCAAAATCTTAGAGAAGGTTGTCCACAACTAGTTGTTACTATTCTTACAAGATAATATTATTACTAAGCTGTTCCAGTTCAGGTTCAAAGCTCTCCATAGCACAGAATCAGCACTCTTGAAGGTGTTAAATGATGTACTTTTGTCAACAGACTCTGGGAAATTTGTCGTCCTGGTGCTCTTAGATTTGTCTGCTGCATTTTGACACTGTTGACCACAGGATTTTAATTTCTCGCCTCGAGCACTGTGTGGGAATTAAGGGTATCACCCTTGACTGGTTTCGGACTTACCTAACTGACAGAAGTTTCTGTGTAAAAATTGACAACTTTGCGTCTTCAAAAGCTCATCTTCCCCTTGGGGTCCCCCAGGGCACAATCCTTGGCCCTCTTTTATTTGCTCTTTATTTACTCCCCCTTGGTTCTGTTTTTAGGAAACACAGCACTTCATTTCATTTCATTTTTATGCTGATGAGTGCCAGATCTATGTTTCACTGGTACAAAACAATGCCCACTCAGTCCAGCCACTCATAGACTGTCCTAACAACATTAAAGCCTGGCTTTCATTTAATTTCCTCACTCTGAATGAGAGCAAGACCGTGTAATGGTGTTCAGACCAAGTTATTGTTCTTCCCCCAACATTGACCTCAGCTCTCTGTCACTGTATCTTAAGGACTGTGTCACTAATTTGGGGGTTAAGTTCAATTCTGATTTTAAATTTGAGAAACAGATCAGTACTGTAGTACAAAAAAGTTTTTATCAACTACATCAAATAGCGAAGGTGAAGCCTATTTTATCAAGGCCTAACTCTGAGAAATTAATCCATGCTTTTATCATGACTCTTCTTGACTACTGCAATTCCCTGAACGTAGGGATTAGTCAGGCCTCCCTTGCCCGTTTGCAGCTTGTGCAGAACTCTATTGCACGCCTGCTAACGCAGATCCATAGGCATGCGCACATCACACCCATCCTGGCATCCCTACATCGGCTCCCTGTGCGCTACAGAATTAATTTTAAGCTTCTGTTATTTGCTTTTAAATGTCTAAACAACCTCGCTCCACCATATCTGTCTGACCTGCCTCAGCCTTACTGTCCACCCCGATCCCTAAGATCAGCCGATCAGCTGCTGCTGGCAGTCCCCAAAACAAGGCTGAAGCTCAGAGGAAACAGAGCATTTGCCGCTGTTGCTCCCAAGCTCTGGAACGAGTTGCCTTTTAACATTAGAGAGGCCTTGTCGCTTCCTGTTTTCAAATCTTTTAAAAACACACTTTTATTCCTTGGCTTTTAATACACTTTAACTTATTTCCACTCCGTTTGGCGTCCTCCAAGAAAGCACTTGTTTTGTCCCAATGTACAGCACTTTGGCTTTCCCTGTGGTTTTTAAAAATGTGCTATGACTGAATATTATGTCTCAGTTTTTCTATATTCAGTCAGTCTAATGTCATGTGCATTGCATTTTACATATCACGGTAGATCTACAAAGGCACAACACGTTTGGTCTCGTGTGTGTTTTGGAACTGAACAATACAGTATTTTACTTATTTATGATTCAAACAACTTGTGGGGTTCTATTTGCATTTCTACTCACGTGTATTAATGCTAACATCACCACACAAACTAAAGTGAAGCTCTGATTAATAGGCACTGACTAACTTGTAAACAAGTCCTGAACTTCCCCTTGTAGTCATCAGTATCTCTTTGCTTTTCTGCAACCACATTGCTATTATTGCGGTGGCAACAAGACGTGACTGACCACAGCATTAACCCATTAAACACGCCTGCCAAAAATGCCTGTAAAACCTATGGGCGATTTTAGAAAGTCCCCCAAAAGTTTTTCTGGAAATAAATAAAAAAAAAAAACGGCTACTAAATAGTTTATTTCTCAGCCTAGGTAGCAGATAGAAATGAAATTCAAAGCTTACTTCAAAATGACGCAGAAGCTATCCTGTCATCCTGCCTTTAAATAGGCCACGTCACCAGCACGGTACATTACAAACATGAATACACAACAATATACTTCACGACGGGGTATATTTCATCTTAGCTAACGTTAATGTTAATTTAGTTTGCTAAGATGCTGTTAGCTGGGCTAATGTTAGCTGATGTTAAGGTTTGCTGGTTTAGATGTTAACAGTCAGCAAGTCTGTTAGATAATTAGCGCTGAGCTAGCTATGTCTACCTAACAGACAGCAAGTGCTGTTAACGTTGTTAGCAAACTACCGGCTTACGTTATACATCTAAACCAGCTAACATCAGATGGCTAATGTTGTAATGTAATGTTTACTTACTTACACTTACTTACCTAGCAAACGAAGACTCCGATACCGTTAACATAACGTTACCGTTACCGTCGAAAGGTATTCTCGTCGTTCATTGTAGGGAGCAGAATGAATGTGCTAGGTGCCAACTAGTGCTAGCAGACTTTTTCCTCATTGCCTACCAAGATACTTCACAAAACGAATATAGATGATTTGGGACCGTTTTATACCACTAATTTGCACACCAAATCTTCCAATTTTTAAAATTCTTTTCCATTGCCGTTTGAAATGTCATTTAATGTGGTTAGGCTAGCTAACTTGACTGTTAAGACCCCCAAAGAAATGGCTCAAGCAAAGAGGTCTGACATTTCAGTAGAAGCAAAAAAATATGTTTATTAATAGGAATAAACCAATCCGCCAAAAAAAACAAAAACAAAAAAAAAACAACCCCAACCGAACAAAAGGACTGATGGGCCAGCCAAACTGAACAAAAGGAAGGAAAGAGCTCCAGACCAGCCCACATAGGGCCGTCGGATCTGGGATCCTTCCTCTACCCTACAAACATAACCACTAAACCCTTAAAGGAAATAAAGCCACAAAAATAAGACTGAGACTACTATCTGACTGCGGTCTGAAGAAAAAAAATTAGCGAATGTTTTATCGAATGCATTTTTTATTGATATTGATGACGTGTCTATCGCGAGACATATCGCTATTGTTTTATCGCCCAGCCCTACTGCCCACCCACATGTCACGGATGTAGTGTTCAGTGTTAAATTATGTTCAACACCGTGAAACCACACTGTGCTCAACAGGGTACCAACACCAGGTGGTGCTAATATGATGGATTTAACACTGAAACCTTAACATTTCACACTGAAAAGCCCTAACACCATATTTTTAACATGGCTATATTTGTTGTGTACTGTATACAAAACCTTGTAATGCTACCATTTCCAAAATTGCAAAATATAAATAAATCCTGTCACTGCTTACAGACATCTGTGTCAAACTTGGATCCAACCAGTCATTTTGTAAACCACTTACCTATCTTGTTCGAGGTTGCAGGGGCTGGAGTCCATCCCAGACATTTGGCAAGAAGCAGAGGGTATCAGAGGGTGCAAAATTATGCTACCATTATCATCAGTTTGCATGAAATTAATGTCCAATTTCCTACTACCACTCCAATTCAATCAGTGAATCAGAATGAACACTACCCATAGTTGTGGGTGAGACAGTACTTGAAAGGTCAGCTCAGAGGTAGAATTTTTCTAAGACTGAGCCATCAATGAGCACAGACAGAAAACCACGGTTTACAGATGCACTTCCAGCTTTAAATTTCACTCACTCTACTTACCATAGTTATGAGCACTTACAGTTTCCCTGTGTTTTTATTAGAGAGTTGAGAGCAGAGAGATTACAGGAAACAAGCAGCGAGAGGTAGGGACCAACATGCAACAAAAGTCCCCCCGGAAGACTCAAACCTGTGGGGGACCAAACTTGACTAATTGTTCAATTTATATTGCAAATGGAAAATATTTGCCCAAATGACAACTGCATACTGTGTTACGTACACTGTATCTTTTGGGAAATGTTTCACATCCACATCTGAAAACTACAGAAAACACCTCAGTACTTATGACCCAGATATTGTTAAAGGACTAATGGTGCATGATGGGAATGTCATTTAGTTTTGCCTGTATTTGGCCATAAACCAAAGTTTATGTCACCATAATGAATCACCAAAATAATTGTAATTCATCCTGGGGGAAATATGAATGTCTGAAATAAAATCTCAAAACCACCGAAAGAAACCTTATGGTGGCACACAAGGAAAAATTGGGGGATCACCAAAGTGAATAGCATTCATCCTCTTGGGATCCTGAATGTCTGCAGCTGGTGTGGCTAAAAATGACCTGATAACACTGAAATGTCAAAACGCTCCCTTCTTTTTATACAAAACATGTTTGTGTTGTTTGTGTGGGTAGTGCTTTTTATACAAACACTACAAAATAATTTGTATGGTGAAATAAAACTCCAATAGTCCAATAGTTGCTCCATAGTGTACCTTTGTTTGAATTATAGTTTTAATGTGACATCTGTTGTTACTATGGAGAGTACTCAAGCTGCATTCCAAAATGAGCTAACATATGATAAAAGAAAAAGGTGTGTGATAAGGAAAAAAACACCTCAGCACACAAGCAACATAATAAGACATTACAACAAAACTCAAAGACTTACACATGTGGGAGCGGGTGAGGGTGTTGGGGGGGTGGGGGGGTGGTAGGTGTCACAGCACAGACACTGGGGGGCGTGCACACAGCCACATTTGGGCGCCTCGCAGCAACCCTCCCTGCTACATTGCGACAAAGGAAGGAGGGGGGAGGGAGCCACGAAGGCGTTGAGTTTGAGGGGGTGTGCATGTTATATGTCTCTTCGTGTGTGCGTATGTGTAAGCCCGTGTACTTCATCTCCGCTCAGTCCCAACCCATTGTCTCATCCATCTGATGACTGATGACGAAGACACAGCCGTAGCCATGAAGACGACCTTGGAGAGTTCTGATCCAGAAACAAAGTTCACGGGAGTAGAGGGTGTCTGGGGGAGGAGATATGGCCAGAGCGTCTAAATATTAAGTTTGTCTGTAAGTTTTTAAGTTATTGTTGTAGAAGAATCCGCTGTTCGTGTATGCCACAGCTTCAGTCTCAGCATCAGTTTTGGTGTATAATGTTAATATTACAATGTTGTATAATTCTGAGAGATTGCTTTGCCTGTCCTTTTGACAGTGAGTCAGTTTGAGGCCATTAAGTCAGCAGTGGATGATCTGAGAGACAGGGCATTTAGGTCATTCTGGGTTAAACAACAAAATTAGGACTTTGAATTTTTTTTTCCAAATGCTGCTGGGAAACTAACAGGGAATTCATGTGCTCACACTGTTTTTAGTTAACAGCTGTGCTGTGCAGAGTTCTGAAAGGTGGGGGGGGGGGGGGGGGGGGGGGGGGGGGGGGGGGGGGGTTGTTCTACACTTCCAGCTGTAGGTGAAACAGCTCCCCAGCAGAACTCGCCAGCTTCAGAACACCAGTCAGCAGGAGGTAAACCCAAAATATGGTGTTGGGCTGAGATTAGCCAAATTCTCACAGGGAAAAAAGAAGCATGATATAAACACATTTTGCTTACCTTTGACACGGTTAAAGGGCAACAGTTATTTTTGAATTGGATGTACAGTTATGCCTCATAGATTCTGACCAGGAATGTCAAAGTTAATGCTCCATGTATATATAAAAAAGAAGTTACACCACAGCCAGCGTGTTTACAGTATTTCACTCCTCTTGGTGACAGACTCCTTCGGGAGCAATGAGGAAAATGATGAGGCAGTCACATTAACCACATTAAACTGCTTTCATATGACAGTAATCCAAGACCTGATTTATACTGAATTATGCATGCTCTTCCAGTTATTACCTGTTTGCAGCCAGAATCATCAGACACTGTGTTGGATTGTTGCCACTGGAAAAGTGCTCTGGGTAAACTTGAGAAGGAGGCTCTATGATTTTGGAAGAGTCCGATCATATTAGGCTTAAGCAAGTATACTTGTTGGTGTTTAATGTCTGTGTTCTGTCCCTAGAGGTTCTTTATTTCAAAAGATGCTCCCCCTGTTTCCTATGTACAGTACAGAACTGGACTGGGAGCCCTAATTTATGCCAAAGCAAATACAGATGTGGACAGCAGTAAAGTAGTACGGACAGTAGGCACAGTTTAGAGGTGGATACATTTTGGATTGGTGAGTACACTGAGCTGTATTTGCAAAGACAAATTTACAGCAGTTTTAAATTGCCTTAGAAGTCTGGAAAGAACAGCAACATAATGTAAAGTTTATTGTAAGGGTAATGTTGGAAAGTGTCAAAAGGTCACTGAAGATATTTAGGAATTTTCCTTTCAGTATCATTCATATCAAACTCCTAGAAGTAGATGTCACTCACAGATGTGCTGACATAATTTTTACCATGTTCACCATGTTGGGGTGGCAATAGATTAGTCTGTAGGGACTTGACTTGGGAACCAGAAGGTGGCTGGCTCAGGTCCAGCACAGACCACAGTACAGAGTATGGACTGGTTGCTGGAGACGTGCCAGTTTACCTCCTGGGCACTGCCGAGGTAACCAAGGGCAAGGCATTTAACCCCTAATTGCTTGGAGCACCAGCTATGTAGCAGCCCAATCACTCTCTCTGCAACTAATGCATATCTACAGTATAAGCTGTGTGTGCATGTGTGTGTATTTTAGGCCTGTGTATGTAAGTATGTTTCCTGTTTACCTATAAATGTAACTTGTTGCATTGCAAGATTACTGCCATTAACAAGTAATTTGTTACATTACAGCATTACCTACTAAAAGAGTTTCTTCTCAGGAGTACTTTTGTGTTACCAAAAATGAACACCTCTTTGCTATTTAATTTCAGCTGGGAGATGTGTTTGAGCGTTGATTGCTACTTTAAGACAGTCTAATAAATAAACAAAATAGACTCATAAATGTCAAGAAAGGAAAGGTAATCTTAACACCTGTTTTCCTTACTGAACAGAAAAATACAATTGTTCACGTCCTGAATTCAAGTTTGTCTCTTTCAACTCTAGCATACTTGCCTTATTAAGTGTTAAAACACACTTCATTCAAACTCAACAGAAATCAAAAATAAAACTCATCAAACCATCTTTGTCAGTTTTTCCACTGTTCCAAGAGTCACCAACTCTGGTTTCATCAAAACAAATCCTTAATTCACTGAAGTTAGATGTGAAAATATGATGGCTCCACAATCTTAGATTAGATTAGATTAGATTAGATTAGATTAGATTAGATTAGATTAGATTAGATTAGATTCATCTTTTTTGTCATTGTCAGAGTGCACCATAGAGACAACAGTTTCTATGACACTATAAAACACATGCATCATGGTATGTATTTATGCTGCTGGGGGAGTTCAGCAGGGTAGCAGCTCTGGGGAAGAAGCTGTTTGCGGAAAGGGAGGCTACTGAACCTTCTACCAAATGGCAGGGGGGCAAACAGTCTATGGTTGGAGTGGGAGCTGTCTTTGCTGATGCTGCATGCCTTTCTTCAACACCGCTTGCGCTGGATGACCTCGATGGCAGTTGGCTGGGCACAAGGCAACTGCCACCAGGTATGTAGCTTTAGAGGCAGCAGTTGGGTCTGCCTCTCTCCTGGCTTGTTGCTGCATCTGTTGTTGTTTGATTGCAAGCTCCCTCTCCACCTTCTTCTGCTCCTGCTTTAGCAGCTTCTGCACTCTTGGGCAGTTTTCACTGCCTGTTGCAGGGCCTTTCACTTGGAGGCTGTGCAGCTGCTTTATGATACTGAGATGCAGTTGGTCAGGATGCTCCAATGTAGCGGTAGAGGTTAACTACGATTTGACAAGCTAGATTAACTTTCTTCAGTCTTCTCAGGAAGTTGAGGCACTGTTGAGCCTTCTTTACCAGGGTGTAGGAGTTGAGGGTCCAGGAGAGGTCCTCGGAGATGTGGACGCCCAGGAACTTGAAGCTGGAGACATGTTCAACCTCAGCCCCGTCAATGTGAATGGGGGTGTGACTGCAGCATTTAGTTTTCCTGTAGTCCACAATGAGCTTCTTGGTCTTCTTGGTGTTGAGGGTCAGGTTGTTGTCAGCACACCACATCAACTGCTGCTCAACCTCATCCCTGTAGGCTGACTTACACTTAGACTTGACTTAGACTTTTTTTTTCCTCGCCACTGTCGCCAAGTGCTTGCTCATGGGGGAATTGTTGGTTTCTTTGTAGATAAAAGAGCTTGGTCTGAACCAGCTCTATATGGAAAGTGTCCTGAGACAACTTCTGTTGTGATTTGGCGCTATACAAATAAAATTGAATTGAAATTGAATTGAACTTAGTCGTTGTTTGTAATCAGGCCTATCACCATGGTGTTGTCTGCACCTTGATGATGGAGTTGAGCCATGCACAGGCACGCAGTAGTGGGTGATGAGGGAGTAGAGGAGAGGGCTCCACACACAACCATGTAGGACGCTGGTGTTCAGGGTCAGGGTGGCGAAGGTGTGGCTGTCTAACCTAACAGACTGGGGTCTGTTGATCAGGAAGTCCAGGGTCCAGTTGCAGAGGGAGTTGCTGATGTTGAGGTCACTGAGTTTGTTGACCATCTTGGAGGGGATGACGGTGTTGAATGCTGAGCTGAAGCTAATGAACCGCATCCTTGCAAAGGTGTTATTGTTGTCAAGGTGCGTCAGGGTGGAGTGCAGTGCAGTGGAGATGGCATCCTCCGTTGACCTGTTTGGTCGGTAGGCAAACTGATGGGGTCTAATGTGGGGGGAAGACAGCATTTGTGGTGGGCCAGGACCAGCCACTTGAAGCACTTGGTGAGGATGGGGGTGAGTGCGACCAGGCGGAAGTCATTAAGGCCCAGTGCAGCTGATTGCTTCGGTTCCGGCATAATAGTGGTGGTCTTGAGGCATGTGGGGACTGCTGCCTCTGCCAGTGACAGGTTGAATATGTCAGTGAAGACCCCAGTCAGCTGTTCTGCACAGGCCTTGAGCATGTGGTCAGGTATGCCATCAGGGCTAGCAGCCTTACAGATGTTCACCCCGCCGAGTGCAGAACGCATATCATGAGTTTTTTTTTTTTTTTTCTCTCTCTCTTTCTCTCTCAGTTGCCAATATATTCATCCAATCACCAAACTGTTGTTGATGGCTGATGATTCTGCTGAGACTGACAAAATGATGAAGCTGGGGAGTCATGGGGAAGTGCAGGGATGCACATAACAGCAGAACTAAGGCAGAGAGAGAGAATCATTTTTAAAAAGCAGCGAGGTGATAGGCTAACAGGTTGCTTGTGCTATTGGATATGTGTGACCAGCTGAGGAAACAACTGATATTTCAAAGACAGCCCCAGACAGTCACTGCAAGAAAATTATGAGTAAGAAAGCATGAGAGGAGTGAATGCTGATGTTAATAAACTACAGGCTAAGCATTCAAAAGAATATTCTTCCTGACTAAAGTTCCCCTTTATTTTCTTTGACAGTCCATGCCTAAACACAAGGTTGATGGCCAATAAAAAGGCACTGAAGAAATATTTTTATCTACATTTTGCAACAGGAGCAGTGTGCTGCACACACACACACACACACACACACACACACACAAACACACACACACACTTCTTTTGCATGAAGTTTACTATAAACTGCATTCCAAAATACAAAAAATGCATGTCATATTCTCCATGATACTATCAAAATCACCTTACGTTGGAAATCTCTCTGAACTTAAATACAATGCCGCCACCCCTTTTATTTATCAGGGAAACACTAAAAATGTCACACCTTCATAATACAAAATCTGCACCTTTTTCATTTGTCCCATTTAAATAGTCTTTGATTTGAATAAAATTTGTATGGAGGCTTCTGCTTTTAAAACGTGATTGGACAGCACTCCAATTTGAGGTTATTAAACTGACTTTTGGAATAGTTTTCAGAGTTTGATGTGTAATCATTCTAAAAGTTTGCTTCAGGATCAGTGTCATTTTCAAAACTAAATAATTTATGTTTAGCAAAATTTAGAAAACTCTGGTGTAAATCCTCACACTGTTGTTACAGATATTCTCCGCTAAGGAATTTATATCCTCAAAAAGATGATCACTCCTGGTTTCTTCAATAAGAAAGTGAAAGATCTTCTGTATTATTATAAAGTCTGGAAAAAAAGTGTAGAAATAAAATTTGCTGCATTTTTTGTTGCAAGCTGTAAAAAAATTAAAGATACTGTAAAAGTCTTGTGATGCTTGCTGTGTCACTCCAGAGCAGTCAAATACTAATTGACAGACACCCTGGTTGATTGTGGCCCTCAGTTCACAAACCTAATCTATTAGACCTTGATAATAAGTTGTTGTTTTTTTTTGTTTGTTTGTTTGTTTTTACCACTTTGCTTACGTCCTTGATTATAAAAGTGGAAGATTTTTAAATCTCTTCTAATTCCTCGACCAGCTTTTTTGTTGTAGTGTTTTTTGCTGTTAACATCTTTTTCGAGTAAGGTCACAACAAATACTTTTCAATCCAGAAATATTTTCAGTAAGGTGAATGAAAGAGTACTCTGCTACAAATAACACAGAATCCACAATTCAGAATTCATTAAAAAAAATCAAAAGGATGGAAGTGTAACATTACTGTACCATCTGCAATTATTTTATTTTTAATGGATGGAGACTGTAGTTTGGTAATTGTTGTGGAAATTCTCTGCTGCTGGTGAAGAATGAAATAGAGACTTCTGCCGGCCGACAAGGTTTTATTTTCTTTGCAAAGAAAAGATCAATCATCACATGAGCGGTAGAATGAAGAAAGACCCCGAGTACGGGGAGAGCTAAACATTTATACCTTAGGAGCACCTCCCCTACCCGAAGTGTGAATACACATCTTTTGGGTCTGCTGGGGGTATCGGAGCCGACACCCTAGGGGGTAGCTCACACCGGAGGCATCCCTCAGGATTTTGTATGTTGGTGTTAATTGGTCTAGACATCACAATTTAAAGATGATCCGCAATCATCCGCATTGACACTGGAGAATCAGTGTCGTCATCAGTTGACAGCTTCAGCTTTCTTCAGCTACTTTGGACCAGTGTGGAATAGACCATATCCTGCTTCGCCCCTATCCCATTAGCAATAGTCTTCGAGGATGAAGCCTTTTCGAAAAAGAGCATTAGTTATATACCATAAGTCCAGATTGCAGGTGTGCAAGCAATAAAGCCACTAGTAACAGCCTTAGAGGGCAGAGACTATTCTCATAGAATCTAGAGTTACAGTACATAACCAACATTTTGAGATCAGTTAAAGTGCTGCCATTAACACTCTCTGCATACAGACGGTCAGTTAGTATGTAGCCACAGCTAATGTCTGTAGAATCAGTACATGTATTCTGTCCCTCAGTTTTGTGTTGTTATTTTATTCCTTGTCTGGAGGTTTATTTTAATTTATTTAACAGATTCAAGCTTTCAGTCTACAGCTAATCTGGTTACTGCGCCTTTAAGAGACACTAGTGATTTTGTGTTTGTTTTTAACCTTGCACTGCCATCTGGTGGCGTATGTTGGAAGCAGGAAGTGCATTAAGTGAGAGATAAAAGTGCAGCAGAGTACAAAAACATGTTGCTCCTGGGTCGAGTCTGTCTACCTCCTTGATTTTTGCGCTTGTCAAGGCATAATCTGTAAGTCAAATCAAATGTGCTTAATTAGGAATGTTTACTGGCGCTTTCATTTTGCGTTTCGTGTTATTGAAGGCGGTACACCTTTCTCTTAGTAAAGCTGATGTTATCATTTAGCATTGTGGTTGCTAGTCAAAATACTATGTATTGCTAATGTTAAGACCTCCGGTTGGGTATTCTACACGCAGAAATAAGTGTGAATGTATGTTTTTACATGGAAACTGAACGTTGTGTATTGCGTTTCTTTCTTGCAGTTTTACAAAGTAAAATGGATCAGTGAACTGAAGAATGCTTCATGAGTGGTTACTGAAGCCATATGTTTAGCTCACTGCATAGGCTAAAGCTCTTAGCTGAGGGCAGAAGAACATGTCTGCTTGTGGCAAATGAACAGTGTAAAAACAGTATAACAGTGAGATTCACACACATAAAATGCACTAATGCCCCTCATTCATTTTGAATGCACCACGCTTCACAATTACAATATATATGTAAGTGTACATTGTTCATGATTAGACTTTTCTACATCTTTAAGAAAACCCTTCCTGTAAGCTTCATAGAATCACATTTGACAGAAAACTTCTTGTGAACTGTTCTTCACTGTTCTCCAAGTTTTTTTTTTTTTTTTTTTTTTTTTTTGCAGTTCTTATTCCCAAAGGCTATACAATCATGTGACATGACTAGGTTTTACCAAAAGTGAGCATGCTTGAATATTCCAGCACCTACTGAATATTCAGTGTTGATTGTCCAAAAAAACAATATGTTGACATTTGAAAAGACATGAAAACTGTTCCTGTTTGATCCCTTGAACAGGATTCAATTTGTTCTGCTCTTGTCCCAGCCCCCCTTGGACCTGCGCTGCACAGAACCTGAGAGTTTGGACTGGATTTTGGCTGATTGCTCTGCCTTCTACACTGGGACCCTGTGTTGTCACAGTAGTAGGCTGTGTCTTGCTTTATCCTGAATAACAACACTGCCACTGATGGAATGTGTTGTAAACAAGTGAACTTAATGAAATCTCTTATCGGTGGAGCTCAATTGCCACTGGGGACACCCAGCGTCTAATGCAGCAATTAATTTTGCAAATGAGTTTTGAGTGAGTTATGCAAGGCAATATTGCCCATTATAGCTAGGCTGATTGCATTATAGCTGAAAATAATTGAGATGCTAGACCCACAGAAGAAAGACTGCTGAGGCTTCACAGCAGAGGAGACAACACAGAAATCAGGGCTGTGCTTACAATGGAGCATTCATGCTAAGTTTTAAGATCACTGTGAACATCACCTAAAGGATATACAACAAACAGTTTAGAGCATTAGCAATGCTGAAAATCTACAGTGACAAAAATGACACATCCATCGTTTATGCTGACAGTATAATCCTTCCAGATTCAAAGGCTCACATCATCCATTTGCCTGTATTTCCACTGTTGTATCTCATTGTCATTCATGTTTAAGCTGGTTCAGCTAAGCGGACATAATGACATTTATCCCCGGTGACTGTCATAAGGTTTACTTCGTAACATGGTGAAGATGTCAAATTCCAGTTCAACTATTCTAATACAAGTTGCACATATGTCACAGCTTAAGATCTAATTTCTATCACATATGCATATGTGCCAGATGTGGGGCACTGAAAGTTTTGACTCCTTTTAGCTTTTTGTTGTTCATACAGAGATCATGAAACCTGAGTCACAAATGTGGGTATGAATGAACACAGATATTAATACTAAAAGTTGCAGTCAGAATACAGCCCAAGAGCTTTTGACAACCTGCAAACTTATGTTGATGTGTATGAATAAAGGAGGGCTGAAGACAATGCACACCTTCCAACAACTCTAGAGGTCACTGATTATCAAGTTATATATTTTTTAAATCATACTCAAAGAGAAATATGAAAAAAAAAATCTAGATATTTATGGTTTAAGGAGAGTAACATGGTAGAGTGGTGTGATTCCAAAACTTTTTTGTATTCAGAAAATGGAAAATGTCAAGTTCCAGTGTAAACATTTGCAGGTGAATTAAGTTGTATTGAAAATATTTTAAGTGCTTACACATTCAATCAATCACCTTTTTTTTTTTGCCTGCCTTTTATTCAGGTTTTGTTTATGGCAGCTATATCAACCTTTGTGGTTATTATATGTTCTTCATATGTTTCTCATAGTAAGAACTGCTCAGCGGCCATCAACATCACCACTAACTCTTTCCCCAATGTTTGCCATTTGATTTGATTCATGTTCAACCTCAGACTGCTAAGCAATAGTGTGTACACGCAATTATATTGACTTAAAGTACTAAGAACGTGAACTAAAATTGACCTTTATGGACCCTCTTCAGGCCTGACTGATTTGTTAGGTTCATTCAAGTCAGGTGTTGGACTTCAATCTCCACTCCAGACACTTTATGGACAATGACATTGATCTAAAAGATGATCGGTCAAAGCACTTTGACTAAATCTTTCCGCTTATTGAATTAAGCCAATCAGTGCTAACAAGTTTATGAGCATCTCTTATTAGTGAAATTATGTCTGCAAATGTGACTGTTTGCTTAGGGGGAAAAACAAGCTTTGAAACAAAAAAACATTCAGCACCAAGAATTTTTTCAAAATTAAATCTGATTTTTTTCTTTCAGGCCTTCTTTTAAGTTTTACCTAAGTCTGAAATGCATTCTAGCTCAGTTTCAATCGTAGCCATGCCAGTAAATAAGCTTGATGCACAGTGATTTCTGTTGGTCAATTCACCTCTTTAGTCCCAATACTAGACAGATTTCCATTAAATTGTGTACAGACATTAATGTTCTGTTCCATATGGCATCCTCATAGCTTTGGTATAGCTTTCATAGCTCTCCTGACTTTTAATCTAGCATCATACTCAGGTCAAAAATTTTCTGCGAAACTTTGGTTTATTTATCTAACATTCTGGTTTTCATGCCAAAAACAACTGCAACTGGAAATTTTACTTTCACACCCTCTCACATTGACAGACAGCAAGCTGCACATTGCAGCAATCTTCTTTACTGTATAATGATTGTCGTTTTGAGGTCATTTAGAGAAAGTCTTTGAAAGGCATACTCAAATGAATTTAAATAAAGGCTGCTTATAGCTTTGGATTAGGCTGGGTTCATCCCAAGCTTCTCCAGAGTGCTGTTCTTGTGAAAGTAGATCAGCCTCTGAAATACCAATCAAGCCATTATGGGACACTGAAGCCAGTACCATTTGATAAACATAGTTAGCCTACATACAGTGCCACTTAGAGAAAGTATTCATATGTCAGAAAGTCCATGCTTTCTTTAAGAAATGATGGAAGCCTATGATGACAGTAGGAACAGTCCCAGTGCTTTCAGCGGCACTCTCCTTATTCCATCAGAGCAGACTACTGAAGCATCTCTGAGTGTCAGTCTGCCATCTGTCAGCCTGCACCCATCAGCATCAGCAGCCAAAAGTACTACTGATTCCCTATTCTCTTAGTTCTGTCATTGTCTCTCTTTCCACACACACACACACACACACACACACACACACACACACACACACACACACACACACACACACACACACACACACACACACACAGTTTGAGAGACTTATTTTTAGAGTGTAGCATTGTGCCTACTTTACAATTGAATATTTGCACTGATTAGGTGGGACACCACATTTTAAGAAGGGAAACTAAATAAAGAAATTAATCAATAATTCATCAGCCTCATGTAAAGGAATTGCCTTCTGTAGTACAATTTAATAAGATAAGATACAATAAGATAAGACTTTATTGATCCCACACCAGGGAAATTCAGTTGTTACAGCCAGCAAGTATTACAAAAAACACCAAAGCAACATAAAAAAAGAGTACAGGGTACAGAATAGAAAAACAACTATGTTTATTGTAGGTTTACATTATCATATGGATTATAAATAGTGTTATTGCACAGTTGAGAGAAAATATACAGCTTAGAAATTTCAACAGATGAAATGGGTAATGTAAACATATATTGGCATTAATAACAGTAGTGCAAAAAACGTGGGCTTATAGTGTAGAATTGAGAGAGACAGCATCAACATAGTGCTACATTACATGAAGTTGGCATGAAACAGTCTGACAGTTGTTGGGATGGAGGACCTGTGGTAATGTTCTTTCTTGCACACCGGATACAGCAATCTGCTGCTGAAAGAGCTGCTTAAATCGTCCAGTATTTTTGCATTTGCTGTCAAACCCTATGGTTTAACTCCCAGGCACAGTGAGTAGTATCAGGGGTTCAACAAACCAGCCAACCCAGCTGAGTCCACCTGTACCTGAGGTAATACCACCAAAAGATGCTGCTTTCATGCTGCCAAAGCTGCTACTTTAGCATAATTCAGGATGGTCACAATGTTTTATGTCAAACCTTGATTATACAGATTGGACCTCATCATAGGAGCAGAATACTTGCCTAATGGATAACTAGCTTCATGGGTTTTGTTTTAACTATTGTCATAACATACAATTTGATTACAAAGATGGCATCCAAGATGGCCACCATTAATTTAAAGTATTCATACCTAGGCAACTACTGAACATATACACATAATTTTTTTGGTGTGCACATACATTTCTGGGCCATAGAATCCAATGGAGCCATTTTCACCTTTGTACATACAGAATTAGGGCAATGATTAGACCTGGGGTTCAGTGTCAGCTGAGCTTACTAACAGGATGAGACTAGTAGTTGTAGTATATTTTAGTTTAGTGTCCCAAATGCTCTCTAACAGCCCTATATCAATTAGCTAGTAAACAGTAGTTGGTAGTTATTAGATATAGTTGGGCAGCTGCATGACTTGCTCATGTACTTATCTGGATGGTGTACAGATCACAAGGGACTTAAATAGCACTGGATGAATGATCGGGCTGGGTGTAGGACACCCGAACCTAGTTGTATCCCATACAAGAATGTGTGTGGAATTTGGGTAAGGTGGTAAAAGGGTAAATCGGGAGTCAACATGACAAATTAAAAGTCCATGTTTCCCAAAATGAAAACTGAATGGTCGAAATGTTGTCTAGAAAGACAAAAGAGGTGAAGATGTAACATCAACTCCAACAGATTATACCATTGAACATGGTGGTTATGCCATGCTGGCTACTAATATACCAATGCTTCAAGAATTCCAGGAAATGCCACTGATCCTGGATCCAGCCAGGCTGGATCAGGATGATAATATAGATGCCACTTTGAGAAGAAACCAGGCAAAATACCATGTCAGCTGCCGGTTGTTGTTTAACAACACCAAGCTCAATCGGGCAAGGAAATGCTGATCTGATGGTCAAAGCACTGTACCTGAAGATGTTAAAGCAAAGCAGTGACACACTATTCATGATGACCAAACTTGCATTTTCTGCGAGAAAGTAGCACCTGCATCTGATCTCAGGTAAGTCATGACTATGAACTTAAACAAGAGGCTACAAGAGTGTGCAGAGATACTTAATGATGGCAAACTTCTTGCGAAATTGAGTTGTGTGGGCGCTATTGCACAGGAGCTAAACTACCACAGTGTCTGCCTTGTTGCCTTCTATAGCAGGGAAAGGTCACATAGTGCTGCTGAGCTGGAGCCAGACGTCTATCCACTAGTTCTATCACTGCCAGCTGTACTGCTCTTTTTATTCTGGAAAAAAACAAACAAACAAAAAACAACAAATTAAAAAAACAACAAATAACAACAAAACAACAACAAAACAGAGTGTGTATATATATTTATATAGTTATATTTTTTACTTTTTAAGGGCTTATGATTTGTCACGCATCAATTTCAACAATACAAATTCCTGGTATGTGTAAAATCGTACTTGGCAATAAAGCTTTTTCTGATTCTGATTCTGATTGTAATGGGTTATAAAATTAGCTTTTTTGTAGGTGGCATGATTGGACAAGCGGTAACATTGTCGCCTCACAGCTAGATGGTCCCAGTTTGAATCCCGCTTTGGGCGCTGGTGGCATGTCCTCCACCATGCCTTTGGTGCCTGCTGCTTGAGGAAAAGGGGCCTTTCTGTGTGGAGTTTGCATGTTCTCCCCGTGTTCACCTGGGGTATTCTCCGTAAAAAAAAAACATTAAAAACATGCAAGATGATCACCACCTGACCAATGGTGACACACGAGAACTGGGTCCCAGGGCGCCGCTGTCGGCTGGCAGCCCACTGCTCCTGGTCTGCTGCGGAGGAAGGATGTGAGGGGATGGGTTAAATGCAGAGAAACTTGAAATGCATGGCGTGTGCAGTTCCCCCCCTCTGTAACTCTGTGTGTATATGACTAATAAAGGGATCTTTCTTTCGTTCTTTCTTTCTTTTATTTTGAAGGAGTTGCTTTATTTTGAAGGAGCCAGAGCTTCCTGTGGGGTACAATGCATGACTTTGTCGCCATATTTAGCGAGATTTTAGATCCCGCCCCCCCATCTAGCTTTTTCTGGCGTTCTTGGAGACTTTTGGAGACTCTGACATGATGGCATGAACCGTCCCTTTTAACGGATCGAGCAGTGAGTTTGGCCGTGCTGTGTGTGATCACCCCTCATCCCTCCTCCCTCGCTACTGCCTCTCCCCCGGTTGCAGTGGTGCCAACTTAGCGAACAAAATCTCGCGACTTTTTCATCTCAAAGATCAGCGGAAGCTGCCATTGCCGCCCCCCCGTCCGAAAGCACTCACAGGCGGCTAAGTCCTCGCAAGGCACAGCAGTCCCTCCCAGCTGCAGTCATGACAGGAGATGTTCAGATGTTCTGCGTCCAGACTGCAAATGAATCAACCATAAGGGCACTGGGCCATAAGGTTTAATCCAAACCAAATTTAAGAAAACTAAACTAAAAAGAATCTTAATAAATAAATAAATAAAAACCTAAATAGCTCCACCAGAGTGTCTCTTTTGGGTCACTTTTGCCGGTCCTAAGCCCGGATGAAGGAGGAGGGTTGGAATTGTGACATTAAGAAAAAACAAGAATGGACAGACAGAATTGCATTTGTACTTCCAAACATATTTATGGTGTTTTGTTTCTCCCACGACGTTATTCCTCTCTCCTACCGCATCCATTACAATTACATGCACATGCCAAAATATGCAAATTAGTTGATGATGTCATTTAGCTACTTGTAGCGACTTTTAGGACAGCCAATACCTACTTTCCATACTGAGTTGGCAACACTGACAATGCATTGCTGGTCTCATTCAATACAGAGCTACAGTATATGAGTATATATATGTATATGTATATGTATATGTATATGTATATGTATATGTATATGTATATGAGATGTATGTATGTATATGAGAGCAACAACGTGTTGAAGTCTCTAAAATGACTGTTCACTAAAGTGACTAAAAGCTCCTTTGTGATTTAGTAGTAATAGTTTATATATATTATTAAGCTTGTGTAAATGATAATTAGATGCAGCGAGAGTTGTTAGAGATACTTAAATTTACTTTGAGCAAAGTTAGGCCAGCCGTTTTCCGTGGATAGGATGACATTACCATCAGAGCAATGTCAGCACAATAGGCACGTCATAATGTGTGGTTCAGTTAGGACAATGATCAATCAGCTGCTTTGATCATGCAGGATGTTCCATTAATCAGTAGATGAGTACATCCCTTGTGTCATGGTCAGCAGATCTACACATATGTACACCTAATCAAATGGCATAGTTAATCGTTTGGCTTTAAGGTAGTGAATGCTTACGACTGAGTAAAGAGATGAAATCATTTGGTTCACAATTGAGGAACAGAGAAGATGAATAATAAGAATTCCCATGACAAAGGTGTTTGTCCGATCCTAGTCTGTCTCTGGTCTGTGTCACTTCCCGTTTTATTTTGTAAGGGTTTTCAGTTCCTGTTTATGTTGTCTTGTTAGGTGTTTTGACTTCCCCACGTGTGAGATTGTTCATTGTCTAACCTGTGTCGTGTGTATAAATACCTGCCCTTCCCAGTGTGTCTTTGTCAGATTGTCTGCATCCTTGTGTCTGTGGCTTTCCGGCGTTCCTCATGTTTTGGTCTCCTTGTGTATCAACCTGTTTTGTCTCTTGTTGCCTTTTTGCCCAGCAACTTTGTGCTTTCACTTTCTACGGTTTATCTGGTTTTGAACTCTAGCCTGGTTTTGTGACTCCCAATCTGCCTAGTGATTTTGTACTGCTGCTTTACTGGACTGATTCCCGTGTACCGAACTTGGGTACTTGGGTACCACCTCTCGTCACCTGTGAGTCTCTGATCTGCTCTGTGGTCTAAGTTCTGTCAGTATTCACATTAATATTATTTAATGTTATAGAAACTGGAGTTTGTTTAAAGGTGTAATGACATGATTTTGTGATTTCAGTAAAACATATTTCTAATCGTTGTTAAAAAGAATACAATTGTTGTAGAGATTAAAGTTGGTTTAAAAGTATTGAAAGTAACATGAGTTCATGGTTACTGTTCGATATTTTGATTGTTGCAGGAAGATATTTCCTTTGTCTTTCATTGATAATGTGTTAATATGTATATGTATAATATATATAATTCATGATGTATTTTGTTAGGAAAGAAAATGCAATTCATTCAGTACAGAGCTACATGTGAGCAACAACATGTTGTAGTCTCTGTAATGACTATCAACAGTTGCAGGTTTTATGAGATTTTGTTTGTAGGAGTCAGGAAGAAATGTGCCTTCCAAGCTGTAACATTTTCTCAAATTAAATAAAATAGGCTTATGCCTTGACAATCAGACCAAATTCTTTTGGTTGTGTCTCCTTACTCTCAGGAGTAACATTACATTAATTAACGTTACTCTCAGCCTGTAACTTAGCCTTGGATACTGTGGGTTTGTAACTTAACCATTAACGTCAGACAACAGGTTAGACAATTGGGCTGGCTTCATAATAAAATGAATTGCCCAGTGTGCAATTTCTCCTGTTTCATTTTACGTGCTTGAGTCGGGAGATTTAATGCTACTGGATTTTGATAGGCGACATGAAACTTCAACTCACAACTAATTCCTATTCACCACCCAGCTGAGTTTGCTAACTTTAGCTAGGTTCAAGTTATCCCTCGACCTAGAATCAGTATGTTTACAGTCTCACAAGTAATCAGATTACAGAGAGTAACCGGGTCATTGCAGACACCACAAAGCCGAAGCAGGCGACGACAGATGTGTTTTTCGTTTCCTTGTATTTCCTTGATGTAGCGTTGCCACAAAATTATTAAGTGTTCTTTAAAGACAATGTATAGGGAATTTTTTAGCTTCCCAGGTGGTGCACAATGTCCATTTCTTGCGTTTATCATATGAGTTTCCTTATTCACTCTATCCTCACATAGGCACACTGAAGAAGTGTTGAATGAAGCAGTGTTCTTAAAGTTGGACTTCAACTGGATTTAAAATTATTTTCAGCTCGCCATTGTGTCCAACATTGTGCCGTATTACAGACAATACTTAAAGAGGTAATGTCTGTTGCATCTTTGCTTTGTGCTTTTGTCATATTATTGTTTGTGGCCTTTTAATTAATTGAGGCAATCCACTGAGTTCACCTCACTGATTCCAAATATTTTCTTTCAGATCCATAATCCTATTTGCACAGCATACACACTTAAAGGCTAATGGTAAGTGCTGTCATATTTCTTTTCTTTTGTGTTGCTGTTAAACCCCTAAATCTGCATTTCTGTTACTTTTTGAGGTTAATTTCCCCAAAATATTTGAAGACGTTGAGTTACAAATGGAAAATATCAATTATGTTTGTTTCTCAATTGATTCTAATTGAAAATATAGACTTGCATTACTTTAACAAACATTGTCATTCTAAACAAGCCTTTAACAGTGTAGCAGTACGATGTGCCGCGTTGGCTGAATCCAGGTGGGTCTACTGCTCTGTACTCTACCTGGCACATTACCCTATCAGCGCAGAGAGCGAGGGTATAAAAAGGAGGCTGGGTTCCTCCCTCACCCTCTCTCTCTTCCTGGCTGGAGCGCCCCTCTGCTTCCGGCCCTCTGTTTCCTCCTCCGTTCGCCATGGTACTCCAACCCAGCTTATTTCTTAATATTGGACTCCAGCGGTGGTTGCACCGCGCTGTGGACTGTGTGTGTGCGCGTGTGTGTGTGCGCGAGCGCGCGTGCGTGGAGGAGTGAGTGCGTGCTGGGCGGGTGAGATGGGGTTAGGGGATCTCACGTGTTCTTTTGAGTATAGTGTATTATTTTGACTTCATAGGTTGGTTAGTTATTATTTAGTTTTCATTTCAAATTAAGGGTTATGTACATTTGTTTTTGTTTCTCTGGCCAGAGACCTGGGTTCTTTGTTTCCTTTTTTTTGTTTGTTGGTTATTTCTTTTTGTTTGTCCTTTGTGGCTTTTAATCAAAACAACCAATACTGTGACTAATTGTGTTCTCCCCTCTCCTTTTAGTTGTTGGGAGCCGACGGTGGTGGTGGTGTCCTGGGTGGCGGTGTCCTTAGCGTGTCGTGTGATTCTGGAGTTTAGTTTGCGTGTATTTCACGTTTGGCTGGGTGGCACGTATGAGTAGGGTGCTCCTCCTTTAAGTTGGGTTCCCTCCCCCAGGTCCCCTCCCCGCACTGTCGGTAAGCCTCACTATTGGAGCAGAGTGTTACCACTTTAGTTTCCTTTGACGTTCCTTTTTTATCTGAAGTGTAATCAGTTTAATAAATTTGAGCATTGGTTAACATTGAACCACATCTCCTGCCCTGCTTTGTATTCCTTACCTGTGTGCCTTGTCTACTACAACTTCTATTCATCCACAATTCCCTGGGTGAAATTCCCAGGGTGGCGTTGTCGGTTTTCCTGTCAAATTCATATACTTAGGTTTTTACCATAATATTGTATTAGCCCTCGTATCGCCACAACAGCATCAGAAAACATTAAAAAATGTTTAGTGTTAGTCCTTGTAGTTAAAGACCTGTCAGTTAATTTGGAAGTGACAGCAGATTTCCTTGATGTGTTTGGAATTTTGTTTGTGCTGTCGACCTTTTTGTTTATATCTGAATTGCAGATTGGAGCTTTAATGATATGACTAGTGATGATCTTGATGTGTGTTACAGGGTTCGGTGGTGGGAATGTAGAGTTGTAAGGGGTGCACAAAACCGTGTCAAGTCGCTCCAAGCTTTTGTATCACTACAAGTTAAAGCATCCACATTTTGGACATAGTTCTCGTTTTCCATGTACATACCTGCACTGTCCTTGCACATTTAAAATGTGGATGCCCTTATTGTCCACCAAAGTAAAATCCACTCCACATGGGTCACAAAGAGGAAGCAATATTCAGTTGCCACCTTTGTGCTTGTTGTGATTTGGCATCAGAGAGGGATAATTTCATTATATAAATGCACATCTCAAAAGAAATAAGAAGGTCATTCGTATGTTTTTAGGCTGTGACTTTAAAACAAACATCTATTGCACATTTACATCACACAAAAACCAAAAACACTGCCATCATACATTAGTTGATTTTACACCTGGAGTAGCTGTAACTACTGGGATATCATCTCTGAATGAATTGGAGTCAAATAGTCAGGAGTGTGTAGAGCAGTCAGATACTGCCATTCCTTCAACTAGTCATTCTGATACTATATTACAATATTTTTTACGTTTTTGAGACTAGCGGAAAGGTTATGGAAAATTGTAGAATCTTTGTCACCACATAATTTATTGCCAAGAAGGGCATACCGTTCTGCCCTCATCAAAAGAGTCCCCTTCCTCAACTAGGCAGACAGATGACTCCTTCCACACACTGTAGCGTTTAACGATGAATTTATTTTGTACAGCATATGGATCGGGTAAAACTAAAATAAAAAGAAATATAAAATGAACAATTATTGTAATAAACCCCACTAATCAACGTATTTCAATGTAATCCTGAAAAATATATAGCACGCAAGGCTACAAACATGCGTAGCTAACCGACGGCTGCAATACAGCTAATAAAGATAACAGAGAGCTACGACCTAGCTAAATCAACTGACAATCACAAGTCAGCTACAAGTAACAAACAAGCATGGAAATGAAATACAGGCTCACATCAATATAAAATATAACATCAGTGCAATATGTGCATCTTAAAACTGTACTTACAGACAATGCTTCCATTAACTGATTCCCCCGAAAAAGATGGATGTGATCCCCTGCCTGCTCATTCTTACAATGGCTCACAATGAATAAAAAACAAGATGGCTGCCTACGCGGCTCAAAAACAAACCATGCGGCTCACAATTGAAACTACTGCCCCCTACTGGCCAAATGTTTAACTGAAATATCTGTGATTCCAGTCAGAACACATACAAATTGTACGGAAAGCCAGGGAGGCTATGAGTGCATTTTTCCCCGCACCTTTCTCCTTCAAGTATTTATGCATCTTTTTGTCTCCGTATTAACCATTCCTCTATTTACTTATTTGTCTTCGTACACTGAACAAAAATATAAATGCAACACTTTTGTTTTTGCTCCCATTTTTCACGAGCTGAACACAAAGATCTAAAACATTTTCTATCTACACAAAAGACCATTTCTCTCAAATATTTTTCACAATCTGTCTAAATTTGTCTTAGGAAGCACTTCTCCGCCAAGATAATCTATCCCACCTCACAGGTGTGGCATATCAAGATTCTGATTAGACAGCATGATTATTGCACAGGTGTGCCTGGATGGACCATTAGGGTTGCTAGAGAGATTCAAAGAAATCAAGACATGATTGTGGCCCTGAATTACATCAATGACAAATATGCCCCTCAATACCCTGTTGCTGAAGATGGAAAACCAACCATGAAGCTGGCTGTAAGATAATTCTAACTTCTGTATTCTGTATTGAAAACCATGAAAAAACTATGGCAAACTTAAGGGCCTTGTTCCAGCTATGTCTTGTTTCAGCGGTCTCAGCTCAAATTTCACTCTATCAATTTCAGTGATTTCATTGTCAAAGAACACCAAGTCAAATGCAGACACAGGCACTTAACACCAACTGCAGAATTTGGTTGGTTGCAGAAACAGACTGAAGAACATTACAGCCCCTGTGACACATTCATGCATGTGTACATGTAACTGACACCTCACCACCTACTGCAGCTCTTCGTTATTTCAGTATTAATTCCACCCACGAAGCATCCAAGTCAAGCCAAAGCCCAATACACTTTCCATCTGCAACTGAGAAGCAAGCATGGATAGATAAACACCTGTACAATATCACAGACAAATAAATCATGAATGACAATACAGAATTTATCATTGTAAGTGATGTCCAAAGCATTCAATCTCACTCTCTCATTCAGACTCCCTCACCATTAATCATGTCGGTTTGGATGCAATCACTAGCCCTTCAGAAGTCAAACACAAAGAAAACAGCATGAGTAAAGGAATGCAATATCAGAATTCTCGACTACCAAGGACAAAAATCAACACCAAATAAGAGCAGTGGTGTCTCACGTTGCATCCCTGAAAGCAACATTACTAGAATGAAATTAAAGATGTTATTGCAGAGGATGGTGGTCAGAGGACGTGTCGATTGTGGATATTTAAGATAATGGACTTTACACAGGCTTGCCGGTTCGAATACAGCCTGGAAGCCCTGAAATTGCAACTTGACCTGTAAGCACTACTGGCACCAGATGTGGCTTACAGACTGATGTGGAATAGGTCTGTGAATGTCACAGGTGGAAAAGTTCAACATAGCTTAAGAAATGTCAAGATGCAAGGGACAGCAGGAGTTGACAGAATGGTTTGACAAAAACTGTGGCATTCAGCCTGAGTCCAGGAGACACAGCTGTGAATCGGCAGAATGACATTATGATTATGGTTTGGGTACTGTATGAGCCACAAGTGTCCTTTCACAAGGAGGAGAGATTCTGCAGACATTTCCGTAAACAGTAGACTCAGCCCGGTCTTTCATTATTTGCCAGAATTGTCCCTTGTGACATTGTATCTCTACCTGTGGCCAACTCTAGTTCTTTCTGGCCTGACCAATTCTATTTTGCCTGTGCTTCAGATCCATTTTCTCCTGCCCTCCTGGTTTGCTAGTTATGCCCTGATCTTCTTTTGTCTCCAGTGTTTACCTGAAGATTCCAGCCACTGCCTGCTCTGCTATCTGTCTCTGATTAACAATTCAATCCAACCTGTCCACTCCACTGCTCCGGATTTCTACCACTAACAACTTTAATAAAATTTCCTTTGTTTGAACTTTTACATGGTTTCTCAGTCTGGGCTCTACTTTTGGCTCCAGAGTTAATTACCTTAAACCCAACACATCCACCATCCCCACATTTAGAGAGGATCATAGGGGTCCCACAGCAACGTTTTATGCCATTTTTTGGAAAACAAGGTTGCCTGTTTTGCCTGTAATTTATAGTGATCGTATAAGTCAGGGCAGCTGTTGCTCAGGAGGTAGAGTGGTTGTCCACCTATCAGAAGGTTGGTGGTTTGATCCCTGGCCTCAGCAGTCAGAGCCGTTGCATGAACTGTGCGAACCGTGCAACTGCCACTAAGGGGCCTCACGCCACTAAGGGGCCTACCGCCTGCAATCCGTTTTTTTTTTTTCTTTTTTTTTTTTGTCTGTCTCTGTCAAGGTCATATTAAAAACAAACAAATAAATAACAACAAATCCAACAAATTAAACAGGTTTTTCATTGTCGCAATGTCATTAGGCCTCACTGAAGCACGCCTGAGCATGTCCGTATCTCAGGATGCACCGGACCTCTTCGCGGAGATGAGGATACTTTGACAGATAATCCCAAAGGGAACAACTACAGCATTTAAAACACTTCGATACTTCATAGGGATTGAAGGAACTTTCCTTAACTGTGAGACTGTGCTCAGAATCCTGTTGACTTTTCCGGTAAGGGTGGCATCGGGTGAGTGAAGCTTTTTTCAAAGTTGAAAGTAATTAAAAACTGTTTGCGCACCTCGGTGTCGCAGGACAGACTGTGTGGACTTGCCCTGCTATCAGTTGAAAAGGACATTGCATCCAAAACAATGGGCATCCGTCCTCTGTTCTACTTCAAAGAAGTCCACCACATTGTGAACTCTGACCCTCCTAGCAATCTTTAGCCTCTTCAATACAAGGCCTATTTTGTCCGCCTCCTATCCAAGTATATCTTCATAACTACAAGGGCTGTATAAATAATCTTGGTCTCAAAAGAAAGCTAAAGCCTGTGAGATTTCTACAGAAGTGTCAGAATCAAGATATATGTTACTGTGACAGAGTAAATTCATCTTGAACTCCACCTAAAAAAAAATATATATATATATATATGTATATATTTTGAGTGAAAACTTAATCATGGGATAGTAGCTGAAATCGTCTAGGAATTTGTAAAGTAATATCTGATGAGTAACTGCAAAACTACATGCTAAGAAAATGAACCTGAGGAGTTTTACAGATGTTTAACACAGGTATGTCCAGGTGCTCATTTGGGCACATCTAGGCAGAGTGGATAGATAGATAGATAGATAGATAGATAGATAGATAGATAGATAGATAGATAGATAGATAGATAGATAGATAGATAATTCACCCCCAAGGGAAATTCAAGTAAAAGTCATTCAGTAAATAATCTAAAAGCACAGTGACAGCTGCTCCTCTGCCTGGAGATGACGCTGTGCAGCAGATGCAGTGAATTGTCCATGATTAACAGGAGCCTGCTCAGCGCCCGTCGCTCTGCCACAGATGTCAGGCTGTGCCGACAACAGAGCCCGCCTTCCTCACCAGTTTGTCCAGACGTGTAGCGTCCCTCTTTTTGATGCTACCTCCCTAGCACACTGCTGCGTAGAAGAGGGCACTTGCTACCACAGTCTGGTAGAACATCTGCATCATCTTTTTGCTGATGTTGAAGGACGCCAGCCTTCTCAGGAAGTACAGTCGGCTCTGTCCTCTTGCACAGAGCATCTGTGTTGACAGTCCAGTCTATTTTGCCATTTAGCTGCACTCCCAGGTATTTGTAGGTCTGTACAATCTCCACACGGCCCCCATTTGATGGTCACAGGCTCCGGATGAGGCCTGGGCCTCCTGAAGTCCACCACCATCTCCCTGGTCTTGGTGGTGTTGAGGTGCAGGTGCTTGGAGTTGCACCATGTGACAAAGTCCTGGCCCACAGCCCACGATAGTAGTGTCGTCTTCCACTCCCACCTTCTCCTGGTAAGCAAACTGCAGAGGATCAAGGGTATGGCACACCTGTGGTGGTGTAGCAGTGGCCACTCCATGGTCTTCATCACGTGTGATGTCAGGGCGACTGGCCTGAAGTCATTCAACTCCACAGGTTTTGGTCTCTTTGGGACTGGGTTGATGCAGGATGTTTTCCACAGCTGAGGGACCCTCCCTTGCTCCAGGCTCAGGTTGAAGATGCGCTGTAGGGGGTTTCCCAGCTCCAACGCACGGGCCTTCAGTAGTCGAGGGGATACTCCATCTGGACCCACTGCCTTGCTGGGTTGAAGCTTCCTCAGCTCTCCGCACACCTGGGCTGCTGTGATCTTGTGTGGGGGGATGGTCTCCTCTGTGCTGGTGTCTAGAGGGAGAGAGAGAACAGAGGGTGGGGAGGGGGGTGCAGTACTACTCTGAGGTGCAAATGAGTTGGGGTGGTCAAACTTGTTGAAGAAGTTGTTCAGCTGGTTCCCTCTCTCCACATCTCCTTCGATGGTGGCACACCGCTTCGAGCTGCAACCGATGATGGTCTTCATCCCGTCCCACACCTCCCTCATGCTGTTGTTCTGCAACTTCTGCTCCAGTTTCCTTCCATACTGCTCCTTCACCTCCCTGAGCTGGATTCTGAGTTCCCTCTGCACATGCCTAAGCTCCTGCTGATCACTGTCCTTGAAAGCCCTCCTCTTCAGGTTTAGAAGGCACTTGATGTCACTTGTGATCCAGGGCTTGTTGTTAGCATAGCAGTGTACAGTCTGTACAGTACAGTCCGTACTTTTTATTATCACATCACACAGGTTAGTTGCGCACTACACGCCATGCTACCAGTGAAATTATTTTCTCCGCATTTAACCCATCCTTGATCCATCCCTTCTTCCGCGGCAGACCAGGAGCGGTGGGCTGCCAGCTGACAGCGGCGCCCGGGGACCCAAGTGGGGGTATATTTTATGGAGGATACCCCAGGTGAACACAGGGAGAACATGCAAACTCCCCACAAAGGCCCCTTTTTCCTCGAGCAGCAGGCACCGAAGGCATGGTGGAGGACAGGCCCCCCAGCGCCCACAGCGGGAATCGAACTGGGACCTTCTAGCTGTGAGGAGACAGTGTTGCCACTGTGCCACCCAAATGATGTCCAAACAACGTCCATACAGAAGCTGATGTAGTCAGTCATGCAGTTCACAGCTCCATCGCCGTGTGACCCCTGCAGTACATCCCAGTCTGGAGTTGCAAAGCAATCTCTCAGAGCCTGCTCTGCCTCAGGAGACCACTTCCTGAATGAGCATGTGGTTGTGGGTAACCTCCTCACTCTTGGTTTGTACTAAGGCTGAAGCAGAATCAGGTTGTGGTCTGCTTTCCGCAGTGCAGGCAGCAGGGTGGCGCTGTATGCATCCTTTACGTTTGCATACAGTAGGTCATAGTCCTATTTCCCCTGGTGTTACAGTCCACATACTGGAAGAAAGCAGGTCGTGTTGTGTCCAGAGTCACGTGATTAAAGTTCCCAATGATCAACACAATGGCCTCAGGATGCCGTGTTTATAGTTTGGCAACAGCAGAGTGGATGACGTCACACGCTACCTCCGTGTCAGCCCATGGAGGGGTGTAAACAATAACAACAATAGTGTGCCCAAACTCTCTGGGCAAATAATAAGGACACAAACTTACAGCCATAAGTTCGATGTCCCTGCAGCAGATGGAGATTTTGGTGCTTACATGTCCAAAATTACACCACCGTGTGTTGATGTATATGGGGAGTCCTCCTCCTTTTCTCTTCCCGCAGGCTTTTCTGTCTCTGTCTGCCCTGACTGTGCTGAAGCCAGGTAGCTCCACGTTAGCATCCCGGATGTTTGTCGTGAGCCATGTTCAGAAAAGCACAATGAACTGCACTCCCTGTAGGTCTTGACATTTTTCACCAGCACAGCCAGTTCATCGATTTTGTTCAGTAGTGAGTTCACATTTCCCATGATAACCGAAGGTACCGAAGGCTTGTATCTCCACTTTCTTGCTAGCCGCATAGCCTTCAGCTTAGTGCCGGCTCTGCAGCCTCGATACAGCCTCCTCACCTGGTCAGGTAACTGGGGAACCACCCCCTGACACGGGACTTTGTTCATAGAGCAATCAGTTGGTTCCTCGATAAACGAGTTTAGGCTTATAGCCCATATCCATACGATAGACCAGACCAGAGAGAGGGCAGGTAAAAACAACACAAATTTATTATAAACAAAAAGCGCACTCAAAAGGAGTGGAACAAACGATCAACAAAAAATGCACTCTAACAGAGTGGAAAGAACTAAGGGTATGACAGGTCTGAGGCAAGGCACATGTGGAAGTGGCAGACAGGCAACTGGATCACAAGAAAACACACCATTAAAGGTGGACAACAGTCATTAGCACACTCACGATGGCAAAAGACAAAAGTACTTACGATCACGATATTCAAACAGGCCTGGAAGGATCTCGGGAAGAAGGAGACTGGAACAATCCAGCAACAGGTAAGGAAGCACTCTCTCCTTTTAACCTGTGCCTGATTAGCCTGATCAGGAACTGGTGTGCACAGGAAGGCAGAGCCGGCCAGGTGTAAGACACACCCAGCTACACAGGTAGGTAAAGACAGACAGACAAAACACACTGGGAAAAGGGGAAAAGGAAACAAAAGGGAGAGACACACTGTCAGGTCCTAACAAGACGTTAATTTTGTTAGTGACAAAAAAAGAGCACTGAAAGCTCTAAAAGTACAACGAAGTACAAAAGTACAGCTATGTCAACTTCTCTGTTGAAAACACTTTTCCAGCCTTTTTGTCTGCTTGCTATTGTCCTTAGCTCTCATAAAAGGAAGAAATGCAAATAAAACCGTAAAATAACACCTCGGGCTGCTCAGCTGGTCAGTTAGTTCAAATTTTCAGGCTAAATCTGCTCTCTTCCTGATTACCTACTGCAGCTTTAAAGAATATAAAACACAAGCACAAAAAATTACACACAGTACAGCTGTGAAACATTTTTTGATTTTTAACACACACACACACACACACACACACACACACACACACACATATATATATATATACATATATATATATATATATATATCCTTCCATCCATTTTCTATACCGCCTATCCCTTTCGGGGTTGCGGGGGGGCTGGAGCCTATCCCAGCTGTCGATGGGCGAGAGGCGGGGGGCGAGAGTCGATCGCAGGGCAACATATACACAGACAACCATTCACGCTCACGCTCACGCTCACACCTAGGGGCAATTTTAGAGTCACCAATTAACATAATGAGCATGTTTTTGGTCTGTGGGAGGAAGCTGGAGTGCCCGGAGAGAACCCACGCATGCACGGGAAGAACATGCAAGGCCCCGCCCGGGGATCGAACCGGCAACCTTCTCACTGTGAGGCATGCGCACTACCTGCTGCACTACCACATATATATTTGTGTGTGTGTGTGTGTGTGTGTGTGTGTGTGTGTGTGTGTGTGTGTGTGTATAGTATAATGTGTCATATGTGCTTTATAGATACATTGTTCATAGTGTTGTTTTTTTCCCAAAGAGTGCACCTTTGTGAACAGAACACAACATCAGAAACAATAGCCCATGTAAACTCGTATGCCAAGGGCAATGTATGAGGTGAAGTAGCTTTGTTTCATGCATGGTATCTGGATTGACTTAGTAATGTGCAATAGTTTAAAGTGGAATGAATGTTTGAACTACAGTCAAAAGTCTGTTGCCAATTTTGAATGCAAAACTTTTCACTTTCAATAAAAGAAACGTTTGTTGTAAATCTAATGGATTTTTGTCTTCCAGTTCACAAGATCATCCGATCTGAGCCTGCTTTGCAAGCTTTAAGTGTAATTGATGAGTGAATTGGTAGCAGGCGAGCTTAGTCACCTTCACTGAAACAGACACACACAAAACACAAAGAGGGGAAACCGGGGGACAAACAGGACACACTAGGGAAGGTAAAACAGCAGAAACAAAAGGTATGAGGGAGGACCCTAACAGTTTTACACCATATTATTTGGTGTCCCATTACATTTTGTAACCTGAAGTGTTGGAAGGGGAGGGATTCCACAGTCCACAGTCATGAATGTGGGTAGTGACTGAAAGAATGGGATTAACTTAAAAAACAAGAAAACTTTAAGAAAGCCAAGGCACAAGGCACTTGCTTCAGCAAGTTTGAGGTCCAAGGCAACCACTGTTGTTATTTTAACCTTAACCAAACAGGTGGAGCTTTGGGTTATGTGTTATGGGCAAATGTGGCTCAACACATCACTGTGGTCACACAATTTTGAGTTGAGACATAAAAATGCAGACATACACATAATTTAACCAATGCTTATTTCAGTAAACCTTCAATAAATCTCAAGAGATTTTGTTTTTGTTATCAGACATACATTTCATCACAATAAATAGGGGCCAGAATGTTAAACACTTATTTTGATCACACGATCTTACACCGATCATAATTGCAATGGCAACAGATATCTTTGCCTGTTTGTTAATACATGGCAGTATATTTACAAAATTATAAATTAACATCTCACACTCTACACATCACAGCTATTAAACAACTCATCGAGAAAACTGATTTATACTAACTAGATTCCTAATTGATTAGACAACTAATTTATCTTCATTCAGACTTGGCCAATAAGAAAGAATATAGAAGGGTGATTTCTGAAGGAATGCACTTTCATTCTATAGTAGCTCTGCCTTGCATCCTCTTCAGGTCAAATCAAGGGGGAAACAAAAGAAGGTTATATCTAGTAGCGGCTGGCCCATATGGGGCGCTGGGGCTCCTCCCCACCAGCTGTGGAGGGGAAAGATATTTTTTGCATTTTTTAATCAATGTCAGTTTTACTTAATAGCGTGTGTGTGTGTGTGTGTGTGTGTGTGTGTCCACATGTAATTTAAACCATTTAAACAACATTTCCACCAACTGACACAGTTTCAACAGTGAATTTCCCCTGACAGACAGCGTATCATTCTCTCATGGGGCGCTCAACAAAGCGCCCCTAACTTTCAGCTAAATAGCCAATCCGGGTATTGTTGCTAGGGAAAAATTATGAATAATTGGACTATCAACGGGCTGCACGGTGGTGCAGCAGGTAGTGCGCGTGCCTCACAGCAAGAAGGTTGCCGGTTCGATCCCCGGGTCAGGCGGGGCCTTTCTGTGTGAAGTTTGCATGTTCTTCCCGTGCATGCGTGGGTTCTCTCCGGGTACTCCGGCTTCCTCCCACAGACCAAAAACATGCTCATTAGGTTAATTGATGACTCTAAAATTGTCCGTAGGTGTGAGTGTGAGTGTGAATGTTTGTTTGTCATTGCATGTGGCCCTGCAATCGGCTGGCGACCGGTTCAGGGTGTACCCCGCCTCCCGCCCATTGTAGCTGGGATTGGCTCCAGCCCCCCGCAACCCCGAAAGGGATAGGCGGTATAGATAATGGATGGATGGATGGACTATCAACGTCGCAAAATTTAACACCTGTGGGGCGCTGGATATGTCGCCCCAAGTGCTACGTAAAATACGTGAAAGTTTAGGATTGTGGACAGCTCCACAGAAGAAACAAGGCAATCCATCCCAAATTCTCCTTCTGAATGAGGTTTCAGATTCCTAGCTATTAGCTCACTCACCACAAAATTTGCCTACATAACACTGTCTGTCAGAATGCGGTCTCATGAAAGCCAAAGAATGTTTACTTTTTCCACGGCCTGGCAGGAGAGACTCTCCATGGTGCGCAGGGATTTTATAATTTAACCATGTGTGGGACTGTGTGGAAATATAATGTTTTCAGGTAAAACATGAGATTTGTATAGGCTGATATGGATTGGGGAGGGGCTATATGAAAAAAGAGAGAGAAACCAAAGAATGATACTGAAACCTTTGTATTGAAGAGCCATACCTGATTTAACTGACAAAATTTAAAGTCAGGAAATGCCAATTCATCTAAATGAAACAAAAATCTCTTAATGTGAAAATTTTGATATGACTTTATGTGTGGGCTGCACGGTGGCGCAGCAGGTAGTGCGCGTGCCTCACAGCAAGAAGGTTGCTGGTTCGATCCCCGGGTCAGGCGGGGCCTTTCTGTGTGAAGTTTGCATGTTCTTCCCGTGCATGCGTGGGTTCTCTCCGGGTACTCCGGCTTCCTCCCACAGACCAAAAACATGCTCATTAGGTTAATTGATGACTCTAAATTGTCCGTAGGTGTGAGTGTGAGTGTGAATGGTTGTTTGTCCTTGCATGTGGCCCTGCAATCGGCTGGCGACCGGTTCAGGGTGTACCCCGCCTCTCGCCCATTGTAGCTGGGATAGGCTCCAGCCCCCCGCAACCCCGAAAGGGATAGGCGGTATAGATAATGGATGGATGGATGGACTTTATGTGTACAGTCTCAAAGTTTGAACAATTGAAATTGATCTTGTTCTTTGTTTTGCTTTGTTTTTGGTATTTTAAAATTGGTTTGTTGAAAATTCTTATATGTCATTGTTCAGAGTTCAGGCATAAATACCAACCTAACGTGACAGAAATGTAAATAACATTCGCACTTGAAGAAAATGTCTTTAATCTTTGGTCTTTAATGTTTCTCTTCTACTTACCCATTACTTTCTATTTCTAAGCACAAACTTGTATGTAAAGTTCTGATATGTTCATAGTTATATCTCTGTGTGTTTTTTGTTGTATTCACTTCATATATTACCCCTTATTGTTGTTTCTTTTGGAATTTATTGTATGTAAAGTATTTTGTAAAAACAGTGTTTAGAAAATATAAATAAAGATATTATTATGAATTTTGATTGCCAATATTGTTTATTTATTCCCGATTTCAGGTGAATTAGAAAATGAACATTTATGATGTCTTTAAATCTTTCATTTCACATCTCACCTCTAACACACACACAGAGAACCAGCAGGCTATAGAGTTTATTCATCAAATGCACTCTCTGCATTTTATATTTTACATCTTGGATGAATAAAGCAACCCAAAATAAAAGAGTGGGTTATTAAAACTAATGATGAGTAAAATAACTTTTCATGCAGCCCTGCTGCATGCCCTTACAGCACACATCTGCAGCTGCTTTCATAGGATGGAAATATAATTGTCTTTAATGAATTTCACACTTAATTATTGTTTCCAAAGCAGGAGGAAATTAGATTTTTATAAATGAAATACTCTAAAGGAGTTAATGAAGGTGTAAGAGAGAAGTTGATTTGATTTTTTTTTTTTTTTAATGATATTGTATTCAGAGTTTCTTCTTGGATTGAGTAAATCAGGTAGATGTGATTTGTCTGATGCCGACCTGATGTCAAAAAGGATGTACCAAACTAAAAACCTTGACTGATGTCTGTTTAGTTCTAAATAGTTTGACAAAATAATTTTAATTCAAGGTTCACTTGAACACATCAAGCTTTTTCTGATGCTTTCATCGTCATTTAACAGGATGTAACCTCAGCCTTGTGATAATGAGCGGTTGTATATGTAATGTAATACACATTTGTAGGAGGCAACAGGATGGAAGATCCAAATGTAGACACTGAGGCAGAACAGCTCTGAGGAGGACTCCAGAGAATTTGTTTATTTATTATTGTTTATGAATTGGCTACAATACATTATGAGGTGTAAAGTTTTCTATCTTGAAATATATTTTCTATTGATCAATAAATTGTTAGTGACATTCAATATATAGTGTAGCTGAAGATCATTCACACTGATCTTGTTTTAATGTGGTTTATGTCGCTATGGTTGACATTGTTATCAGGGTGACATCAAATGCTGCAGAGAGTTGTGTGTTGTTGCTCAGGAGTTCACACATTAATGCTAGACCAGGGAATTTGCTATCAGCTCCTACGGTTTCTACAACTAGTGCAAATGTAGTCGTAAGAGTCAAAGTCATAAATAAATATGGAGTGAGGCCTCATCTGCCTCAGTTTCATGCTGGCCCAATCACAAGAGATCAGATGTTAATTAATTGATTAAATGTTAATTTGTTATTTCTAATCATTCTGGGCCTCTGACCTTGGATAAAAATCTATTGTGGACCTTCAAATAATAAGTTTGAAAACCTCTGGCGTATTTAATGGATTCTGTAAGTTTGCGAATAGTTTTTTTTGTTTTGTTTTTTTCCGAGCTCCTCTGTCCTCCAGCCTGTACCTTTGATCAGAGCAAGGATGTTTCAATACTTTAAAAGCATCTGAGAAGACAAGGACATGCATCCACAAAAACTTTGACAGAAATTGTTAAAATGATTTTTATCAAAGATTGTTTGGAGATGTAAAATTATATTTCATTCTGGCCAGCAGGGCATTAAAGCCCTTATAGTTACCCAACTGTTCCCTTGCTAAAGCATTCAGTAAGATGTACTTATATTTTTGTGCATCCTTCCTTCAATACTGCACTATGATGTGTGCATGTCATCCATACCTTTACTTCTTACAGAAACGCTTGGTTAGTGTCATGTACCCTCTTGTGGTGAAAGGTAGTAACAATACTTTCCCAACACTTCTCTTATAATTCACTGTGTCTGTGTGCCGGAAACTGGAGCACATTAACTATCATCAACGAAACACAAATAAAAAAAAAAAAATCACATAAATATGACAACCCATTCCCAACATTTCCAGTCAGAGGGGCTAATATGCAAGGAAGTGGTGCATTTGAGGGATGTGAGGAGGCATGTTAACTCTATACAGCACATCAGTCGAATTGACCAGGTCAAAATGAGGGAGAGCCTTTAGTTAAAAAAGGCAGGAATCTCATTGAAATCTCACCAACCCACTTTATTTACTTTCATTATAACCTGTCTTATTATTATATCATATTTATAGAAGCTATGAAATTGGTATTGATTAGCGAGCCCATCAGCACCTACACATGTTATAGTTTGTTACTGTACATAGTACAGTACATTTGTTGACCAAGGAAATCAAAACGAAATTGTCAAAATGGTGATTGTTTACTGCATCTATATGCCCTGGTAGGCTCACTTACACACACAAATACAACTATGATGACCATAATTAGTATTCTGTACACTGAATAAAATTAATGAGAAACATGTCTAAGTACCCTTTCTTACAAGTGAATTTAGAACATCATCTGTCATTTGTTAGGTCTGGAGACTACTTACCAAAAAAAATGACTCTAATGCCAAGGCACAGAGAACAAAAACAGAGAGCCATTAAACAGTTATATTTTAGTAAACAAACGAATAATTAACCAAAATCTCTCCACAGGAGGAAAAAACCACAAACACAAAAATTCACAAACTAACACAGTCCTAAAAACAAAATAGTACACAACTATGGAGGCGGGCAGGCAGAAATATTAATCTATTTACAGACACAGGAAAAATCAGCAGCTGCCTGGCAGCGCAAGCCTCACCAGGAGCGATGACACAGGAAACAGAGATCACGATCAGTATACAGGATACCAAGGTTACCTAGATTTCCAAAAATACTAAGACGACCTGACAACCAGAAGCAAGAAAACGCAGACCTTAAAACCTCATGGAAATTGCTGGATGTCGATCAGCTGTGCCACATAACATATAATATATAACCGCCACACCTCCAAATCTGCACAAAATAAAGAGATAATGAGACACCAGAAACACAAAAGAACAATAAAAAAAATAAAAAAAAAACCTGAATGCCCACATCATTGGATAATGGTAATTAAAATTACAATTAGCCATTTGGCAGATGCTTTTATCCAAAGCGATGTACATATGAATTCACACACTGATGGCACAGCATTGGGGGCAGTTTGGGGGTTCAGTATCTTGCCCAAGGATACTTCAGCATGTGGACTGCCATAACCAGGGATTGAACCACAAACCTCCTGATAGGTGGGTGACCGTTCTACCTCCTCAGCCACAGTTGAATGTGCTCTCTCCTTATTTTGCATTATCTCCAAATTTTGGATGTCCATCCCTGTGCAACGCCATCAATCATCAATCAATGTCATCATGCTAACTGTGAACTCCTTGAAGACAGTGTTGAGACAAGTACATAATGTAGACAGACCAACCAGTAGGGGTTGCTGGTGTTTTTCCAAGGCCTTGATCCCTCACCAGCATGGATGCCAGTAGTCTCTGATTAAAAACATAACCGATAGTGAATGTTTTTTTTTTGGAATCCCCCAAGAACAGGAGTTTGTGGCTGAGGAGCAAGACATCTGGGCAGCCTTTTGTAAGCCAGCGGCCACCATGATCTGAACTCGGTTTAGCAGCAGGTAATGGATGGATGGATTCCATTTGTAGTTAAAAGACAGCACTACAGTATATCAGTAAATTGGACATACAGGTATTAGATAATACTTTATTAATGCTCCGTAGGAGAAATTAGTATTAGTGTAATCCTTTAATATCCATTTTGGAAATCAATGAACTTTATTATCACTAAATCAATGAGCAAGAGATCTCTGTGCTAGTGAATGTTTTTTTTTTTTTGTTGACATGTATTCAAAATTCCAAAATAAAAGCAAAACCAGCACACAAATAAAGAAAGACTGCTACCCTGAAGGTTGTTTAGCTGGAAATTATTCAAATTCAGCTGATTCTGAGACAATTTCTTAACTTGAGTTGAGCTGCAGTGTGAATCACATCAAGGATAGAGGTGTCCTCAGTGGGTTCAGCCTCTCATTCCTACAACTGACCCGTTACCTGCAATGATCTCTAAATCATCTCCAGCTACCTCTAAATTAAGACCTACAGCTGGACCCATACCTGTAATCAAACTGTCTGATTGCTTGTTGCTGACATGGGCACCACAAGCAGCAAAATGTTGCGAGTGTCAGGTACACAAAGGCCCACTAAATTGAATAATGAAAATACAGGAAAAAAAAACAAACCCAAGTGAATTGTGTAGATTGTGGTCGCAAAAAGAGAGTGCGTCCACTGGTTATTCCACCAACTCATTAAATATGAGTTCTGCACTGGACTTGTAAGTTCTCAACTTTGTTTGCTTTTTAAATAACACACTCCAAAACATAGACTAGACAGATTAGGTTTTATAGTGTGTTTACAGTATTATCTGCATCATTGTAGATTACCACACACAGTAAATGGGTGCATTAAAAAAGCTTAGTATGGCTCAGGTTACATGTCTACCAGTGGACCTGAGGCCAGCGTATGTTCTGAGTTGACAGGATCAGAGACACAGAGAGGCACTGTGACATGTTCTGAAACGCAGACGTTATGGTCAGGCAGAGAAGATAATAGAAATGTGCAGTGGGGACAAGTAATAAATCATTAATCTTTTGGAGACAGGAGATAATTAGTCAGTACTGGTGATTTTGAGTGTTGGTGAAAGGGAGGGAGCAGAATGAGAAGGAGGAAATAATTATCTCATTAGTGTATTTCCATTATGCCAGACACTTGCTGCTTCTCCTCCCACCGAGATGATTAGGTTTCAGCTCAGCAGGGTCTGGGAAAGAGAATATCAGCCATATACTCTGTCAGCTGTTAACACCCATTACCTCACTGATGGAATTCAATTGGCAATAACAAATGGGGGAAATCAAAATTATTTTACTGAGATGAAAGCACTGATATTTGCATTTGTAACAATAGCTGATGTTTTACGTGAGTGTGTGCCTGTGTGTGTGTGTAGCCATGTATTACTCACATTGTGGGGACGTATATCTTGTTACGCAGTCATACTGTGAGGACTCACTTCACTTGTGGGGACAAAGTGCAGGTCGCCACTTTCAACAACAAACACAGTTCTGTACTCTGCACTCTAGAAACAAACTGCACAAAGTCAGGGATTTTGTACAATTATAGTCAGGTGTATGATCAACCAATTATACCAAACAGGTGCTAATGATCATCAATTTCGCATGTAGGTTGAAACAGTCATTAACTGAAACAGAAACAGCTGTGTTGGAGGCCTAAAACTGGGTGAAGAACAGCCAAACTCTGCTACCAAGGTGAGGTTGTGGAAGACAGTTCCATGTCACAGGTCATATATCATGGCAAGACTGAGCACAGCAACAAGACACAAGGTAGTTATACTATAACAACCCACTGCGATACTTGTAGTGGTTCTGCAGGTTAGTGCTTTGACTACCAGAATTGTGGAGAGAAAAAGCAATCACAACATCAAAATGGGTTAAAAAGCACAATTTATTTATACCCAAGTTAAAAAAAAAACAGAGTGATGGCCTAATGGTCTTGAGGGGGGAATGTCTATCTTTTACTCGCCAAGTCAGGGGGAGGAGAGGAGGCCAAGGTCCACTCTAGCCACACACTGGTTGCTTCTATGACTGTAGTTTGCTGTCACACATAGCCTTTACTTGATGGCTGGTTTCAGGCTGTTGCCACAAACTAGGCTGGCATCGATCTTAAGATCAGCCTTTACAGAAGCCAAACTCTGCCTTCAGGCTGCGGCATATGGGGGGGACCTCGGCCTGCAGGTTGGAGAACACACAGAGTTCGAGCCATTCACATGGTTAATTTTACAAATAAGACAACCAATACAGTTCCTTTCCCTAGCCACACATACCTGCAGGTTGGAGAACATACAGAGTTAGAGAAAGCAGTGGTTGCAGCCTGCAGCTTAAATACCCCCAGGGAGTGAGGCACCTAATTCACACCTGTCCTCAATTACAACTGCACCATAGCCATTGGCTCACAGCAGTGAAGTCCCTCCACACACCCACACACACACACACACACACACCACTGCACACCCAATCAGTGCCCCTACACACACACGCAGGTCAGGTAGAATACAGGTACTGATACACACTACCCTGTTACAATACTGCATCAGCAAGGTCTCTCCCAGACAAAGATTTCAAAGCAGACTGGGGTTTCTTGATGTGCTGTTCAAGCTCTTTTGATGAAGCACAAAGAAATGGCAATGCTGAGGATCGTAGACGCAGTGGTCGGCCAAGGAAACAGCGCAGCAGATGAAAAACACATCAAAGCTTATTTTTACTTTCGAAATGGAAGATGTCTAGTGACAATAGCTCAGAACTGGCAGAAACCAATGGCCATACTTCTGACATGGAAACAAGGCCAAGCAACTCAACTATACATGAAAACAAAGGAACTGGGGTGCAGAAAAATGGCAACAGGTGCTTTGGACTGATGAGTCAAAATTTTAAATATTTAGCTGAAGGCAGTTTGTTCACCAAATGGCTGGAGAGCAGTACAATAATCAGTGTCTGCAGGCAACAGTGAAGTGTGGTGGAGGTTTCTTGCAAGTTTGGGGCTGTTTGAGTTGGAGATTTGGTCAGGATTAATGATTCATTAATGAAAGATTCTTATACATCATGCAATTGTTATGGTTGAGGCAAAGGAAGGCCAGGACCCAGTTGCAGAGACAATGAAAACCAGAGTTTATTGGCAAAAGTTACAAAAAAAAAAAAAAAAATCACATTTGGTAGGGAATACGTATTCAAAAGAGCGAAACTGAGAGTCACCACTACGGGGAAAAAGTACTAAACAAAGGTAATAGAAAAAACTAAGAACTGTAAGAAAGTACCAAAATAAAGTAAACTCAAAATTCACCATCTACTGAGAAAAGCTATCTATAAAAATGAGGAACAAAAGGCGACTATGAAACTCACAGTGAAATATACAAAACAGATCTGGGGAACGCAGGAGGAGCGAGACGAGAGATCACTCTGTAGCGAGCTGCATGCGGCAAGGAACAAAAGGAATAGTCCAACACAGGAGTCGAGGATGAGGTGGCTTAAGAAGCTGAGCTGATTAGCCGATGAGAGGCAGGTGTGGCTCATGAAAATTGCTCCCTGAGTGGATCGACCCGACCCCAAACATACAGCCAATGCCGTTAAGAACTATCTTCAGTGTAAAGAAGAACAAGAAATCCTGGAAGTGATGGTATGGCCCCCACACAGCCCTGATCTCAGCATCATTGAGTCTGTCTGGGATTACATGAAGAGACAGAAGCCTACATCCACAGAGGAGCCGTGGTTAGTTCTCCAAGATGTTTGGAACAACCTATCAGCTGAGCTCCATCAAAAACTGCAAGTGTACCTAGAAGAATTTTTGCTGTTTTGAAGGCAAAGGGTGGTCACACCAAATATTGATTCGATATCTTCTGGTAATTCAGTGCATTTTGGTAATTGATGAAGATATAAAGATATCTAAATAAATAGATATAGATATAGATATAGATATAGATATAGATATAGATATAGATATAGATATATAAAGATTCCTCATGGTAGCCAAAGTTTAGCAAATACTCAAGGAACCTGTAAAAACTAAAACTTATTTCAAGAAAATAACTAATAAAGAAAATGAAACTGTGGAGTCTGTGGAGTGACACAGTAAGAAGGCACGGCTAGCAAAAGTAGCTCCCTTACAACAATGCTATTGTAGGTTAAAAGTTGAGACTGATGGTCAGTCAGTTAGCATTAGCACCTACATCAGAGAAGAGTAGAAAGAAACTTGTTAAAATCAAGAGTTAGCCTTAGATGGAGATAAGGAGCAAAAGACCATAGTATTAGGAAGGGGCTAACAGAGGAGGCCAGCAGGAAAGAAGACAGGAAGACTGCTATCACAGAGGGAAATAAGAAAATCCCGGAATTACAATCAGCTGTTACTGCATCAACAGATGCTGCTCCTGGGGTCTGTAAACAGAAGAATTACACCATTTTGAGTAAGGGTGAGAATGTTTGGAAGGAGCTCAGAGTAGATCTGCTGCTCTTTACCACTGAAAAAAGTGTCAGCTGATGTGACACCTGATTAGGGCTCTCCCTGTGGAGGTATTCTGGGGATGTCCAACTAGGGAGGAAAACCTGCAGTACAGTAAACCCTGAGCACGGTGGAGGAAGTTCATATAGTTCATCTCGCCTGGGAATACTCTAGAATCCCCCAAGAACAGGAGTTTGTGGCTGAGGAGCAGGACATCTGGGCAGCCTTTTGTAAGCCAGCGGCCACCATGACCTGAACTCGGTTTAGCAGCAGGTAATGGATGGATGGATTCCATTTGTAGTTAAAAGACAGCACTACAGTATATCAGTAAATTGGACATACGGGTATTAGATAATACTTTATTAATGCTCCGTAGGAGAAATTAGTATTAGTGTAATCCTTGTGTGTACAAGTGTACACATTTTGGAAATCAATGAACCTTATTATCACTAAATCAATGAGCAAGAGATCTCTGTGCTTCTCTGATATTAGAGGAGAGAAGAGGAGCAGCACAGAGAGGGATGAGGAAACTTGAATGTGTGTATGTGCTTGTATGTGCGTGTGTGTGTGTGTGTGTGTGTGTGTGTGTGTGTGTGTGTGTGTGTGTGTGTGTGTGTGTGTGTGTGTGTGTGTGTGTGTGTGTGTGTGTACATGTATTACTGACATTGTGAGGGCATAAATCTCTTTACACAGTAACATGGGGACCTGCATTTGTCCCTACAAGTAAGGTGAGTCCCCACAATGTAAACCATTAATTTGAATGAAGAGTTAAGGTTAGGGTAAGGGTTAGGCAAGTAGTGGTTATGATTATGGTTAGTGTAAGTCTTTAGTAAATTAGTAAATTAGTTGAAATCTATGCAATGTCCCCAAAATTGATGAAAACCTAACATGTGTGTGTGCATGTATGTGTGAGAATCTGTACAGTAGTTCCTGGTGTGCATGTGTTTTTTATGCAACGAGTCGGTGGAAGATGCATTTTGATTGGGAATGTAAATAAACAGGAAAGCACGGTGAAGCTTAAAGGCACTCTATTCTTGCCTGTATTGATCTCAGTGCAGAGCACTCCAGAGGCTTTATTAGTGCCAAATGAAGGGAGACTCATGGAGGAGGAGGAGGGGGATGGAGGTGGAGCAGCAGCACCCACCAAAGTGAGGTAGGAGGACTCCATCATTTTAGAAGTGCAGCCTTTTTAACCAAAAAATACAGCATTTGTCACACTTGGGAGGGAGGATGAAACAGAGTGGAGTGACGTTTCCCTCTGTATTTTTCAGCATACACTGTCAGATCTTCTGTCAACATGTGTCAGACCTCTAACGCTATGTGCTGCTGTGTTGATCACACTACTTTCTGTGCTGAACTTACAGTGCTGTTAGGTATGCTGGAGGCAGGGTTCAGTTGTATGTATGTAGGGAACAGAGTAATTAGGTGGAGTTACTGCACTAGCTCTGTGGCCTACATAAACCAATTTATAAAAATGTTTTCAGATAAGTTTTAGCCTTATATTAGAAATACTTTCTGGCATTACTGTCTAGTCTGTCTAGTTTGGGGTCGGGCCGATCCACTCAGGGAGCAAGTTTCATGAGCCACACCTGCCTCTCATCGGCTAATCAGCTCAGCTTCTTAAGCCACCTCATCCTCAACTCTTGTGTTGGACTATTCCTTTTGTTCCTTGCCGCATGCAGCTCGCTACAGAGTGATCTCTCGTCTCGCTCCTCCTGCCCCCTGCGTTCTCCAGATCTGTTTGAGTATCTTCTTTGATACAACCACTGAAGAGCACCAAGGTCAAGAATGTTCTAAATCTTCACATGGGTGGGTAGATCAAAGCCAAAAGTATCCATACTACCATACTGTGTCTTGTTGGTATTAATATTAGTGTCAGTATGGTCAAAATCAAATAAAATGGTTCTGTGACTTTGTTAAGAAGTCACTAAATTTACTAACAGGTTGTTCCTTGTGTTGCACCAACTCCCATTTGGTGGGATGTGCATTTCAGACAGTACCTGTATATTTGGCTCATTAAATTACTGTGGTAATCATTAAATTACTGTGGTAATAGCCATAATGCCCATATTGATTTGAGGTGTTACCAATTAGACAGTCAGTCAGCTCATTAGACTGTATATCTTAACATGCTGGTAGCACACATAATCCCTCATCCAGACAAGCACAAAAATCAATTCAGCAAATGGGATGTTGATGGATTTTTCACCTCAACCTCTCAAGCCTCAGGCCCTCAGTGAAGAATTACTCCTCAGATGCTTTTTGCATTGTAGGAATAAATTAATCTTTTTGTGGTCTGGAAAACACTAGGCATTAATTAACAGTGGTGGACAGTAACTGAGTACATTTCCTCAAATACTGTGTTTTAGTACAGTTTTCGACTGTACAGTAGTACAGTTTTTTAACTTGAGCTATATCTCTTAGTGTTTTCTTTTTCAATAGTTGTTTTCTTTTGTTCCGCTCTTTTTTGTCTTGAGCTAATTGTGCCTTTGTTCTTTCTTTTGCCACTACAATGTGTGATTTTGGTCTGTTTATTTTACAAGTTATATCATTGCAAGATTAAACTCAAAATGTCAAAGGACGTATTTTTTTCCATTATAGCTTTCTTGAAGAGGTTTGAAGTTTTTTGTCATCCGGGCAGTGCCAAGTGTTTCCAAAGTCCCAAGAGGAAAGTTGGGTAAAGTCTGTCGCCCGGCAACCACACGTTATCTCAAATAAAGCCACCCTGGAGTGTTGTGAAGAGGTTTTCAGCTGCAGCATCCACTGCTGTTGGTTCCAACCAGGACAGTCTTAAAGCAGCACAAGGTAAGCAGGTACTGCTTACTTCCTGCTCATTACTGGGTTGATCGAAATAAAAGTTTTAACCCTCACATTTTACAACAGATATCCTAGTATTATGAACACACCTGTAGGTAGTCATATCCTCTCTTTCACCATTGTTCAATTCATTGTATAGTTTACTTGTTGTTGCTTGCTTGCTTGTTTGTTCCACTTTGTCTATTAATGTGATTATCAGCCACTTCATTTTTCCTTCGTTGATATATGGTAGGTTAATAAATACTCATTTAGACCAAGTGGCTGTCCTGTGTATTCCTTTGAGATCAGTTTATCAAGTAATGTCTTTTGATATCAGACTGATTAGTGGATTCACTTAATTAATTTGATAATTAATTTTCCTCTGATGCCCCAAATAACTGTATAACAAATAACAGATAATTTCTCCTCATTATATGACAAAAATGCTTATCCCTACACAAGCATCAGTTTAATAAAGTCAAATATTCTGTTCATGAAAACATCATTATTGAAGGTTACAAATGAAAAAGTTGTTTTTTATGACCAGTACACTTTAATAATAAATGAAATGCATGAAAAGCTGTGTAACCGTTGTAACAGTAATTCTAATGATTTGGATAAGAACCTAGTGTCATAATTTGGAAAAAGCGATGCCATTACACATCACATTGGCCTAGGCATTTCCCAAAGCATCCTACATGAAAGAACAATGACAGGATAAAAACACTGGTAGAAAACATTGAGTGTGGCCTGTCTTTAAAAGCCCACTTACCACAACAAGGTCAGGCCAGGAGTGGAAACACGGAACAAACATGCAAGAAACACAAACGTATGAGCACTGGGGAAGGGACAAAGGGAAAGAGAGAGAAAAAAGAAAAAATGGGATAGGAACAATACTGAAGAACCTGTATACAGTGGTGAAAACTGAGTATGGGTGCACTGTCAACACAAAGTGTAATGATGATGCTTGTGGCCTCATTATCACACATTTTGTCAGAAAAACCATGTGAGGGGAAACCTCTAAGTGTGTGCCAGAGGACGTGTACTGCTTTGCTGACATGAGTTTGCGCTGCCTATTAACTGAGAAGTTAGAGGCCACATGCTCACACAGTGTGGGAGATGTGTATGTGACAGCTGTGGCTGAGTCAACAGATCTAGGGACGACCATATTTTGACAAGAAGCATGTGTTTTGATGGATGATGTTTGTGTTTTATTTCAAATAGTCCAGCACAGCAACATTAACATTGCCCCCACTCGGGGGGTCCCACAATTGACCAGAAGAATGTTGAGGGCATGCCATGTGACTCTGATTTCACGATATTCACCAATGAATGGAAATAATGGGAGTCTCAATGAAATCTTTCTGTCATGCCTCAAGGACAGAGGATTGGTGCTGCTAGATGTGCTGGTTGATCTGTGTCTGACATGATGTAATCCTAGCCTGAGTGATAGCAATGTAGGCACACAGGGTGAGAGTTGCACTGGCAGCCTAACTCATTTCTGATTCCAGTGCAGTGCAGTCAGCTGGTCTTTGGCAGAGAGTAGGGTGGTTCACCATCCTGCCACCTTGTTAGCCTGCCTCATGCTGAAGAAGGTCATTAGGTTGGCTCCAGAAGATGAACAGGGGAAATCCTGTGCTTGAATGTTGAATGTTGAATGTCTATTGTCATTGTACAAGTACAACGAAATTTAAAAAATGCAATCCTTCAAGAGCACACTAATAAATAACATATAATTTAGAGTATAAAGAACACAAGAGAACATAAAAGAACATAAGAGAACATAAAGAGCCCATACCACACATACAATTTTTTCACATTCAGCAGTTATTGCACAGTTTTGCACAAGAAGATAAAATGCTCACGTGTTTGCTGTATTTAGTGCAGTTATGGCTCCTGCATAGAAGCTGTTTTTTAGTCTGTTTGTCCGTGCTTTCAGTGTTCCGAAGCGTCTGCCCGAGGGCAGCAGTTCAAAGTGTGAGTGAACCTGAGAATATTACTAGCCCTCCTGAAGCAGTGGGAACTGTACAGACCTTCCAGGGTGGGGAGAGGGCAACCGATGATCTTTTGGGCTGTGGTGACGACCCCTTGGAGCGCTCTCCTATCTGCAGCTGTGCAGCTGGAGAACCACACACATGCAGTACGTAAGGATGCTCTCTATGGAACAACGATAGAAGGAAACAAGCACTCTCTGAGTGAGGTGGTTTTTCCTGAGTACTTTTAGGAAGTACAGTCTCTGTTGTGCCGCCTTGATGGTAGCCGTGCTGTTGCTGCTCCAGGTTAGCTTATCCTCTATGTGGACGCCCAGAAACCGGAAGTCTGTTACCCTCTCCACCCGTTCCCCCCCGATGAACAGGGGCTGACTGTCTGTTTTACCTTTCCTTCTGAAAACTATGACCAGCTCCTTGGTCTTAGTGGTGTTCAGGGCCAGGTTGTTGTCTGAGCACCACACTGAAGCTGCTCCACCTTGTCCCGGTATGCAGACTCATCCCCCCCAGAGATGAGCCCCACCACCGTGGTATCATCGGCGAACTTGATGATGACGTTGTTGCTGGGGTGGACGGGGGTGTAGTCGTGTGTGTAGAGGGTGTAAAGTAGTGGGCTCAGCACACAGCCCTGTGGGAAGCCAATGTTCAGGCTGAGGGCTGAGGAGAAGTGGGGGCCTACCTTCACCCTTTGGGAGTGGTCGGACAGGAAGTCCTTGATCCAGAGGCAGATGGAATCGATATTCCCAGGTCTGACGGTTTTGTCACCAGTCTGTTGGGGAGGATGGTATTGAACGCCGAGCTGAAGTCCACGAAGAGCAGCCTGCATAGCTCCCCTGCTGCTCCAGGTGGGACAGAGCAACATGGAGAGCTGTGTTGATAGTGTCCTCTGTGGACCTGTTGGTTCTGTAGGCGAACTGGTGAGGGTCAAACCTGGGTGGCAGATTTGAAATGATGTGTCCGGACCAGTTTCTTGAAGCACATAATGATTGTTGTCAGTGCCACTGGACGGTAGTCATTAAGGCTGCTGATAGTAGTCTTTTTTGAGAGTGGGACAATAGTGGAAGACTTAAGGCAGGGAGGGACGGCAGCCTGAGACAGTGACTGGTTGAAGATCTTGGTGAAGACCCTAGCCAGCTCGCGCAGTCTCGTAATACCTGTCCCAAGATGCCGTCGGGTCCCACAGCTTTCCATAGTGACTGCACATCCAAGCGGGCAAAGAAGTGGTTCAGCTCCTCTCCCAGTGAGGTGACACCGACATCTGCCGAGGTATTGCTGGATCTGTAGTTGGTGATGTGCTGGACCCCCTGCCACACCTGCCTGGAGTTGTTGCTCTGGAAGCAGTCCTCAATCCTCCTGTAGACAGCCTTGGCCTTTCTGATGCCTATCTTCAGATTGGCTCTGGCAGCACTGTATAGTGCCCCATCACCAGACCTGAAGGCAGTGTTCCTCTCCCTGAGCAGGCACTGCACTTCTTTTGTCATCCAGGGCTTCTTGTTTGGATAAACACAGATGCACTTATCCACAGTGACATTGTTCATGCAGAATTTGATATATCCCAGGACAGCTGTTGTGTACTGCTCCAAATCTTGGTGTTCGAAAACATCCCAGTTTGTTGACTCAAAGCAGTCCTGCAGCTGTTCAGAGGACCCTTCGGGCCGGGTTTTGACAGTTCTAGTTGTAGTAGGAGCACTTTTCCTGAGGGGTGTGTATTCTGGAATTAAGAGCAGGGACATGTGGTCTGACTGGCCCAGGTGAGGAAGTGTTTTAGCCCTAAAGCCCAGCTTGACGTTCAAGTAGACCTTGTCCAGTGTGTTTGCTCCCCTGGTAGCACATTTAACATGCTGATGGAGTTTAGGGAGCACTGCCTTTAAATTAGCATGGTTAAAGTCCCCTGCAATGATGTGAACAGCCTCAGGATACATACTCTGCTGGCTGCTAATAGTGTTGTGTAAATGTCCCAGGGCAGAGCTTGCATTAGCATCCGGTGGAATATACACAGCCATTACCATGACAACGGTGAACTCCCGTGGAAGGTATATGGACCTGCACTTAACAGTTACATACTCCAGGTCCGGGGAGCAGTGACTGCTTACAGTCTTAATGTTAGTACACCAGCTGTTGTTCACATAAATGCATAGTCCCCCTCCTCTGCTCTTACCGGATTCCCTGGTCCTTTCATGACGGTGTGCTGTGCGTGCGGCCTGCTAGCTCGATAGCTGTATCTGTGTGACATGTGCACAGAGAGAGTAGGACCCAAATGCGGAGAGGAAATTCTCAGAAGTTTATTAAACAAAGTGGCAACAAAAAAACTCTCAGAGGCAGAATTAATGATACTCAATCTGAGGAACGAAGTCTCTGCTGGAGGGAAACTCAACAGCGCTGTAGGAACAAAAATCTCCATTAAGGGAAAAGGCACACAGGCAGACAAAAGCAAGCTGGTTCTGGAGGATAACTCGACAGCACTGTAAGGAACACAAATTTCTGTTAAGGGAAAATGCACACAGGCAGACAACACAACTCATGAGGGAAACACTGCACAGGGAAAAAGCGGCTGGAGGCGCGTGGCAGGGACCAGGAGATCGAGACCTGTGGGGACACACACTGGGAATGAACCATGATCATCTGGCACCAGAGTATGAGAGGAGCCAGCTTAAGAAAGGGAGATCTAATGAGTGGAGGTTAACGACAGGTGCGTCTGGCCGCTGCTCACCTCAGATGAGATCAGCCCCGCCCCTGCCACACTCCAGCCCTGGGGAAACACAGAAGCAGAGTCAGAGCAGATACCAAAAAACCCAGCCACAACACCCCCCCCAAGGGGCGCCACCTGGCAGCTGTGGATCAAGTATCAGGGAGCACGATATCCACAAGCGTTCCTCAGGGCCATACCCCTCCCAGTCAACGAGGTAACGATAACCCTGGCCACACCTGCGGACATCCGGGATGCGGGAGACTGGGAACGCCAGCTGACCATCGACGAGGTGGGAGGGAGGAGGCAGAACGGCTCGAGGGTGCAGAGGGCTGTCAACCACCGGTTTAAGAAGGGAGACATGGAAAACCGGGTGAATCCAGAGGGCCGTGGGGAGTTTCAGCCGGACGGCGCTGGGGTTAATTATCCTGTCTATGGTGTATGAGCGATGTATCTGGGAGCCATCTTGCGGGAGTCCATCTGAAGGGGGAGGTCCTGGGACGAGAGCCATACCCACTGACCAACCCGATAATCCGGGGCCGGTGTGCAATGGTGGTCCGCCAGCTGACGATTCCGCACTGCGGTTAATTCCAGGACCACCCTGGCCCCTGCCACACTCGTCGGGCCCAGTGAAACTGAGCCTGGATGGAGGGAACAGCCATGTCCGACTCCTGACTGGGAAACAAGAGGGGCCGGTAACCTGTCATCACCATGAACAGCGACAGTCCAGTGGCGGAGCTGATCAGGGAGTTGTGCGCATACTGCACCCAGGGGAGGTGTGTGGACCAGAAGGCTGGAAGATGGGATGCCATGCATCTCAAAGAGGACTCCAACAACTGGTTCGCCCACTCTGTCTGGCTGTTGGACTGTGGATGGTAACCCGAGGTGAGACTGGCTGTGGTATAGTGGTATTACCTTCTGAGGAGGGAGTCCTGTGACGAAGTCCATCGCGGTGTGCAACCATGGGTTGGGGAGATGGGTAATGGTTGCAGCAGGCCAGCAGGGGGATGGTGAGATGGTTTGTTCCGGGCACAGGCGGTACAGGCGGAGACGAAGCTTCGGGTGTCGGTGAGCATAGAGGGCCACCAGAATCGTTGTCTGATCAGGGAGAGGGTGCGGTAGGTTCCAGGGTGGCAGGCTATCTGGGAGGAATGTCCCCACACCAGAACTGTGGACCTTGCAGAGGGTGGAACGAACAGTCGTCCTGGGGGGCAGTCATCTGCCGCCGGGTGATCCCTGAGGGCTGCGTGGACCTCCCGTTCCACTTTCCACTGGACAGCACCTATCACACATGAGAGAGAGAGGATAGTCTCAGGGCTGGTTTCCTTCTCCACTGGGGTGAACTGCTGGGAGAGGGCGTTTGGTTTCTGATTCTTGGAGCCAGGGCGATAGGTGAGGGTAAAATCAAACCTTCCCAGGAAAAGGGACCACTGAGCCTGGCGGGAGTTTAATCTGGGGGCTGAGCGAAGGTAAGACAAGTTCTTGTGGTCAGTCCAGACGATAAACAGCTGGACTGTGTCCTCTAGCCAGTGCCGCCACTCCTGGAGCTCCAAGACCACCGCCAGCAGCTCTCGGTTCCCCGCATTGTAGTTGCGCTCTGCAGGTGTGAGTCGGCGGGAGAAGAAGGCGCAGGGATGTATCTTATTTTCCGCAGGTAGGCACTGGGAGAGAACTTCAACCACAAACTGTTGCGTGGGATCTGGGTGAATTAAAACAGGTGCGTTAGTGAACATGAATTTCAATTGCTCAAAAGCCGTTTGAGCATCGGGTGACCATTTAAAGGGAAGCTTAGTAAATGTTAGCTGAGTGAGGGGGGCAGCTATGCGGCTGTCCAAGTCTTTGTTTAGTCATTGTGTTGAATAAATTTCTTCTTTTTCACCAGTACTGCTGTTTGCTCTGCATTTGGGTTCAACCCTGTTTGTCCAGGACCCAATTACGGTAGAAAATGCACCCTGAAAGTGCTTGAAAAATGCTTGACCTTGGAAAAGGCGGAGGTGGAAGAAGGATTTCAGATATTTCAGATATATAGAGATAAGGCAAAGTAGTCCTTTAAATCTCAAAAGAATTTCAAAGTTTTAGAATAAATACTCAAATCAAAGAAAGCAACATATTCAGCGGATGAGGATTAACTTTCCTTCATTGAGTTGGCTGAAGAGGAGGTGATGGTGCAGATGGTGGGGAAGACAAGGTGCACAGTAAGGGCTACATAAAGGTGACACATTAAACAAAAAACCTGGGTGGAGAAACATAATGAATGCAGATGCTCCCACAGATGTGCACTGCATGGTATAATTAAGCAGTTAACATCCAGTCATGCTCTGTGGCATGTAAATTCAATAATGCTGCAAACAAGCACAGTTGATTCTGATTTTGTGAAAGATGGCAGGAGGAAAGGTGTCAGTGGGGTCATTGTTAGGGTATGGATGGCACGCACTTTAGTTACAAAGACTGCTCAACTGACTTGTGTTTCAATAGGAACAGTGAATAATGTGACATAATATGTAAAACATAAGAAATTCTGTCAAATGCAGAAACTGTTTTAGAAACTCCTTCTTGCTCCACTTTCCCCTGTCAACATCACTCAAATTACCATATCAACGTTGGATATGTTGCTCAAATTACCATATTCATTTTGGATATGTATGTAAGTCATTGAAGGTGGAACATCCTTTTTTGATATCTAAAATTTGCTTCTGAATTAACAAATCCATATGAATATAAAATGTCTTATACATTTTCACAAACCACATGTTTTTATGGTTTTATGGTTACTTGCACTACCTGCACCTACCTCAACTGTTTATACCTCATGCCACTTGCATGTCTATGACTATATAACTATATATGACTATATATATATTATATCTGCACTTCTGGTTAGAATGCTAAACAGCATTTTGTTGTCTCTGTGTTGCACTCTGACAATGACAAGTCGAATCTAATCTGGCCCAGGGAGGTAGAGCAATTGTCCACTGATCAGGAGGTTGGTGGTTCGATCCCTGGCCTTGGCAATCCACATGCCGAAGTATCCTTGGGCAACATACTCATCCAAACAAAACTGCCCCCGATGCTGTGCCATCGGTGTGTGAATTCATATGTATGTCGCTTTGGATAAAAGTGTCTACCAAATGATTGATTGTAATTGTAACTTTCATTGGTATTTATTAATTAGAATTGCCTGTAGGGAAATTACATTATGATATGCTGGCTTTGAATCTTAGCTAATCAAAAAGAAATTGTTTATATCTAGAGAGGGAATTCTGCACTAAAAACACCATAACTTTGGAAGATATCCATTTGATTAGTCTAATTCAGAAGCTGTTCTGTGCTGAAGCTAGATGCATGTTATGAAGTGATCTCTATAAGTCCAGTATGAAGAGTGAGGTGAGTTAATGATTGCAGTGGGGAAAAAACTGTTTAAATGTTCAATGGGCACTGAACTATTGGCTTAACACAGTCTTGAAAAATAGCAAATCCATCCTTTAAGGCCTCACACAGTTTGCCTGGGCCTGCTCTATGCTTAAACAAATATTGATGGTAGCTGTAACAGAGAAAGACATAAAATGCACATACAACATGAAGGAGGTAAGAGCACCAGGCTACCTCAGCTGACAGGCAGGAAGTTTAATGTAGCTCATCAGACTCAATTAGTAAGCCATCTTTATGCCTGGAGAAACAGTGGGAATCACAACTGGCTATTTTTATTATTTCACAGCGCCAGCTTTACATAATGGCTTATCTAATTGGGCTGATAATAAGACACTGTGAAGTTTTAGCCCGTCAAGCTATTCTAATGGTAATTCATATAAAAACCAAGGTCATTAAAAGATGTCGTTAACAAAAATCATTAGAAATTCTGACACACATCTGACATTGTAATAGCGGGGTATTGTGCTGATGCTGAAATGATCATGTTTCCTGTGGTGAGTCAAGCTTTATGACCTAAGTTATTTTTGCACTGACAGTAGACAATATAATTCTCCGGTAAATGAGCTACTTCAGCAATATTTCCTGTGGTATTTGTAGTTTGTAACAATGTAGTGGAGCTTATAATGGGTAGATTATTCTTCCAGATGGCACAAGCTTTCTGCACGAACAAAGATAGTTTGAAGCTTGAAGCATCAGACCTGTCAGCCACCGTCTTAAGTTTAAAATGTGTCCATATTCCAGACTACATATAGACGAATACTATAAAGTATACAGTATGTATTATTCATCATAGCACGTTTTTTGGCATTTAGTTTACAAAAAATAGGAAGTAAATTTTAATATCACACATCACAAATTTAACTCAAGGGGTTTTACAGTCTGTACAGTATACTGCTATGGAGCATCAAAACCACCAAAATCAAAAATAAAAGAAATAAATAAATGACTCAATAAATATGCCATTAAATTCACCCAAAATAATACCACATAACTGGTGGAATGTGGCATAAATTGCTATTTATGTCGTAATTCAATTCACCAATTTATTTATTTCCCTATTTAATTTTCCTTTTTATTTATTGATTTGTTCATTTTAAATGTATTCAGTTTTATTTATGTATTTCTGTTTTATTTTCCGGGCTGCACGGTGGCGCAGCAGGTAGTGCGCGTGCCTCACAGCAAGAAGGTTGCCGGTTCGATCCCCGGGCGGGGCCTTTCTGTGCGAAGTTTGCATGTTCTTCCCGTGCATGCGTGGGTTCTCTCCGGGTACTCCGGATTCCTCCCACAGACCAAAAACATGCTCATTAGGTTAATTGGTGACTCTAAATTGTCCGTAGGTGTGAGTGTAAGTGTGAATGTTTGTTTGTCCTTGTATGTGGCCCTGCAATCGGCTGGCGACCGGTTCAGGGTGTACCCTGCCTCTCGCCCATTGTAGCTGGGATAGGCTCCAGCCCCCCGCAACCCCGAAATGGATAGGCGGTATAGATAATGGATGGATGGATGGATGTTTTATTTTCCCATTGAATTTTCCCTATACCTATTTATATCCCCAAATGTATTTATTTCTGTATTTTCCTTTCACATTTATTCATGCATTTCTGATTCATTACGCAAATGAGGGGGCTATCATTCAAAGTGTGTCATGGCATCAACTTTTTCCCATCAGTTCATCAACATGAGAGTGCAATCCTTGCCCCCACAACACACAAAATTGCTACTTTTTCATGTGGATGCTTTGATTGACAGTGTTTTCAATTAGTGGCTCAGACAAAGACAGAGGTTGACTCCTTTGTTTTTAGTAAGTTGCAAGAAGTGACTCATTGTCAGTCTCATATGCTGTCTGCAGAAGCACTGGCAATTTTTCTTTTTTTTTTTTGCTAGTTGTTTTGCCTTGTCTTCAGGTGACATTTCAAGGTTTTGGGGGGTTGGTGAAAAAAAACACTGTTGAATGGAAGAATATGGCATAAGGTGGTGGTCTTGTGGTGGGTTGGAGTTGTGGCTTTAGGATTTTATATATTTGTGAGAATTTTGAATTATAGCGAGCTGTGTTAAACTGAAAGCTGTGTACCATCAGAACATAAGCCAGTGTGACTATATTGTCATGACTGTCGAAAATGTATCTCCAGCTATCAGGGATTGTTTAAAATGCCAGCTCATATCGATCATAGTTTGGCAGTGCAATGCTGTGGGCTACATCACTAGATGTGTTGGAGAGTGTTTAGAAAGAGGGGAGACAGATGGCACACATGCAATTGGCCGACGTAGGATGTAGATTTCGTCTTACTTTCAGAGGAATATTTGTTAATCAACCAGTGTTCACCATCATTTCAACTTAGCCCACTACTCTCATCTTCAGAATGGACTCTATACTCTAAACTTTATTTTGAAAACTTTGCATCACCTGTGCATTTTTTTTATCTTTCCCTTCTCAGCATGTCAGTGCATCTGGTCTGGTCTCAGCCTCTGTGCCAGCTGCAGTCACTATCACCTCTCCACCACCTAGTGAGTGATGTGCAAAGTTGACGTGTTAAGACAGGACACACCCCACAAAGCAAAACAATATATATTCATGGCCAGATTGAAGTTTTCCCTCAAAAACTTAAAAGTAGCACTCTCTGGGGACCAAATGGTCCCACTGAGCCAGCAAACCAGGTTTGTGACCGGTTACTTTGTGACAAAGACATATTAGCAGGTGGTGCTATCTTAGCTCAGGAATAATGTTAGTATCAGGCAACCAGAATCCTGGAGAGCAGAAGAGAGGAGACTTAGAGAAGAGACGAGAGAACTCACAAACTATGAAAAGTACGTACACACTAAAACACCAGGTTCTCTACACCTTTCCTTTATACATCCCAGTTAACTTGAAAGTGAGCAGACATGCAAAAGCCACTTACCACACCATAGCTCCTGCCATCAATGACTATGCAAATGACTATAAATTTGTAACAAGATTGCTCCAGTGTGCTGATTGCTGAGGTGGAGATCAGAAAAAACTGATTATTTGGTGGTTTGTCGTCTTGAATCGCTCAACAAATGCAAATTGATGAAGTGACCGTGTCACAACGGCAGTCAATACAGCTGGCTCAGAGACTGATGGCTAAAAAAAAAAAGGACTGACGGAGTTGATGTAAAATTAAACATCACACATCAGTTAATTACACATCATCCACAGAATCAATTACACATCATATGTGACTTATTCAAAGTGTATTTGCCCAACCATTCATGTAACATTTTCACGTCACATAAACAGAGGAAACTTCATGGAGGAAACAATGAAGTTTCCTCTGATAGACAGATATTCTATAACCCAAGCTTAAAAGAGACACATTATTTAAATGCCCTCAACTGCAAATGAACCAACCAAAGGGACAAACATCGGAAATTACTTTATGCTTGTTTACCTTATGTTAGTCAGTGAAATTGGTGTTGATGGAGAATATTTAGTCATGAGCACACAGCATAATATGTTGACACATAACAACATTTTAGAGCTATTGCATGCAAATGTCAAAGAACAAAGATGTCATGGCCATAGCTTTGCCTTCAGTTATTTCCTGTGTTTGTTTCCATTGTTATTCCATCTGTTATTTTATTTTATTTTTTCTCGCTCCTTGCTTGAACCAGAAGTCATTCTGCCATCTTGAAGGCTGTGTCAAATCTCTAATTTCTCAGAAATTAGAAAGCTCTGAGAAGCGAGGAGGGATTAAAGATACATAAGAGCAGCCTTCAGAGAAGTCTTTCACTGGCCACTGACCCTTATTGAATATCAGTTATTGATTTGATGCCGCAGCTGATCAGACTGTTCTGATACATCATAACATCACTGGAGTATCTTACTGGAGTGAAGACAGATAACAGATCAAACTCAAGTATGTAACTATCGAGTGTTATATTTTGTTTTCTGATTCATCATCTAGTTATAAATCTGTGCTAATTGTAGGTCTTATCAAAAAGGTCGACAAACAACTTTCTTCATTCATGACAAAGATTTTTCCTTTCATGATCTATTATTTCCCCCTTTAACTTTTATAATGGATAAAATTAAAGTAAAAGACAGTAGGAAAGTCTGTCAGTCAGCAAGAAACACTTTGTATATAATTTATTGCCATTTCCATTCAGTCAAATGTGAGGCTGACAATTCCTGAACCTTATTTCCAGTATTCAAAAGACATCATAATCATATTCTGGGTGAATAATAATCACAATCAGAATATCAACAAATACAAAAAAAAGTGAATAAATAATACAAACATATTCTGTCAAAAGTAGAAATGATTTCTGTGTCTCTGAGCAGGACACAAAAGACAGACATAAATACAGAATGCATGTTTTTATTTATGTACAGGTGTTTATTAAACAGTTAACAGATTATAGAGAGACAACACTGCTGCTTTGGCACTGATAACTGTGCGCCTTTATTAAAATGAGCACGGAGCACGTGTGCAGACACATTCAAAAGTCTACAGCCGTTTAAGATGACTGATGTCGAAGATGATCCATCTGTGATCAGCTGCTGCTGTCATCAGTAATGGACATTGCTTCGTGGGAAGCCTGAGAGGAAATCTTATCTCTCTAAAAAAAAATATATATATATTTCCCTGTTTCTTCTCTCCTCACATGGTTGCCATTGATCCTTGGGAGGAAATAAGATGCAAGGAAAAGATGCAAGGGAGGCAAATATGTATGCAATTTCAAGGTCCCATATTATGAAAACTCACTTTTTCTGGGATTTGGGGTGTTATTCATGGGTCTCTGGTGCTGCCACCAGACCGTCCATGCTTTTTTAAGTGAGATACGGATATCTGAAGGCACCCTGCTTGCAGCTTCCAAATGAGCCGTTTGAATTCGGCGCCTACTGTTACGTAAGAAGCGGGCACATTTGCATTGTAGTTTAGTGCAAACTCTTGTGTCTTGTAGCGTGTGTTTTGCCATTGAGAATGATGTAAGGCTAACTGCTAGCTTTGAGTCTACGACAGCCATCAAAGGTTGGCTCACTGCTACCGTAGCTTTTGGTACATCACACCACGTTTCTGATGTTGCAAATGATTTAATGCATGTTCGAGGGAGATGCCAGCATTTACAAATATTTAGCTGTCTTCATTTTGCAGTTTTACACAAACTAACCAAGTAGTGTTTTGCCACATAGCACAAGCTAACACTAACCAGTAGCTTCTAGTTAGCAATCAGCAGTGTCTCCATATGCAAACCCAGCGACCCAGTCGGTCAAGCGATACGTACACAGATGCTCCGCTGGGTCTAAGCTTCGGGAATTTGTGAAAATAATGCATTTGGAAATATTTTCTAAACTGGAGTATGTTAGAATAGCCCAGGGAAAAACAAGTGAAACTGCCACACCACAGCACAATTTATACTCCAAGCCAACCATTCTGTGCAATGACTTTCATCTAGGAGTTTATTTACACGTGATCCTTTTTTACACTGTACAGTATGTAGCTGTTGGCATTGCTATACATGTAAGGTAAGGTTGATGTCACTTCTCTGTTTTTATATAGGTCAGTTCATCATTACCGTTTCCTGCTGTTGATCAAGTGTAGCAGTAAGCTGTTTGTGACGGAGCGGCTCAGTCACTGTGACACTGTTATACTGTAACAGTGCTGTCATGTTGTACTCCTGTGTGACCAGTTTGAAGCCTCCGTATCTTCCCTGGGAAACTCCCGACATATCCGAAGTACAATGCATGATGGGATGACTACATGTATCTTCTGCCCAAGGAAGCTCCAGCACCAGCTCACAAAACTCATATAAGCTAAATACCTGTAACGACTGAGAAAATTGAACATTGTGTTGGTCAACAGGTTCTATAATGTCAAGATCTGTATTTACATTTTTCTAGTTCGGATTCAGTGAATCCTTCACTTATACTGTATTTCCATGTACAAATATTCATGACTGCGGTAATATTTTTTATTCTATATCTGTAAAATGTTTCATGTGAATAAATGTGTAATATACAGTATTTGCTAAGGAAGAACTTGGCTATATGTTCAAGAAAGAATATGATCTGAATTTGTGCCATGGGCTGACTATATTTAGTTTGTTATGGTGTATGAACAGTGAAGTTAAGTAGGTTCTTATAGATAAAACTCACTGCTCTGTCCCCCATAGCTGTAAAGGACTGTAGTCAGCCCTGTGAATGTTGTATGCATTCTGCAGCAAGAACACATTTAGGCAAACAGGTTCTAAACCTGCATAGTCGATCATGCATGGAGGCCTTTCATCCAGCTGCTGCAGCCGTCTTGTAACCTGTTATGCATAACATAAGGTGAGTATCTGCAGTGGCATGTTATCTGCAATCATACACTGCGATCACGAGTGTAGGTAAAGATAATGTGACCTGTGGTACCTCCTGGCAACATATCGTCGCTGTCCGATAAAAAACACGTATCTCCACTTTTAACGATTTTGACTTTCCATTGGCTAAGGAATATTCACATTCTCCCCCAGCAACAGGTAGCATTAGGGATCCAAGTGACCAATGGAAAGACGTTTTATTACATCATATATTTAACACGTATCTCCATTGGGTGTCAGAAGTGCCCATCAATGCGCGTATCTCCCGCCTCTGGCCCTTCTGGCTCAATCCTGAGGGCTAACCGCTAGCTAACCTTAGCCGGCTAATGGTGATTAGATGGCTAACATTAGCTAGCATCCTGTTGATACTGATAATTATGTTTCGATCCAAAATGAGCTTTGTTGCTGCCAACCTCTACTAACGTTGCCTGTATATCAGATGATTTGTCATGTCCGTAAACACAGACTGTATACCGTCAGTACTTGGCAGACTTATTATAGCATCTAACACTAGGCTAATGTTGTCCTTGCATCGAGCGATGCCGTTCAAAAACTTTTTATAACCATGACAGTGTTGTTTATGTTAGATTACTGACCAAGATGTATTCATTGACGTCTGATGTGTCTGTTATGTGCACTGTTTTCTCCCTTTCAGGCTAGACATGTCTCTCACGTTAGAGGAGCTATGTGCAATAGCAAAAGTAAAATACAGTAGAGCAGTTGAGGCAGAGAGGAGGGTCAGCAGCAGTGAAGCGGAAGGTTTGTGGAATAAATAGGTTTAAGTCAGCCACAGCAAAGGATGCAGAGTTTTTACAACATTGAGTTATGTCAATATTACATTCAGTATTCTAAATCTGTTTCTCTTTATCTTTTCAAGATTCACCTGAAAGTGACAAAGATTCGGACGTATTTATTTATTTCATGAAAAGCCTGATTTCCATTTCCTGTCTGTTCATAATTATAATTGTAATGTTGTCATGTATTCTGTGATGTCTAAACTATTTTTTTTAATTAATGAATGCAACAAATTCTATTATTGAATCTTGATTAAAGCAGTTTCACTCTATTTGGTCATCATTATCTGCTAACATTTAAAAATATAACATGTTAATATGGTTGTTAAAACATGAAATAATTTATTTAGCTTTGATATCATCAGAAGGTATGCTGTTGAATAGATACTAAAGGTGTTCTGCTGAAAGAAAACATCTGTGCTAAAAAAAAAGAAAAAAAAGCTTCCCCTGTTTTGCGGGTTTAGGGGTATTTTTCTCAGCAGGCCAGTCTTCCAGGAAAAGGATCCCTTCCTGTCTCCCATTAGCAGAAAGTGCACTTTATGTTAAGGATGGTTTTTTTTTTCGGCAGAACACCTGCAGGATTTGTAAAATGTAGCCAAATGTATCTGTTCAGGAGGAAACACTGCACCGTTTCTTGTAACAAAGCATCTTAATAGCCCACCGATACACGTAGGCCGAAAGGTAAGTTTCTGCAGTAATTTGTGTGGTGCAGTGTTACGCAGGAACAGAGAAATTATGACAGGGGTTTAGATGATATCTTTGTGTAAATAACGTTAGGTTTTAAGCAAGGGATAGACGATAAACTCTGTGATTTCCTTGAACCGAGTCAGACTGATGCATGTGCGTTAATACAGTATTAGATGACTCTTCGCCTATATGGACTAATCTGATTTCAACACAAAATACCAAAAAAATCTTAGATTAGGATAATGTGCTATGTGGAAATGTAGGATAGCCTGCTATCAATAGTTTACGGATTTAGTGGGACATGAACGGGAGACTCCAGGCTCGTAAATGACTGGACATCATTGGAACGCATTATTTAAAAAACACGTATGTCCAATGTCACTCACAACAACGCACGTAAATCCGATTAAAATACTAAACGGGTTGCTAATCACCGTGTAACTATAGGTTTTCATTTCGAGTCCTAAGTGTGTCTAATTACTGTGTTTTGGATTTAATTTGTAAGTTAATTGACGAGTAAAACACTTTTCTCCTGAAAAAAACGAGTTTTGGAGATACGTGCTTTTTATCGGACAGCGACGATATGTTCTCAGCTTCTGACTACATTGTTGCACACTTTCCACATGTGCACTGATACAAACAATTAAAAAAATCATGCATGTATAAAGCTAAAGAAACCTTCCATACCAGCATTTTCAACTAATAATAGCACCCACATTTTAGATTTGAATGTGCATGCTCTAGCTAGCTACTTTTTCTCAGTCTGAGGTGAATGGCCAGTAGTCCTGGTCAACAGTGTGTCTGTGTGCGCTCTGCCATTCATGTGTAAATGAGACGAAGTGCAGAAACTAACAGCACAGTTAGACCAGTCAATGGCTCAGCAACCCAGTGGTCGAATTTGATAATTCCTCTATCGACCAGTCAGAGTCAAGAGAATCGAGGGGCAAGACATAAGTTCACTATAGAAACACCTATGACGATCCAGAAGGAAGCATCCCCAGAGACAGTATATCGCATGAAGAGCGCTCTCCCCACTGTAGAAACCCCCTCATCTTTCGAACTCTGCTTTTATATGATACCAGGCTTGTGTGTTTTGCGTGACGTGGTGAAATCAGCAAATGCACTAAAGTGGACATATGGTATTTCCGTGTTTTCGTTACATGCCCGTATAATTTCTTGAGGTATAAATTATGTTTCGTTTGGGTGGCAATGATTGGGAGAGGCTTTTAGCTGAGTTGCTCCCCATCAAGTTAGGATTGGTGATTCCTAGCATGAGCACTGACCGTCTGGACTGCGGGCATCTCACACTGCCCCCTGTACAGGCGGCACTCGTATTGAAGAGAAATAAAATAGAAAGACATTTTTTGACTAACCATTCAGAAGCGTCCTGCTGAATTCTTTGAGTCTGAGGTTCTGTAGAAGCCTCCCCTCTCTTCAGGATCCGATTTAGGTTTGAACATGCACGGTTGAACTACTGAAGCACTCATTCTGTTCATTGCTGCCATGTCCGCTACTTTCGCACAGGTAGTGCCATGTTAGAGTCTAAGCTCTCCCTGTTACTACGGCAACATGGGTGGGGCAGCAGCAGCTCATTTGCATTTAAAGCTACAGACACCAGAAACAGCACATTCTGAAAGGGACCGAAACAGAAGGGAATAGAGGGGGGCAAGAACCTTTTCCTAAAAGCTATTTCCGGCAAACAGCTTCAAAAACATGTTTTATGGAAATCATAGACCAATGTAACATATTGACAAAGCTTAATAATGTGTCACCTTTAAGAGTCTTGGGATGTCCCCTGTTTGTGTATGTGGTATGGGTGTGGCTTTCCTCCTAGCTGCAAGCTGTGCTCCTGCACACCGTGCACATATCCAATGCCAGATCGCTCCATCAGTTACTTTGCTAGAGACATGCTCCTTTCTATTCTTTGTGATTTAATCCTGGATTGTAGTGTCTTTTATTTGTAATCAAGATCGTCCCACGTCTGCTTGCCTGCTTGCTTTCTTGCCTGTGTATATATATTTATATTGTTATATTTTTTACATATTGCTATATTTTTCACTTACTGTTATATATATTTTTTTACTTTTTTAATAGCTTCTTTTTAACAGATGTGTCATGCACCAACCTCACCAAAGCAAATTCCACGTCTGTGTAAAATCATACTTGGCAATAAAGCTTTTTGTGATTCTGATTCTGATTCTGATTCTGATTCTAAACCATCTGTCTGCTAACCTCTGTGAAACTGAATCCTGACCCTGTTCTTTCACCCTCCTCAGCTGGTCCTGCCATTACTCAATGCCCTCCTGTCCTCTGTCATCATCATCTCATCTCACCTAAGTAATTCTCAATAAATCAGTCAAATTTCATCTGTCTCCTGGTTTTGTTCTGCATTTGGGTCCACTTTCTGCACTAAAATCTGGCAAAACTTTCATCTGAATCTGTCTTAAGACTCTGGGGTCCAAGGCAAATGCTAAATGGTCATCATTCCTTTCCTAGATAGGACAAAGAAATAACACAAATTTGCACATTTACATAACACCTAAGAAAGCTAATTAAAAATTCTTCATAATAAATTGATCACATGCACCATGTCACCATGCTTCTTTTACAGTACAATAGGCAGTGGTGTAGTGCAGGGTATACACAGGTATACGGTGTAAGCTAACAAACAGCACGTTTACAATGAATAACTCTGGACCGGAGCAACACACAGCCTTCAACAACGATGATGGAGATCACTACACTGCCGAGGAGATTCTGATCGTGGCAGCTTCATTGATATATTGAGAGCTAGCTGTCTGCAGCTAAATGTAACTAGCTGTCGTTGCTAACTATCATTAGCACCGACGGTGCTAAGGTTAGTTATCAGTGGAAACGTGATTTTATTTGCTACTAAGAAGTTCGTATCTTTAACTGGTGAAATGAAATCCGCGGTAACTGGCTAGTTGTTGTAGCGGCTAAACTAGCATGTCCTCATACTGTACTCAAGGGGATCATGTCTGCGCTGAGTTAATGCGCAAAGTGTTGAAGCAGCGCTGGTCAGGTCCGCTGACAGCAAGATTTGTTTTGTTAGTTACTATCATTTTAAACACAATGTATCGTTTTTCATGTGAAAAGTGAGGTGCGTCCCTGGGACGATTAAAGCACATTTAAGACCTGTCTGATCTCAATTGAAGACAATTTAATACTTTTTAAGGCCTTTAATTTGTAATAAAATTATTTATGACTTTTTAAGGACCCGCGGTCACCCTGCATTAAGATTGATTTATTAGGTTTGTCGTTATTTAGTTATATGACTAAAACAGGGTTTGCTGCTGATCTCCTCCTTAGTAGTGACAAGCCTAGCTTGCATGCTGGTCCTTCTGCCTGCATTAGTTAGACTGACAACTTGCAGTTAAATTTTCAGTACGTTGCACTCACCTTTTTCTTGGATGGGAGTTCCAGTTGCCGAAGTGTGTCGGAGTCTGATATCGCAAAGACTGCTGCCTTAATCCTCCAGTTTGGCCTTGTGCATCGTTAGCATTAGCGTTAGCTGCTTGTCCTGCTGAAGCGACTTGGAAGTTCGCAGGTCTGAAAATCTGTCTCATCTCACTTTCCACCGTTCTGTGAGTAAAGTTTGGTGCAGATGAACCTGTCACCTGTTGCCCAAGCGACGAGGATATGGTTGCGATCGTTTCTGGGGATGATAAAATATTTCTTAAAACCCCAATGGCTTGTTGCAGTGCTCGAGACTCCTCTTCACCTTCCATGCTGACTGTGACCTAAACATAACCCGCCCGCTTGAGCTTCTCAGCCAATCACCGCGCAATAAATGATGGACTTCCTTTTCCACTATACTGACTTCCTTTTCCACTATACTCTCTCACACATACATGTATTCTTCTCACACATACATGTATTCTTCTCTCACATACATGTATTCTTCTCTCACATGCATATATTTTATTTGTACATATACATATATGCCTATTTATTTAGGAGAATGTATGTTCGTGCAAGAGTGACAATATATGCACGTGAAAGGAGAAGTTGTGTCTGTGTGAAAATGAAAATATATGTATGTGAAAGGAGAATGTATGTGTGTGTAAGGAGAATATATGTGTGTGTGAGAGTGACAATATATGTATGTGAAAGGAGAATGTATGTGTGTGTGAGAGTGACAATATATGTATGTGAAAGGAGAATGTATGTGTGTGTAAGGAGAACATATGTGTGTGTAAGAGTGAAAATATATGTATGTGAAAGGAGAATGTGTGTGTGTTCAAGGAGAATGTATGTGTGTGTAAGGAGAATATATGTGTGTAAAAGGAGAATGTATGTGTGTGAGAGAGAAAATATATGTTTGTGAGAGGCGAATATATGTGTATGAGAGGACCAGAATGAACTATGGCTTGTATGGCCCCTCATACACACACACACACACACACACACACACACACACACACACACATATATATTCACATATATGTGTGTGTGTGTGTGTGTGTGTGTGTGTGTGTGTGTGTGTGTGTGTGTGTGTGTGTGTGTGTGTGTGTGTGTGTGTGTGTACATATGGCATGCCGTTCAGGAAATTAATGTATATATAAAATGAAGTCTGAATATATGGAATGAACCTTGAATATATGGATTTGAACTCTGAATATATGGAATTAAAGCCTGAATATATGGAATGAAACCTGACGTCACCAAGGCACTAGCGCCACCTTGTGTTTCCTCTGTATGCTTGTATTGGATGAGTACACAGTCAAAATGAGTGAGTCGGCAAGGGAAATAGTGGTGGCAATGAAGACATAATATCCACTTTGGGTTAGTAAGGGTAAGGGGTTGCTTCACAATGTAGATTCATATCGACATAAGTGCACAACCTCAACATTATTCTTTACAACACATGCTTTTCAGCAATATCTGAATCTATATTCTGTTCAAACAAGTGTTCATTTGGGCATAGAAAGTGGTTATATTAGAACTAATGCTTGCTTGTTCACACACACTGTTACAACAGCTCACCTGTTCCTTCCATACTGACGGGAGCAATCCTCTCATCACTACTGGCTCCTGGCTCTGATTCTGACACTAAATCACATTTCAAAAATGGTCATAATTCTCAGCACAAATCTCCCCTTTTTACAAAGCCTTCTGATCAATTCAGGTCAGTTTCATTAATGTAGTGCTGAATCACCTAGCATCTCAGGGCACTTTTCATATAGAGCAGGTCTACACTATACTCTTCATTCTATTAATTCTAATAATATTCACTCAACGAGCAATCCTACCTGCCCACTCTGGACTTGTGGGCTCATGGCTGCTGCTTGGTGATGGATTTTGCTTCTGACTCTGAGGGGCTACAGACAAAGTTTCCCAGTTATGTGGCACCGCATCATACTATAATTTAAATAACGTTATGTTTTATGTCACAACGCTACACAATTCATTGACATGATAATTAATGAACTTCAACGGTGGTTTGCAGGCAAAGTTCCACATCTTGCCGTGCCCGTTTCATCGTCCTCATTTGTCGTTTCCAACCGCGAGCTCATTTTACTGAAAAAGTTGCCAATTTTAGCACATTTGGCTGTGTTTGTTTCCAAAGCTTTCCTCTTTTTAATTCTTGCCTTCTCCGCACCACCCTTGCTCTTCCTATTTTCCATCTTTCAAACACCACTGACCGAGTGTGCGGACGTCAGGGTGCGTCTGCAAAAAAAAAAAAAAAAGAAGAAAAAGAAAAAGGCACTGCCAATGGAGGCGAAGGCGGCCCAGGGACAGCGGTAGCAGAATACATGATTAACCCAGTACCATGACTGAACACCGGCCAAAAAAAAGTGATCACCAGCCCTTGCAGCCTAAACATCGGCCCACCAGGAATTGTCCCGGTCCTCCCGATTAGCCACTCTGGGCCTGACTTTGGCTAATGCACATGGTAGTGTTAACAATACTCAATACCGCAGTACAGAGGAGGAAGTCGCTGCAATTTTTCACTGAGGGAGACTGAGGGCAGCCGCAGGTCAGGCCGTGCCTACACATCAGGCGCAGGAGGCTCCCACCGCAGCCCCTATATACAACCTTCGCCCTTTCACGCGAAGGGGCCCAAGACTAAGAAAAAGCGCATTTGGCTGAAGCACACACACGTCTCCACAATCATAAAAACCCTCATTTATGTTCAGTCTTGTCGCCACAGAGGAGTGTGGATTTGTAAAGTGTCATTTGAACATATTTTTTAGCATCATTATCAGCAATTAAGTGTATTGAAGTTAAAAGCGTGCGGGTGTGTGCCGCACTTGTCAAAGGAATGCGCACACGTGTTTCCACAATCAAAAAACACCTTTCATTAATGGTAAACAGCGTGCGTGTGTGGTAAATTATTCTCACTAATAAGGAATGAGGAATTATTATTATAGTTATGAAGCCTATTACATTACAACAGAGCTGCTGAGTGCACACAGGATGTGATCACAACTGTCAGATCGTCTTTAACAGATCAGCCACATGACAACTGGACCAGCTGTAGTGTTTTTATTGGGATCCAGAAGAACAAGGATTGAACAATTATGATCTTATCATTATATCTGACCATGACATCAGGCCTGCCCTAGGAGAAAACGGCATGTGTACTTCTACCAGAGCCTGATACTGGGTGGATAACCTGTATGTAATTTTAAGTATGTTTGTATAGATAAAAAAATGTGAATATACAGTACATGCTTACAGAAGCCCTAAAAGGCCATGGATCAACATAATTTTTTCGCTCCGTTTTACCATGATGACGAGATAATATTCCACCGTTTTATTGTTACAACGACATAGTATTCCACCGTTTTATCGTTATAACGCCATAATATTCCACCGTTTTACCGTGATAACGACATAATATTCCACCGTTTTATCGTGATAACGACATAATATTCAAGGTTCAAGGTTCAGTTTATTTTACAAATCATTTTAAAATACAAATACAATTAACAATATACAGTAGACATGATCTTGTAAAAAAGGGTAACCCCAGAAGCTTCTGTAGCTTATAAGCGGGGGCCCAAAAACACAAAAACCGTTTCCACCGTTTTAAAGTTATAACGAGTTAATTTTCCGGTGAGGTAGGATGTCAAACCAACCCGCCAAAAGTACAAACAAACACATGAACATGCTTAACTTACCGAGTGTGCAGCTACAGGAGAGCACGTCCAGGCCTGGCTTCAGTCGGTGGTGTTCAGGGCAGCAGAGCACCGTCCGGTTTGGCGGGTTGATCTATCCCAGGCAGAAGGCAGAAGACGACCCTGCTTTTCAGAAGTGGTTAGAGACACACAAGCAGGATTACACAACTCCTCTCATTCAGAATGAAATACTAGGCATACTGAGCAATGACATTATAAGAGGAATAGCTGACACTATTCGATGCCTCCCAGTCACACAGTTTACCTTGATTGTTGATGGGACACAAGATGTATCAGGTCAAGAGCAAGAATCTGTATGTCTTTGTTATGTGGATCATGACTTAAATACTCATGAGGAATTCATTGGGATGTATTCAGTGACCAAAACAACAGGAGAGTGTCTTGCAAAAGTGGCATTAGATGTACTTTGCAGACTAAATTTTCCATTGTCAGCACTGCGTGGGCAGACATACGATGGCGCAGCGAATATGTCTGGCAAATATTCTGGTACGCAGGCTCTTATTAGGGAGAAACAGCCACTAGCTTTACACGTGCACTCTGGAGCACACTGTGTGAATTTGGTAGCACAAAAGGCACGCGCAGCTTCTACAGTTGTGCGAGATGCACTTGACTGGGTTCATCAATTAGGAGTTTTGTGTGGACAGTCTGGCAAATTCAAACAGATGTTTCATCAGAAAGCGATATCTGACCACGGAACCCCAAGTGCCCTGAAACCACTGCGTGAAACAAGGTGGACCGTTAGACACTCTGCCATCTGTTCCGTTTTAACACAGTCTGACTCTATCCTCACTGCCTTAGAGGAGATGGCAGGGACCGACTCTCCCACTGCAGCCACTGCAAATGGTCTGTTTCAGCAGTTTATGAGAGGCAGTACTGTACTTGGTCTTGTGATGGCACAAGCAGTTATTGGAGAGCTAGAGTGTCTCAACAGTTCTCTTCAGAGAAGGACACAGACTGTTTCTGGTATGCAGGCTGCTGTTTGTAAGGTTCAATCTACTCTCAATGGCAAGAGAAGTGATGAGGCCTTCCAAAGCCTTTTTGGGAAGGCATCTACAGTTGTGAACTCTTGGCATTGTTAGAACCTATAACAATGCCAAGAGTTCGACAACCACCCACTAAAGTGGAGAATCAAGTGGTTTCAATCCTAAAACTCCGATGGAATACTACAGAGTTGAGTTTTGTAAGGTACTTGACACCATTCACACACAGTTCACAGAACGTTTCCAGCAGGGTGGGCTTCTTACCCTGCAAAAGCTGGAGAACACCTTGCTTTCTGGAAATATTGACCCTGTGGTTCATGACTATCCAGAAATTCATGCCCAGCTGCTGGAACTCCAGCTACCTATGTTCAAACATAATTACATGTACAGTTCCTGTGGAGAGGCTACAAACATTCTCAAAAGTTTGCCATTTGAGGTGCAAGGCTTATTCACTAAAATTGAAACTTTGGTGAGGTTACTCCTTGTGGTACCAGTCTCGTACTCTGAGGCAGAGAGGAGCTTTAGTGCTCTTAGATGATTAAAGACTTGATTACACACAACTATGACGCAGCAGAGGCTGAACCATGTTGCAGTGTATCACATCCATCAGGACAAATTGGACCTCTTAACTAAGAAGTCAGTGTGTACCCAGTTCATTTCTTTTACACCGAGACGCAAACAGGTATTTGGTGCTTTTATCTGAATTGCCCAACATTATCTATAGCCTGCTAGTTGCCGGCAGAATAGATACCAGTGTAGCAACCTGTTTATTTGTCAAATACTTGGCATGGTATGTGTGTTAAGTTGTAGTCTAATATGTTGTAACATACCTTAATATGTGGTTACAGATAGGCCTACTGTTGTACTTTCATGCTTTTGTTTGGATTTTGTTAAATTGAACTGGTGATGCCCACTAATATGTGAAATCAGTTTGCCATCTTCAGAATAGAGGTGCAAGCTGCACTCCAGTGTGCCACCCTGTATTGTGTGATGTATCAAGTGTTGTCATGAATTGTGCATAAGACATTTACTGTGTGTAGTTTATTTGTGTCAATACAGTGATGAAATTGATTTATCTAAAGTTCTCGATTTTTTTTTGTCATAGATAGATAGATAGATAGATAGATAGATAGATAGATAGATAGATAGATAGATAGATAGATAGATAGATAGATAGATAGACCTCACTGGTCTCCCCAACAAACTTCTCCACCAACTCCAAATCATCCAGAACTCTGCCGCCAGAATCATCACCGTACCAAATCCACCAACCACATCACCCCCATCCTCATTCAGCTCCACTGGCTACCTGTCCATCAGCGAATCCCATACAAAGTCCTTCTCCTCACATTTAAAGCTCTCCATAACCTGGCCCCCCAGTACCTGTCAGACCTTTTCCACCCCTACACCCCCACCCATGCTCTACGCTCCTCCTCAGTTGCTCTTCTTTCTGTCCCCAACTTCAAACTGACTACTATGGGTGGCAGAGCCTTCAGCTGCTCTGCACCCAGACTCTCAGACCCAGATCAGAGCTTAAAACCCATCTGTTCAGACTTGCCTATCCAGTTTAATTTTCTGTCATGTATTTTATTTATTTTTAATGTTGTATTATTTGTATTTTATTTAACTTTAATGTAGTATTATTAATATTTTTGTATGTTTTTTAGTGCTGTCAGGCGATTAAAAAAAATAATCTAATTAATTACAGGATTTGTAATTAATTAATCTAATTAATCGCATTTTAATCTCATATCTGCTAAAGGTCCCCAAATAAACAATTTGAATTCTAGGACATTACAATTCACTGACATTCACTTTACAGCTGGTGAATTCTTTTCATCACTGTAGTTCTCGACGGTAGCTGGAAATTAGAGTCAGATGACGCAATCTGAAACGCCTCTTTTAGGCCCTCGTCTTCCACGATTGAAATCGGCCTGCAATCAGCAGCAACCCACTTTGCGATTGAGTTTGTCAGTTTTTCTGTCGTGGCTTTGCTCATTCGTTTTCCTAACTCAGCAAGTGTGGGTTGGCGGAGTGAGCTCACGGTCGCACTAGCGGCACTAGCAGCAACTACATGTTTAGCGTTTAAATGATAATTCAGGCTGGAGCTGCTACGGTGATAGGAAAATTCTTTTTTACACAAGGTACAAATCACTGCGTTCTTGTTAATAGTCCCGTCTTTGTTCTTTTTATAAATAAACTTGCCGTTCAAAGGTCCAAGTAGGCTTGCCTCGCTCTCCGGTGTCGCATTCATGTCTGTTGTCACTTTGCTTTTGACCAGTGGCGCAGGTAATATGCGACCTGCCACTGCAGCCTACGGGTCACTCAAAGGGCCAAATTTAAAATGCTTGTGCACTGACTTGCCACTCATGATTAATTGCGTTCATTTTTATAGCGCGTTAATTTGCAGCGTAATTAATTAATCTAATTAACGCTTTAAACTGACAGCCCTAATGTTTTTATTGTAAGGTGTCCTTGGGTGCTCAGAAAGGTGCCAACAAATAAAATTTATTATTATTATTAGTTGACACAAACAAAATCAATTGAGTGGAAGCTGCCACAGTCTTGCTAGCTAGTGCTTAAACACAATAGGAATTGTGTCATTGTGGCATAAACAGTTAAGTACACAGCTGCAACAACGTCAAGTAAATCACAGTAAAAGTATCCACAGTGTATTTTTAATACAGGCACACCAAATTACCCTGACTCCTTTTAAAAAAAGTAAATAACTCAACTGTATATTCAAGGTTCATTCCATATATTCAGACATTCATTCCATATATTCCAGGTTCATTCAATATGTTCGGGCTTTCATTCATTCCATATATTCAAACTTCCATCCATCCATCCATTTTCTATGCCGTTTATCCCTTTCGGGGTCGCGGGGGGCCGGAGCCTATCTCGGCTGTCAACGGGCGAGAGGCGGGGTACACCCTGGACCGGTCGCCAGCCGATCGCAGGGCACATACACACAACCATTCACACTCACACTCATACCTAGGGGCAATTTAGAGTCACCAATCAACCTAATGAGCATGTTTTTGGTCTGTGGGAGGAAGCCGGAGTACCCAGAGAGAACCCACGCATGCACAGGAAGAACATGCAAACTTCACACAGAAAGGCCCCGCCCGGGGATCAAACCGGCAACCTTCTTGCTGTTAGGCACGCGCACTACCTGCTGCGCCACCGTGCAGCATATTCAAACTTAATTTTATATATACATTAATTTCCTGAACGGCATGCCATAATGTGCGTGTGTGTGTGTGTGTGTGTGTGTGTGTGTGTGTGTGTGTGTGTGTGTGTGTGTGTGTGTGCGCGCGTGTGTGTGCGCGTGTGTGTGTGTATACTGAATAGAGAGAATTATATGTACATGTATTTGAATTCACTACATGACCATGAACAGAAAAAAAAAAAAAATCATGTGGTTGTTTGTAGTTCATCTGATTCAAACAGTTTATGGCACAGTTAAAGTACTGGTGCTGCTATGGGTGGGCCTTGGCTGCCTTGACCTGCTGTTGGTGTAGGAGGAAAATAGTTTTACACTTCAGGCCTAATGAGGGAAATCATATATGAAACAACTGCCACCATAACAACTAATGTTTTATTTTAATGCTTAACATCAAGGCAACTTTCATTTAGGTAGGTTACAAAAGATATCACTGTTTATGAACCCAGATTGTATATTAGCTAACCGTTAACAGGATATTGACCAACCATGTGGGAAGTGCCAGGTCTTGCTTGCAGCATGCAGAAATATGTTGGGATGGAGCATATCCATGCAAATTGGTTTGACTGTCATATTGCACATGGTGCACAGCTGGACAGAAATGTTGCACATTGTTTATAAAGTTACAGGAGAAATCTCCTGAAGAGCAGCATAGAAGGGATCCACCTTCCAGGACAGAGTGACAAAAATAAATTGAGCAACTTCAGGATGTTGGTAAACAGACCTCAGAGTCATATAATATTCTCTCTGCCATGGATACATGAAAAGAGGACAGACCACACAAAAGAGGAAAAACTCAAAGATCATTGATCAGACAGGTCAGAGAAAGGAAACAAAAACATGGGAGAGACAAGAACAACAAGGGAGAGACACAAGAGGAGCAGATGAATCAGCAGATCCAAACATCTGGAATGATGAGACATCACACAATTGTCAAGAGTTACTGTTAGTTGGACAAAATGGTGTCCATGTCAAGCAGGACCAACAAACAAAATCTAATTTTTTTCAGAATTTAAGGTCAATTCTGGATTCTTTCAGATAGGTAAGATGTTAACCATGAAAGAGCAAGACTAGTTGGTCTAGGAGTATACGGTAATCAGTGGTATTAAAAGTTACACTTAGATCCAGTAATAGAAGCACAGCGGTTGCATCCAGTTCCATAGTAAGCAGAACATCATTCACTTTATTAAGGGCTGTTTCAGTGGAGCAACAGGCTGTGAAAGCAGTTGAAAAGGTTAAAAAAGACTGCAGTTATGTGGACAAAAATTGCTGAGACACAACTCTCTGGATGGAAGGTTAGCAACTGGTTGATAACTATTCAGAGACCCTGAATCAAGGTGTGGTTTCTTAAGTAGAGGTTGAGCCACAGCATAAAGCTCTCAGGGCTAGTGGGAACAGTGGCAGTTGTAAGTAATAAATTAAATTAACAATATTCAGCATTGTAGTAGGTCCTAGAAATGGAAAGAGATACTTAAAATGTTAAACCTGTAGCCTCTATTTTTCTGTGAAAAAAAAAGAAAAGAAATCAGAACAAAGCATGAGCTGTTGTGTTACGCTTTCTGACTTTTAAGGACCCGAATAGCTACTCTCAAACAGAAAAGGCAGGAGATAAATGAAAGCCAACAGTGAACATTCAGAGAATGTGCAAACAGACGAATCCAGATAAAACAGATCCAGAGCACACAAAGACAAGTATATTAGTTATGTATTTTCTGAGCAGGACAATGTCAAGTACTTTGCCTTTCTGAACAACCTGGTGGCTATGATGCAGTAGCAGATATTTACTACCCCTGGTTAAGTCAATAATATTTTTATATGAGCTTTTTCCATGACTTACGCTCATTTGACTGCATGGTTTCATGGAGAAGATTGAAGATCCTGAGGGAAATCTGTATTATGATATAGACAACCCTATCGACATCATCAGACAGGGACAGACTCTGCTTCCAACAAGGAGAATACTTCGGAACGCTGATGAATGAGCTTGGTGAAGATAGCATTCAGGAGTTTGTGACGACGGTTCCTAAAAGTTATGTTTATCAGATCCTTGATAGTGGCATTGCCTATCAAGGGAATCCCACAGAACTATAAAAGTTGCAAAGAAATCAATTTTCACAGCATTTTTGGAGAATAATGCCAGAGAGGTCTGGAGAGGCCTGAAAGCCATCTCTGGCCACAGTAAAGACAGTTGGGGCAAGGAATGGGCAAACAAAACTGAATCTGTTTTTAAGCAGATTTGTTTCCGTTCCCTCCCAGACCCACCAGAACCCAAACCTAACAACGTAAGTACTCCACAGCCCCTCCTCCTCCCCTGGAGCGTCCCTGACACCAACAGCTGTCAAGATAGCAGGCAAGTACAAATACCTGGGTGTTCACCTCAATCACAAACTGAGCTAGACCAACAGCACAGATGTCCTGTACAAGAAGGGCCAAAGTTGACTCATCCACTAAGAAGACTGAGGTCCTTTGGAGTATGTGGGACACTGTAAAAAACATGTGGCAAATGCTATTTTCTACACAGCGGTCTGCTGGGGCTGTGGAAGCTCTGAGAGGGACAGAAAAAGACTGAACAAACTGTGCTGGCTCTCTCCTGGACTGCCCACTGGACACCATGGGGAGGTGAGTGAGAGGAGGATGTTAGCCAGGCTGACATCAGTAATGGACACCTCCTTTCACCCCATGCATGAGACAGTGGGGGCTTAAGGGGCTTCTTCAGCAACAGACTGCTGCATCCACTATGTAAGAAGGAACGCTATCGTAGGCCCTTCATTCAAACTGTTTCATCTCACAACATCACAAACCTACTTTTGGCTCTCTTCCATTAACATTAACATTAACATTAACATTAACATTAACATACACTAATATTCATTACATCTGTGCAACTTATCTTGTGCAATATTATGTTTTTTTTACTGTACTGATATATTTTTACTGTGCCATATTTTTTTTTATTGTACAATAGACCAAAAACATTTTATTATGCATATTGTGTTCATGCAATGAAAAATCCATGTGAAATTGAGCCATTCTTCACAAGGCAATATTTTTATACTCTATATATTGTGCATAATAGTTGATTTTATTTTGTATGTTTTTATTGCTATTATTATTGAGTTTCCCCTGCATGGGATCAGTAAAGTCTTATCATATGAACCATCTAAACCTATCACATCAACTAAAAAAAACAAAACAAAACAAAACAAAACAAAACAAAACAAAACAAAACATAATAACTGCAGGTCTGCTCTAACTTCAAGGAAGACTTAAACATTTATTGAATATAATTTGGGACTATACATTCATGTCTGATACAGCACTGTAATTTTCCATGGAAGTTTGTTTTTAATCTTTTTTTCCATTCTCGATCACCCCACTGTATTTGTATTTTTATACTGCCTTGTGATTTTTTTTATATCTTGTCTGAAAGATTCAGTGTGTTGGATTTAGTAGCATCTATAGGTGAGGTTGCTGAGTGCAATTGACCTTCCAAAAGTGTAGAGAACTTACAGTGGCCACAAAACTCACAAAAAATGCAAAAGACCCTCTCTAGAGCCAGTGTTTGATTTGTCCTTCTGGGCCACTAGAAATGGTGATGCAACAGGGCAGAGTCTATGGAAAACGACCTGCTCCCTCTGCAAATATAATTAGTTCATTCTAAAGTAACAATTATACATTATTATTAACACACCAATATTTAATTAATATTTTACTCCATTTCTGCCACATTCTGCTAATAGATGCCCCTATATGTTACACACTTGACCTTTGGTGCACTTTACATGGCCTTACTGTTGAAAGGTACTATGCAAATACAAATGGTTTGTCTTGTTTATTAAACACAATTATACACTTGATGCCGGAACACACAAAGAAGCATGTATTTTATGCTCATCTGATTAAACATGCCTGTACTTCAGGCTCTGATAAACACATACACATGCATGCACACACATCAACATACTTATACACAATCACTATACACATTATGACACAGTCCTGACTTAAGCAACTTCACAAAGAAGAATGAAATAGTTGGTGATAAACAACCCTTAACTTTTCTTAAAAAGCATCATTTGTTTGAAGACAGAATGCTGTGGGGCATTTCAAGGTCTTATCTGTTATGGTGAAAATTCTTTATGTAAGTTAAAAGCCTAAAAAAAAGCACTGTGAATCTCAGCTGACAATGACACTTCAAACACCAGCTCAACCAGTAGCTCTCATTTTCATACATAACAAGAAACTGTGAGATGAAATGCTTGCTTCTTAGATACTTTTGGTCCACACTGTTGAGCAAAGCCTAAAACATAACCCTCATGACTAGACCTCATTTATATTGCTACTTGAAAAATGTATTAAGAGTGAAGAGAGGAAGTTGTTCTCCAGAATTCCTTTGTTTTACCTTGTTCAGGCGTGGGTTTGTCATGTTCCTGATGCGATCAAATATACTCTCTACTTGAAAGAGTGTTGCTCCTAATTATGTTGTAGTGTTTTTGACACAGGGGGCACATGCTAAGAAACTGACGTCTACAAGTAATTACCGGTAGACCCGGAACCCTCTGGCATCCTATGTTTCATCTGAGCAATAAACACACCACTTGGATATGGAGAAAACATCAAACATAATGCAGCATGATAAAATGTGGTTACTTTCCTGATTATCTTTCATCTACATATTCTACATGTAAAATAGATTAATAGCGTTTTGTATACGTAAAGATGACTACATTTTGTCTTCCATCACTTCCCTTGGAATTATTTTTGGAAGGGATCTCTCCAGTAATATAAAGAAATTAAGTAGCTACATTTACTCAAGTACTATTGTTAAGTACTTTTTTTTTTTGTTATTAGGTGATGCAAATACACAAAAGGTAATTAACAGAGACAACAGAAAAAGACAGGTGTAAGAGACAACAATAGACACAATAGACAAACATACAGGCATAATGGCAAGTCAATTAAATGTATGTTGAGTGTTGAGGGTGTTGAAGATGTTGAAAGGCATGTGTGTGTGTGTGTGTGTGTGTGTGTGTGTGTGTGTGTGTGTGTGTGTGTGTGTGTGTGTGTGTGTGTGTGTGTGTGTGTGTGTGTGTTGGTGAAGTTACAAAGGGGAATATGAGAGAAGACAGGTGGAGCGAACATGAGGGAAAGATAAAAGGGTATAAATAAGTTAAGCTAGATGAAATAAGAAAGGGAAAATAAATAAATACATATTTAAATAATAATAATAATAAGTAACAATAATAATAAATATAAAGGAGAGACATAAATAAGTAAATAAAAATATAAATAAATAAATAAACCCTCTCCTTTACCCCTCTCCCGTTCTCCTCCCTCCGTCTTCATCCCCCCTCCTCCTTTTCTTTCTCTTCCTCCATTCGCCACTTTAAATTTATTTTAATAAATTATTAGTTGAATTAAAATGCAGAGGTTTGACTTCCCTCAGTCGCCCCCAGACCCTGGGGAGGAGGCCAACTTTCGGGTGACACCACCTGCTGCTGCTTCACCCATGCAGAACAACCCCCAGACCCAATGGGAGTGGGTGTTCATGTGGTGGATGTGGGTTATGTGGGTTACCCCCCCTTTTTTTTTTGACGTGGAGACGTTGGGCAAGGGTGAGGAAGATAGAGGTGGGAAGATCGAGGGAGAGAGAGAAAACAAACGGCTAAATAAGATCTTATGATTAAAGTAAAAAAGAAAAATTAAAAAAAGGGAGACAAAACTACACTGTAAAACCTGATAAGTTAATATAACTCAAAAGAATTGTTGATGATTACTGATTACATAGAAATTTTTGAGTAATATAAACTTCATTTTTTAAGTTAAAGATTTCTTGTTTAAGTATATCATACTAGTCATTTTAAGTGACACTAACTTAATTTTGCAAGTTAAAGAAACTTTTATGCATTAGTACATTTCACTCATTCTTTTCTTGTTCACAGTACAAACAAAAACAAGTAATGGTAACTTAATGAATTCATTAAATGCACAATAAAATCTTTAACTTACCTGTACATAATTATTTACTAAACTTTAACTTGAAATTTTCAAGTCAAATAAAGTTGTACATACTTCATTAAAATTAAAATCTTTGCTTTGATATAACTCAAAGGAGGATGTTCAGTAATTTTCTGATTACATAAATTTTTTCAAGTAGCTATAACTAAAAATCTCTATATACACACACAAAAAATTTGAGTAAACATTCAAAAACTTGGTCACTCAGACAATTTAAAAGCAACTCACCTACTCACCTACCTATGGCATAAGCAACTTTTCACGGTGTATTGTTATACACAATGACCACAATGGCATGGTTAAGGCAATGCATCACTCTGATGCTAAACATAGTAAAAAAAATATTGCCACAAATCCCTCTGATCAGTGATTTATCACAGTTGCATAAAAGCGTTAAAAGCAGATAAATGAAAGCACGTACACAGTATACAGTGTGGCATAATATGGTTGACAACTCTCAAAGTATGTATTTAACTTACCAACGCCACTTAATTCCATAGATGCTGACATTAAAAATACAAGTGACAGTATTTAAAACACTGTGTAAGGTCCTAAACAAATGGCCTGAGGACATTTTTTAAACCATCAGTTGTTACAATCTATATTGCAATATGCTTATTTTTACAGAGGAATCGAACTGTTTATGGACAAAAGTCTGGTTGGTTAATTCAACAAATCAAATTCCTTACAAATTCAAGGTATTTTACAACACATTGATGGAAGATGAAATTGTGTTAAAATCCAATATTGCCAGAAACATTTCTGCTCATCGATTTACACCATACCCCATAAAGACCTATAATACCTACAAATAGCAAAAAAAAAAAAAAAAGCATGGCAAACCGCATACCGTTTTAGACATACACGTTTAGTAACACTCCCTCCAATTTGGTGTGAACAGTTAAGTACACTCAGACTAACAAGAAGAATAATATGTTTTTCAGATGTTTATGAAAAAAAAAGATTTCTCTGGTATGCTCAAAATGACAAGAGTGTCTCTATGAATATGAATTGTCTCTCAAGTGGAGGACCAACTTTGTCAACGTTCAGTGTAGTTCCGGTTGCGGTTGCTACCTGTTGCGGTAGGAAAAACTAACCTGGGTAAATCAAGTGAAAACATGGATTAAAACTCTGTTGTGAGTGTTCGCTTTGGCTTTCCAACTCAGTGAATCTGTAACTGAACAAAGGTGGAAACTGGGTGGAGATATTATTAGGGAGGACGCGGCGATTGTGTTGTGTGTGCCATGCCCGCGTTAGCAGTTGCCATGGCTCCACTCACCTCACCGTCCGGCTGTCAAAGCTGTGTCGACCTCGGTAAGAAAATCGCTGAGCTGGAGCAGAGGATCTCCACTCTTTTGTTCTGGTCGTCCTCCATCATCCGCTCCCATACCTGGTGCACAGTCTCATCCTCCGCTGCAAACTACATCTTCTGTCACCTTGATTATCGGCGACTCTTTTATAAGGCATGTCAGGAAACGATCGGCTGAGACATTGTTTTTTCCTGGTATTAAAGTGGCTGACATCCAGGCGAAAATTCACGGCCTCCTGGCGAAGTATCCCAGCACCAGGAATGTTGTTATCCATGTTGGATACAATGACGTCTCCAACCAGACTTCTGAAATTTTAAAATGGGATTTTAGCAGGTTCCTTTGCGCGCTGGAAGACTGTGGAAAGCGTGTTTTCATTTCCGGACCTCTGCCCCCACTGGGCAAATGCATCGGCCGTTTCAGCAGGATCCTTAGCCTTCACACATGGCTCCAGTCTGCCAGTGCAGCACACAGGATGATATTTATTGACAATTTTAACCTCTTTTGGAATCGTTCTTCCTTTTACTGGAGAGATGGTATCCATCCCAGCAGGCTAGGTTCACGTATATTAACGGACAACATATTTTACTTCATTTTAAATGCTCAGACAGTTTGACTGTGGCCTGCCACCTCCTCAAATGACCAGGTGTGCTCATCACAGGTCATTACCGGTCACCAATCACTGTCCGACCTCCTCTCCGCACCACTGTTGTCATCCCAATCAGGTACTGTCTCACCAGCTCCCCCTTGTGCTCAGGTGGTTTCAAGACCAATACCAGTTCCTCCACTCAGTGCTTCTCTGAAGTCCAAATTTGTTCCTTGCCCATCTTTTACTCCTTACGATTTTAAGAATAGGAGAGGGCTGGGTTTAATTCACTTAAATATTAGGAGCATTACTCAGCATGAGAAGCTGGATCAGCTGAAAATTTTAATAACTCATACAAATCCTGATATTGTGGTTTTATCTGAAACTTGGTTAAGATGCACTGTAAGCGATCCTGGGGTGGCCTTGGATGATTATACCCTATTCAGAATAGACAGAAATACCAGAGGAGGAGGTGTGGCCATTTATTCAAGAACTCGTTTAACTTGTACTGTTCTGAAAGCAGTCTCAGTTCACAAATCTTTTGAGCTCGGCACTGAAAGTGTTTATAGCACAAAATAATTCTATTGTTGTGGTTGGTATATACAGACCACCTACTGCTCCCTCATCTGCTATTAATGAGATAGCTGACCTCTTGTCAACTTTTAAGGATTCAGAGCTAATTGTACTTGGCGATTTTAACTTAAATTGGTTGAGCTCTGCCTCTGAGCACTTAAAAGAAGTCTGTGACAACATTAATCTCTCACAGTTAATTACTGACCCTACCAGGCCAAACTTAAAGGACCCCTCTAAGTCTTCTCTTCTGGACTTAATTTTAACAAACAGAAAAGAAAAAATTACTGAGTCAGGAGTTTTGGAACTTGGCATTAGTGACCACTGTCCAGTAGCCTGCATCAGGAATACCAGAACAAGAAAACAATGTCCTCGTATGGTATCCAGAAGAAACTTCAAACATTTTGATGAAGTAACGTTCCTGAATGATCTTCTGACAAGTGATATTCATGACACTGCCAAAATGTCAGATGTTGATCAAGCTCTAGACCACTTCTGTAAATCATTCAACTTAATAGTTAATAAGCATGCACCCTTTAAAAAATATAGAATACAGAATAGGTCAAGCCCCTGGTTTTCATCAGAAATTTCCTCTCTGATTAAAGAGAGAAATAAAGCCTGGGCCCTGGCCAGGCGTACTGGGGACTCTGGTCACTTGCTTTCTTTTAGACAGCTTAGAAATAAATGCACTTCTGCAATAAGAAAGGCTAAATCTGATTATTTTTTAAATCTTATTCCAAAATCTTATTCTAATCCTGCGAATTTCTGGAAGGCAGTAAAATCTTTTAACCGTAAGTCGTCTGTCTCATTCCCTCCTCTCACCACAGCACAGGGGTATTCTATATCAGACCACAGGGAGATTTGTGTTGCTTTTAATGATCATTTTGCATCTGCTAGTAAATTGTTCGACAACTTTTATACAGGACCACCACTCTCTACTATTGATCCCACCGCCCATATTAGGCCAACTCCTTGCTTTTCACTGCGGCCTTTTTCTATCGATGAAGTAGCTCTAGTAGTAACGCACTTCTTTCCTTGGATTCCAAGACATCTGTGGGAGAGGATAACCCCTTCTTTCTAAAAGTTGCTGCTCCAATTGTTGTCAACTATATTACATACATTTTTAACCTTTCAGTTTTAAATGGCACAGTTCCTAAGGTTTGGAAAGTCGATTATGTAACACCTTTGCATAAAGGTGGTGGAACTGCTAACTTAAATACCTACAGACCTATTTCTAAATTATCTTGCCTGTCAAAAGTCTTGGAGTCTCCTGTCAAAAAACAATTAAAATATTTCATCTCAACACCTTGCATCCTCAGCATGCATCAATCAGGTTTTAGGGAAAGACATAGCACTATCACTGCAGCCACCTTTGTTTTAAATGACAGCATTACAGCCTTAGATTAAAAAAAAAAAAAAAAAAAAAAAAAAAACAACACTGTGCAGCTCTTTTTATTGATCTTTCAAAAGCATTTGATACAGTGGATCTTGTACTGCTCTTAAAAATACTTCGTAGTCTCGGGTTTGATGACTTGGCTTATAAATCGTTTCAGAGCTACCTTATCGACAGACAGTGTGTGTGTATTGGGGATAGTAAATCTGAACTTGTGCAGTTAGCAAAAGGTGTCCCACAAGGCTCCATCCTGGGGCCTCTTTTGTTCTCCTTCTATATCAATGATATTACCTCAGTTGTCACTGGGGGTAATATTCATTTATGTGCAGATGACACCATATTGTACTGCATTGCAAACGATGCACACTCCGCCTTAAATTCCCTCCAAAAATGTTTTTCTGATGTTCAAGTTGCACTCAATAATCAGAAACTGGTTCTCAATGCAGACAAAACAAGATTTATGTTGTTCTCCAGATCACAAAACATAACTCCAGACAACTTCATCATCTCTACAAGGAATGGTGCAAATATTGAAAGGGTGGCGGAGTATAAGTACCTTGGTATTTGGATTGATGAAAAGTTAACCTTTAAGCGTTTCCAAGCTTGTGTCTTCGTTGAGAATGAAAATTGGTTTCTATTATAGAAACAGACCCTCCTTTCCACTGCATTGTAGAAAGATGCTTGTTGAGGCAACTTTTTTATCGGTTTTAGATTATGGTGATATTTTATACATGCATGCCTCTGCTGCCACTCTGAAGCCCTTGGACTCTGTTTATCACTCGGCCTTGAGATTCATCACTGGAGATTCTTATGACACCCATCACTGTGACCTGTATACTAAGGTTGGGTGGCCCTCTCTCAGTGTAAGATGGGAAAGACACCGGGTTTTATTTATTTATAAAGTTCTTATGGGTCTTTTACCTTCTTACATTAGCTCTATGCTCTCTTTTAATGTGGGTTCTTATCATACTTGGTCTAGTGATTGGTGCCAGCTGTTTTTACTGATCTTGGAAAATCCAATTTTTCATATTGCGCACCTGCAACATGGAACAAGATGCAGAGCCATTTAAAGCTTTCCTCATTTTTATCCATAGGGCAATTTAAATCCTTAATCATTTCATACTATGCTTCTAGGTGCTCCTGTTTTACTTGATTAATGGTTTGCATTTTTACTGTTTTTACTCATTGTTGTTGCTTTTATTTATCTTATTTATTTTAAATGGGTCCTTCAAGAGAATAGCCATCATTTGAAGATGAGATCACCCAGATGTATGAATTTAGATAGTGATGTTTTTTTTAATTATCAATCATGCAGTCCTACTCAGAATTCCCCACTTTTTGGCTAAAACCTCTCATCTGGCAGATTCTAAGAGTGTTTTTCACATACAGATTGTTTGTTCCATCTTTTGTAAGCACTCAACCATAGACACGGAGTGTAGTCAGATCAAGAGAGAGAGCTGGCCTCCCTTCTCTCTGAGGGCTGCAAAAGAAAAAAAACTGGACAAGACATTGTTGCCATCTTGTTTCTGTAGTGCGAAAACAGGAGTTCAAAAAACTTTAAGGCCCAATCCCAACGTCCCCCTAAAGCCTTAAGCCCTGAGCCCTCATTGACTGTGCTGATGTCATTTCCTGGATATGACGGAAAGAGGGAGGGGAGAAGGCGTGCAGTGGGTTTGACACAGCCAAGTCAAATGCCTGTGAATATTCTCATTCATCCAGGTCATTGTAAGCTTCAGGGCATTCAATCATTCGCAACTGGACTTTGTCAGTTTGTCTTGGAAGACGTTTCGCCTCTCATCCGAGCAGGCTTCATCATTTCATGCGCACCAGACTAGATAGGACAGCTCTAGTCTAATGAAATGGTGTTAGGTTCAAGTATTTATCCTCTGAGTGAGGCCAACCCCCAAAACCAAGGATGGTATCACTCTATTGTGAGGCAAACGATCCCCCATTAAGGTGGGTAGGGTGTCAACGACACCCTACCCATTAAGGTGGGTAGGGTGTCGTTGACACCCTACCCACCTTAATGGGGGATCGTTTGCCTCATTGGACTAAAATGAAGAAAATGCAGTGTGAATGCTGAGAACTAAAAAAAAAAAAACCTTTTGACAGCATTGCTGGAAATGTAGAAATGTAAAATAAACGTAACTGCACATAAGTGAAGCTGTGATATTTCAAAAAGTGTAAAAGACTTTGAAAATCTGAATAGAAGGTTAAAAGTTCAAAGTCTTGTGAACATTTCAAAGATGCTGAAGTCTACAGTAGCATTTCGAACTAAATAACAGAAGGACAATAGTGTTACTTGAAATGTAAAACAATTAAATTAAAACAAGCAAGGTGAACAACCGTATGTTCTTTTTATGGTAAAATCAGAAATCACAATCATGGGGCTTAAAGGAGAGTTCGGGGTTGTAGCAGAACTGGCCTCTAACTGACCTTCTCTTACCCTCTCTGCATTCCTTCAAGAGAAATGGAGTTGTAAAGCATCCCAACTTACAAGAGCTATTGACCATTTGAACTGTTTACAGGGAAGGTGTTAATTTCAGAGACAAGATGTCTGGACAAGAGACATCTCCTCCATGTTTTCTTTTCAGGGAAGCCAGGGACACATACACCTCAACATCAAAGCTGGCCTTCTCCTCACCTTCTCCTCACTATGTTTCTCATGGCAAAGCTAATTCTCTCCTGATAGCCCCAAGAGAGATCAAGACAATAAAACCGTCTGGAGAGACAAACGCCAGGCTCCAGAGGAACATCCACAAACATCAGAAAATGCTGATGGGTCGTAAACCGGACATCCATTGAGGCAACTTGTGTATGCTTGTGTGATTTTCCTCAACACTCCAAGATAACCAGACTTTATGTTAAACTTAACTTTTCATGTTTTCAACTTGCAGGACTCAGGGTACGCATAATATTGATGTTTTTCCCGTATCTCTGACCTGAAGTATGACCAAGTTTTGATTTTAACGGTTTTATAAAAGTTTGTATGAATTGTCACCACAAAACCATACTGCCATCCAGAGTTTCCTAACCGTCAGATTGAATATGCTTGACTTGACACATTTATCGATAAGTAACCGTAATCGTGATAATCATTTTTGACAAATATAATCTGCCTCTCTTTATTCTTACCTTTATTTTTGTATTAGTTATTCATTGAGTTATTATACCTGTTGGGATAAAACTGTACCATGATTATCATTTAACGTTGTCACCCAACCATAGAAAGTGTCTAATGCCTGCTGTGAACAATGTTGAAATGCCATTGAAAATTGGTCAATGAAATTATATGTGATTGACCATAGTGAGAAGCAGATGAGCCCCTCATATGAATCATTGATTAGTTCAGCTCCTTGAGGCGATCGCGCGTCACAGACCGTCTCACGTGATTCGATGGCCTGCCCTTTCGACACGCCCCGGAGCGACCTTTAAAAACCAGCGTGTAGTGCGCGTTACTCAGAGTTTTTAGTTCCGTCTAAGTTTGTGTTAGTTAGTTTTGTTTTGTAGTTCTTTTATTTTCTTTTTCACGTCTAGTTACTCTCAGCTGAGTTCTTTTCTTTACCTTTGTCTTAAGTTTTGCACAGTCGTTTTCGTCTTCGAGCTACTCCAAGCCATTCCGAGTAGCGTAAATTATCTTCAGAAGACGTATTCTTATAATTTGCCGTAAGCTTCAAAGTTAACTTCCTCTTTAGCCCAACATTTTGTTTTGTTTTTCGTCAGTAAATTTAGGCAAATAATACTAATTTTGTAGCCTTCTTCGACCGGCCATCGAAGAGACTCTTAAATTGTACTATCAGTCTAAATTAATCCGTCACGGACTCAACCGAACCAAACCCTGCAGCCAGCTGTTGATCCTTGGTCCGGTTCACAACCATCCGGAGCAGTCCATCATCTGTAACCGACCGCCGAACCAGTTCCAGAGACGCCCCGTTCCGCACCAGCTCGTCATCTTGGAGGCCTGGGCCTCCCACCAGATCACCAAGCAGATCGAGCCACGGACGAACATCTGGAACGTCTTCGAGCCAGTTCGGAGCAGAGCACAACGGGACGCCAGCAACCAAGTAGGCACGCTAAGCGGGTTTGAATAAGAGTTGGTCCGTGAGGTTAAGAGTAGGTCAATTCGTCCAAATTCTCTCCATTAATCGTTCATTCCCTTAACTCTGCGTTCGCGTCCCCATTAGTCCCTTTCGACTGCCTCTCACTATTGCCAATTCATTTACCATTATGTTGCCATAAGTTTCTTGTGTGTTCTGTCATATCACCTCCCATCTTCTGTGTTATTATTCATGGTACATTATCCATTATCCACAATTCTGCTTAATAAATGATATTTTGATTTAAGTCCTGGTTAGACGGTGTCCTTTTGAACTGAATATCTACGATCCCTGTATCCAGAAGTTACACTTCAGGTTATCAGACTGGTTTACTGTTAGTTCATTCGTTAGTATTTATCAGCATTATAGCAGTTAATTTCTGCAGTCCTTCTTAGCTGAGGAAGGTGGTGCCCCAACATTTTATCAACGAATGCAACATCAAATTAAGGTAGTACACACTACAGGGTCAATCCAAAATCCAAGCTATTTCAGCAAATAAGCTTTCTCGAGGGCGACCCATCACCAAAATTAATATGCAAATCAAAGGGATATGAACTTCTATGTCACATACTCAGCACCATGCTGCAGGATGACCTCTTCTTCATCATGAATTGTCATGAAACAAGTTGTGAACCAAGAAAAAATTGAACTGTAAACTGGATTTCTGATTGATCAGAATTAGAAATGTAAGCAGTTCCATCAGTATATAATGCTGAACAAGACAAGTTGAGCATATTTGAGGTAAGGCCTTAGTTAATACAGAAAAAATAGAAGGTGGTGATCCTAAGGTGGAACCTAGTGGAACACCCTTTTCAGCAGTTAAATAGACTAAGGATGGAATTAAAGCAGAGAAGAGCATGTTGAGTTAAACCAGTAGAGCTTGTCAAGGAGGAGGTAGTGATCAACCATATCAGAAGCTGTAGAAAGCTCAGTAAAAACTGCATGTCAGGTGGCCTTTATGAAAGGATGAGAACACATCATGGGTGAATTTTAGAGGAGCCATGGTGTTCGAAAAATTGATGTGAAGATAAAATATTAACACACTTATGCAGTGTAATAATTGATTTTTAAGATATCAACAATGGTACAAATGAAAGAAATGACTCAATAGCTATTCACATTGGATGAGTCTCCACCTTTGAAAAGAGGAGGAACTTGAGCACAATTCAAAATTGCAGGGAATTGAACAGGAAGACAGGGAGACACATTGACACATGAGCAGCAAATTTTATCAATTTGTCTTCCAAACCATCTGGGCCAGTGCTACTGCTTTCTTTTAAGTCACATATAGCATACAGTAGGGAAGATTTTTCTGAAGGAAAATTGACCATGAGAAGTAGTTTGCGGAGCCAGACATAACATAAGAATTGATGTGTCTGGAACCGCTGATAGAAGAGAAATGCTGATTGAAACCATGAGGAATAAGAAAAGGACCAGAAATTACTTCGTTATTGATTCATATGTGGTTTATGAAGCTTTTGTTACTTTTATTAAGAATGTGGTCCAATCATTTCCAAAATCCTGAGAAAAGCTGTCTGTAAGATTGTTAGATTTTCCATTGTTTTCATCTTAAATTCTTCAGGTATCTGTAGGTTTCAGTTAGCATAATCATTAGACAAGCAATATTTGGCCAAGGCTTTATCCCTTTATTTGAAAACACTGATAAGATGTGAGCTGATCCAGAGTCAATGTCTACCTTTAATACTAATTGTTTTCATGGGATCATGTTTAGAGGTTACATTAGTAACTTCAGGATCAGATCATTTTTATGCATCTTCAGCAAAATGAATTAACTGAAATCTATCCCAGTTAATAATTAAATCTCAAGCAAAGCAGTCTACACAAATACTCTTGCGTTGTCACACTCTAATATATTTAGGAGGAAAATTTGGAATTCCAATTTTCAAGACACAAAATCTAACACAGTGATAACTTAAACAATCTGACATAATACCATACTGAATTATCCTTTCGGGATTCGTATCCAATCCAACAAGATCAATAATCAACTCCAGTAGATTCATTAATTAATGAGTGAGGTTTACACTACCAAATAAATTTCTATCATTGGAGTAAGAATGATGTAGTCAGTCCAAATTACACAAGATAGAAAAAAAAGGGGGGGGGGGGGGGTAATTTCATCATGCCTCTCAAGAGAATTAATAGCTGACAAAATACTTTGTAGAGTCAGCTGGAGCAGAAGGAGGCTTATAAATGTTGCCAGGAGGTGTTTGTTTTTTATCATGAAGAGTAATGTTAATGAAAAGCAGTTAATATTTGACTAGCTCCACTTCACCCACCTCCTCTAGAAGCCTTATCAGTTCCACCAACGGACAAATTCCCACTTGTCACAGACAGGCTTAATGCATGTGACAAAGAAGGGAAAGTCAGGTTAATGTGCCAAATGAGCATTTTATTGAAAATAGAAAAACAACTATTTCCAAATACAGGCATGAGGTGTGGAGATGAGTTGCATCAGTAGTGATTGTAATGTATGCATGAGTGAAGGATGTGTGTGTTAGTAATGAAGGCAGCAAAAAGGTCAAACCAAACCCAAAACCTGGACATGTGGAGCCGAGAGAGAGAGAGCGAGACAATGAAACCAGGCTGGTTACAACCTCGGAGGAGGCTTTCAGATGCCACCACGTTATCTTAACAGCACTCCCTGATTTCAAGCTCCTGCTGGAGGCCAGCTGCACCTCTGCCGGTAGAAAGGGAGAGCGCATAACAGCATATATCAAACAATATGAGTGTGCAAACAAATGACAGTGAGCAGTGCTGTAATGAACAGTAGAGATTGGTATTTACATTTACACTAACAAATTAAACGTTAAAATTTAAAGACAAATAGGTGAATCCAGTGATACATTCAAGGGGATTGCCTCAGAAGTCATTGACGTCATTGTCACATCTTGTCATGTCTTCTGCTGGAGCTTAGTTGACTCTGATAAAAAAAATAAAAATAAAAAAAAAGTGACATAATTTAATAATCTGGAGTACAATCTTGTAACAGAGAGCTTGTGTTGCTGATGGAGGTGTGCAGTTTGAAAGAAAGGGACATTTAGGCAGGGAGGTTTGAAGAGAAATGCTATCAAGTTGCATTATGGATCCAGGCATCCAGTGTTTTTGGAGCTTGACACTTAAATACAGTCTAAAGGTCAGGACATTTCAGCCTCTGCTCCCTTGATTCTGACTGTTCTTTTTCAAAAGTCTCTCTACAGTAAATCTCTAAACGTTAGGGAAGAGCAGTACTAAATCGCTCTGTTTTATCACTGGGTTTTGTGCGTTCCACTCTTACAGATAGAGGTGGGGAGGGAAACACACCACAGAATCACTAAATTACTGTGAATGAAATGATTAAGGAGAGGGTTGAAAAGAGTGAACCTTGAGTTGGGATTGTTCTGTCAAATTGAAGAAATAGTGAAATTAAAATGATAACATGATTTGCAGCTACCCAGTATGTCGACAGTATTAAGAGCTTTGGATGTGAATGCACTCATATTTCAGCTAATGTCTACAAAAACATACTTAAGCCTACTGCTAACACATGTTTTAGAACCACAGCATGAGACAAGGAAACTGGGGAGAATGCATTGGGGGGTTCATGAAGCACCTTTACACAAGCACTGTTACTGACAGTGTCAGTTGAAGCATTAAATCTTTTCCACTGTTGTCCCCAAACTAAACCTTTGTGGTGCGTGCTCAGAATCAAAACACGGAGTGCAGACTGAGCTGCAGACATGGCAACAATCATCTTAAGAATGATAAAGTAATCCAGCTCTGTGAATCCAGTTATGCTTACTCGATTACAACCTTAATGCGAGTAAGATAACCAGGTGTTTACATGAGTTGCAATAATTACAGTATTGCCTCGCTGTGGTTGTAATCAAATTATTAAAGTGCACGCTGTCTGACTCTGTCCGATAAGCCTGCTGCTGGGGGCTGGGGAGTGTGGAGAGCAGGCTTCAAATTTATGTACAAATCACTCCACATGACATATGGTTATGGTAGCAAACTGCTGAGGCCAGCAGTTACACACACATACACGCACGCACTAAAGCACACACAGAATCACACACACACACAGAATCACACACACACACACACACACACACACACACACACACACACACACACACGCACAGTGAAGGGAATAAAGATTAGTCATATACATACAATACATTGGGTTGATACTGTTCTTTAATGAAAACAGAACCTGGTCCAATCTGATATGATAGACATGGGTTTTGGTGCTCTGCAGTCCATTGCAAAGCCCGGATCACTGTCCTAACAAATTAAGTGCTATAAGATCTGGAAACTCTGCAACAATGTTAAATAGACAGACAACAGAAAACATGGGTAAAGAAAAACAGAAGATGAACAATAAAACATCAGTTTACAGACCACACACACAAGTCTTTTCTACAGTTATTGAAATTTCAGGTGTGCTCACCTTTGATTTTAAGTTGAAACTTTGCTGGCCATGTTTCTTGCTGTGCTGGACGAATCTGTGGCTTTGTCCCTGCATTCCCCTGCAGGGTTCTGACATATTACTTTAGCGAGTACAGAGAAAACACAGCAGAATGGCCAGACCTATGAAAATAAAAGCTTAGCTGTGGCAAACCAGAAACCTTCAACTGGGACTAATTGTCCATCATACAAGTATTCGGATCAGAACAGTGCTGTCACTTCAACTTCAACTCAAAATTCTAACTAAAACTCAAACATGGGGAAGATACTATTTCTGTTCTGTAATAACTATGTCTGAATTCAAAATTCAGTTTATTTCATAAAGAGACGTTGGTGTTGGCCCTGTTTCTTTGATCAATCTGAAGTCATGGAGGTGTTTAATGACAGCCAATCAGCGATCCCCCTAGAGGGAGCCATATGGAGGTGGGGCCTTGAAGTGTCTATCATTTTGCCAACCCACTTTGATGAAATATCGCCCACTTTTGTGTGACGAAGCCTTGACGGCTGCATTCCAACAACATCCCTTCAGTTGCTGTCATGCCAATAAGCTTATGTTACTAATGGCCTTTAAGATGACTGCATTCCACAGTTAGGCAATGGCATGCTATAGCTAATTCATGTCTCATTTGCGGTCTAATCAAAAAATAAATTCATCAAATTGTGTCCCATATCTCTGTCTTATATTGGGTGTAGTTTCACCTAAATTAGGTTTGAAAAACAATTAACGTGGCCTTGACTTGTGGCACTGAGCATATGTGGCATAGACTGCAATGTGAGAAAACACCAAGGTCGTGTATGATGCTCACTCTTTGACAGAGGTCTGCCAACAGATTCCAGTAAAATCCTGAGAAAAAATATAGCCACAAGCGGCAATAATTGGGGTCCAAGCAGATTGTGGAACATTTTTATAGCAGAAGACTTGATGCAGATGACTTCAGAGATAAAAACGATGAAAGAATTTTGACTCCCAGCTGTTTTCCACATAATGGTAAAAATGTAAACTTGACTGTTGGGTGGCGTTTCCAAATTTATGGGTTTTGCACCAGAAATACAAACCTTGGTGCCAGGCTGGATTTTAACTTAGGTAACATTCTCAGTTACAGGGCCTGTGTTTAGACCACTCAGCCATCAGGACAAAACAGCTGTCACTGACAGTACTTGACACTAAACATTATCTTGGTTCTGCATACAGTTGGTGAAATACTGCATTGAAGTCAGTGAGAGTGAATGATTTTATGATCTGTAGCACTTTAACCATGATGAAATATTTTGCTGGTGATCAGTAGTCATAGGTTTTTGAAAAATGGTGAGATATTATTGTATATCAGAGGCCTCCCCGCAGTTCAAGCTCATGTGGTTTATAGTCAGCGCCTTCACCTCTAGAATATCAGCTCTACTGGTGAGCAACTGTCTTTTGTTTCCACAACCCTGATGTTTAATACAATGGAGGTCTATGACAATTACTGCAGCTCAAGTTAAAATATTCACCAAACTTACACATTTACAGATAAATAGGAGACAAATTACACAGTTGTTATCAGGTTTATATGGCATGACATTTTCTGTCATCTTAAAATAAAATATAGTAATAATATTAGTCAGTAATGAATGCAGTGTGTGGATGAGAGAAGTGTGTGTGATGCGTGCAAACAAAACACAAAATCCTAACCCCTCTAGCTGGTGGAGGCCTAGGAAGCCACCCAGATAGGCTGAGGCCTCAACTAACCAGGTGCAAGTCATTCCCTGATGAGAAATGTGTTCAGATATAGATTTATGTAATAAACCATGCCATTTTAAAATGTATAACTTCAAAATGACTTATCAAAATTTCAGTGATAACTTTGGATCAGTGAGGTCCGTAGATGATCCTGAGGCCCAAAGGCTTCTGTTTTCAAAAATGAGAAATTTGATAAATCACTAGAATGTAAACTTTATTGTTACAACACCACCTTTTGCTCAAAGAGTGTCATTTTATGTGTCTGACTAGTGTGTGGAATTTGCAAACTACCTGCCAATTTTGGTGACTTTTGGTCATGTTTTTTTGCTGAATAAACACCTTTTAACAGTAAAGAATAACAACAGGAAGAAGGAGAAGAAGAATGAGAACAAGAACACAGACCTCTGATATCTGAAGGGCAGATGGTGAAGGTATGACAATGATAATTGTCTTCCTGTTTGAAATGCAGGCGGACACAATGTGCATCTCTGCCAATCCATCAGTACATCCATCTTCAATGTAACTACTGTAGGACAGGGGTTAGGGTTAGACCCCCCAAAAGCATGTCCTGTCTGTCATTTGACCTGCCAACCTGACACCAAGCTGGCTAATATAGTTGTCTGGATTTGTTACAAAGAAAGTGCCGTGCTGGAACATGCAAACCTCAGGTCAGGAATCTGAAGGGCTCTGCCTCTATCTAGTGGCTGAAGTGTGAACTGCACCAAATCTAAGTGTGACTTCTGGTAGAAATTAGATAAATGTCAATTCCAGACAGAGGTGAAAGACCTCATACATTTGTTAAATTTGTAAAAGTGTAATAAAATTTATAAACTGAGCTCAGTTAGCTTCCATCACAGTAGAGGTCCTGCTTCCTCTGACTAACCAAAGGTACCGTATATGAGGTATATAATTTATTCCATTATTTATTTATTTATTGGGTTTTGATGATACATATGGCAATAACAGTGACAATGACATTCCACACATTATGTACCCATCATCCACCCTTTGTGTGTGGCAGACTTAAGCAAGGTAACACAGGCTTCTGCTCTTCTCTTCCTCTTGATATTGAAAAGTGCTACATAAACAATACCATGTTATTATCATTATTATTTTTGTTTTAATTTCTTTAATAATTTTTCTCTATCATTGGCCATGTTAGCCTGGTCTTGGGTTTGACAATTTCCCTTTTGATGTAAATCAGTAATGATTCAAGCCAAAAAATATCTTTAATTGAGCGATAATGGTGAGATGAACCTTCACTACTGGCAGCACTACCAGCCACATAAATGTGTGGTTGTTTCATGCAGTGACTGAAAGCTGTACCGTCATCGGTGGTCAAGGGGGCTCACTCTACGGATGATTTAAAAGCTTGTCCAAACTTTGGAGAGTGGCATTTACCGTAGTGGCCGTGACATTTGTGGTGACATTTGATCCTCAGAGGCTGGCTTTGACCTAACTCAGTCTCATATGCAGGACGTCAGCTGTCGTGCCATTTTGACCATTTCTCTCAAAAACAGCTTGAGCTGAGAAGGTGACCAGTTTTCCCGAAAAATTCAGGACAGCCCCTGATTACACGCAGCTGTCCTGAATCCCAAATCCTGTCCTGTTTGTCCTAACAATTAGACTTGACCTGTTTTGATTAGCTACAGCCCATATCATGCTACAATGTAAAACAGTGTCAATTATGAATAACACACAAACTATTCAAAATTTCCATTTTATTTAATAATAGTCAATTGAATCAGCTTGTACAGCCACACATCATTCAGGCCTAGTGAAAAAAATGAGTGCTGTCAATCAATTAAAATATTTAATCGCGATTAATCTCATGAATGTCATAGTTAACTCGCGATTAATGGCAAATTAATCACACATTTTTATCTATTCTAAATGTCTCAATTATCATTTTCATACTCTTATCAACATGGAGAAGTGGATAGGCTTGCTTTGTGCAAATGTTTTTTTTTTTATTGAAAACAACAACGTGCAGTGTTTTATTTCACACTAACATTCTCTCTTTGAGCAGTCATTCACATTTGAAGCAAAATCTCACACAATTTAACACTGTCAATAAACAGATGACAAAAAAAAATAAATACTTTGTTTCAAAAAAGCCCTAAGCCTAAGGGATCAAAACAGGGTGATACAAAATAGGGTGTTACAAAGTGCACATCATTGTAAACTAGGACTCAGCCTATAGTGCAGTTAAACCATGGCTTAAACTTTCCTTTATTAAGTTTCCATTGAACATGCAAGCAGTCAGACTATAATGCTCTTCTGTTAATTCACAGAGGCTGATCAACCCAGCCTCTTATTTCTCTGCAGAAAGAATGAACATTACTTGGCTATGGCTGCAGCAAGCTTGTTGCGGTATCCATATGTCTCTGTCGAAAGCCGTCCATTGTCGCCTGGTTTTAACAAGGAGGTGGTGGAGAATTCGCATTCACAATGTGTTTGGCCATCAAGTGGTATTTCAGACTAGATGTCCTAGGGTGATAACTCAGTTCATACCAACAATACACACAGATAACTTTGGCTTGTCAGTCGACCCATCTGGCAATTTTTTGAAACTAAACTTTCCATTCAGAATCTTGTTCACATCCATTTCGGCGTTTCGCGCTTGACATCCACACAAACCGGTAGCCTACACTTTTACAGCTACAGTAGCAAGCAGACAAGACCAAACACGTGCGTGGGGCGTCCCTATTGTTTTGTTTTCCGGTTTACAATCAGATCCTTACTAACAGTGGCCACAGTTTCTAAAAAAAACTACAAGTTCACTAGGTCACAAAGAGCGTTAACCTTGTGATAAAAAAAAAATGACGCTGTTAAAATTGATGTGCGTTAACGCGTTAATAATGCAATATTTTTGACAGCACTAAAAAAAATATAAACTGATAGTTGAAAAACTATCCAGGAACATAGACCTTTCTAACTACAGCTTTAGCAATGTGCAAAGTGCATGGCGCAGCAGTTTTGAGGAGTGGACGCATGACCATTGCTCCCGATATTTGGCAATATCAGATTTATTTCTTTTCAGTAGATCTGCTGCTCACTCTCTGCTTATGAGTATGATCATCATCTGATATGATTATTTCCTAATTGCAAGGCTGGTTAGGACACACCATACCTGTCAACATTGGGATTTGAAAATAAGGGAAATTTTCGAGCGTCCCACCTCCCTTATCACTGTCCACATCCCCTTTACATTTATACAAGGCTACGCACAGTAAATACTAAAGTCACCACTAGGCAACCACTTGCTTTAAAGTATTAGAGCAACAAGGATTGAGTTAACTAGTTCCTACATTAAGTGACTACAGTTAGATGATTAGAATCAGATACCTGGTCCAAAGTGAAATGCTGTGAACATCCCTGCATTATATCAATGAAAACACAAAAGGCCATTTAATACAACACTTAGTTTAAATATATTATAATAGATTCAAATCAAGTCAAAGCAAACTTTATTTATATGGCACTTATCATACTTAAAAGCAACACAAAGTGCCTCACAGAGGCTAAAAACAGCAAAGAAGAAAACCCAGCCCTCCCGCCCCCATAAAAACATACAGAGATATACAGGTGCTGGTCATAAAATTAGAATATCATGGAAAAGTTGATTTATTTCAGTAATTCCATTCAAAAAGTGAAACTTGTATATTATATTCATTCATTACACACAGACTGATATATTTCAAATGTTTAGTTCTTTAATTTTGATGATTTTAAACTAACAACTAATGAAAATCCAAATTTCAGTATCTCAGAAAACTAGAATATCACTTAAGACTGATACAAAAAAAGGATTTCTAAAAATGTTGTCCAACTGAAAAGTATAAACATGAAAAGTATGAGCATGTACAGCACTCAATACTTAGTTGGGGCTCCTTTTGCCTGAATTACTGCAGCAATGCGGCGTGGCATGGAGTCGATCAGGCTGTGGCACTGCTCAGGTGTTATGAGAGCCCAGGTTGCTTTAATGGTGGTCTTCAGCTCTTCTGCGTTGTTGAGTCTGGCATCTTGCATCTTCCTCTTCACAAGGGAGTGAAGAGGGGAGTTTGCTGGCCAATCAAGAACAGGGATACCATGGTCCTTAAACCAGGTACTGGTAGCTTTGGCACTGTGAGCAGGTGCCAAGTCCTGTTGAAAAATGAAATCTGCATCTCCATAAAGTTGGTCAGCAGCAGGAAGCATGAAGTGCTCCAAAACTTCCTGATAGACAGCTGCATTGACCTTGGACCTAAGGAAACACAGTGGACCAACACCAGCAGATGACATGGCACCCCAAACCATCACTGACTGTGGAAACTTGACACTCGACCTCAGGCAACGTGGATTCTGTGCCTCTCCTCTCTTCCTCCAGACTCTGGGACCTTGGTTACCAAAGGACATGCAAAATTTACTTTCATCCGAGAACATGACTTTGGACCACTCAGCAGCAGTCCAGTCCTTTTTGTCTTTAGCCCGGGTGAGACGCTTCTGACGCTGTCTCTTGTTCAAGAGTGGCTTGACACAAGGAATGCGACAGCTGAAACCCATGTCTTGCATACGTCTGTGAGTGGTGGTTCTTGAAGCACTGACTCCAGCTGCAGTCCACTCTTTGTGAATCTCCCCCGCAGTTTTGAATGGGTTTTGTCTCACTATCCTCTCCAGGGTGCGGTTATCCCTATTGCTTGTACACTTTTTTCTACCACATCTTTTCCTTCCCTTTGCCTTTTTACTAATGTGCTTGGACACAGAGCTCTGTGAACATCCAGCCTCTTTAGCAATGACCTTTTGGGACTTGCCCTCCTTGTGCAAGGTGTCCATGATCGTCTTTTGGACAACTGTCAGGTCAGCAGTCTTCCCCATGATTGTGTAGCTTACAGAACTTGACTGAGAGACCATTTAAAGGCCTTTGCAGGTGTTTTGAGTTAATTAGCTGATTAGAGTGTGGCACCAGATATCTTCAATATTGACCTTTTCCACAATATTCTAATTTTCTGGGATACTCAATTGGGGGTTTTCATTAGTTGTCAGGTATAATCATCAATATTAAAAGAAGTAAATACTTGAAATATGTTGGTCTGTGTGAAATGAATGTATACATTATACAAGTTTCACTTTTTGAATGGAATTACTGAAAAAAATCAACTTTTCCATGATATTCTAATTTTATGACCAGCACCTGTATAGAGACACACACTCACAGACATGCACACACGAATGCACACACACACCCGTGCACACACCCATACAGACAAGGCAAGGAATAATCCACCTTTGGGGGCCATCCACACTGAGAGGGCCCCCCGGCCCATGACTAGGGAGCGCCGCCCGAGACCACCCCTACCCAGGCAGACAGGAGGCCCCACACCAAGGTGCAGAGGCCTCCAGCCATCCAGGCCAGAGCTGTCCCCTCGGCAGCGCCCCAATCAGTAGACCAAAAGCAGCTCCCAGTGTGGGGGGCGCCCATGAGGAAACACTGGAGCTAAAAACCAAGGGACTAAGACATAAACATAAAATAAAATAAAATGAATAAATAAAATAAATAGCAATGAAACACGTCGTTAAAACATGCAACTAAAATAATGTGCAAATAAAAATTAAATACGATAAGAAGCCTGATTAAAGGAATAAGATAAATCAAACAAATCAATTGAAAGCCTGATGTTACGGCCGGGGCTGAGAAAACCGGACTCAGAAGCGGAGAACAGGGACAACAGTTTATTGAACAAAATTCAATAAGGCAAAAATGAAAATCAGCCTGATGGCGATAACCAGAACCAAGGGTGGCAGTCTAGCTGGAGATCCCTCGACAGCTTCTGGAGAAAGAACACAAAACACCGTTAAACGGGAAAGCACTCAGGCTATAGTAATCCGCAGGTGCTGGAGGGAAAACTCAACAGACACCGGGTGAGTCACTTGTCTCTCTGAGAGCGGCTGAAGCAGAAGTGGGCCGGTCAGCGCAGGACGAAACACAAAACTCCTCTTCGGGAAAAAGCTCTCAGGCAAACCAAAAACGACAAGTACTGGAGGAACTCAACAGACTCAGGTAAGTAACAAAAAATTCCTAATGGGAAAAAGCTCACAGGCTGAAACAGAAACTCACAAGAAAAACTCAGAACAGCGTGCAGACGCTCGGGCAACAGGACACGTGGCCCTGCTTAAGAAGGCGGACCCTAATGGGGGAGATTAGAGACCGGTGTGTCGACTCGCTGCTCACCGCGGAGGAGATCAGCTCCGGCCCTAGACGCACATTAGGAAAAAAAAAGAAAAAGGAGAAAACAAAAACATAGCCAGGAACCACAGCCATAACACCTGATTAGGCTTAAGACCTCTGTTTTGTCCTGGTTGAGCTAAAGGAAATTTTCTGCCATCCATGACTTGATGTCTAAAATGCAGTTAAAAAGGGTATCAATTGGCCCTGTGTCATCCAGAGACATGGCAATGTACAGTTGTGTATCATCAGCATAACTATGGAAGCTGATGCCGTGCCTCCTGATGACATCCCCGAGGGGTAACGTAAAGATTAAAAAGAGTTGGACCTAAAATTGACCCCTGGGGAACCCCACACTTGATCTCATGGGTTCCTGAGGAACATGCATCCCAACTTACAAAGAAGTGTCGGTCAGTGAGATAAAAGGCCGACCAGGTGCCTCAGTCTGTTTAATAAAATGTGATGGTCTACTGTATCGAAGGTGGCGGTTAGATCCAGTACTACCAAGACTGTGAGCTTGTGTTCATCTAAGTTGCACCTGATATCATTTAAAATCTTTACAAGGGCTGTCTCGGTACTGTGGTTCATCCAAAAAAAACAGACTGATACCTTTCTAAAATGTTAAATAGTTGTTTATTTATAGTTGTTTACTTGGTAAAAAAAAACAGTTTTTCTAAAATTTTACATGAAAAGGGTAAGTTGGATACAGGTCGATAATTATTAAGAATGTTGGGGTCTAAATTGCTCTTCTCTAGAAGGGGCTTCACCACCGCCTTTTTAAAGGAGGAGGGGAAGACATCTGTCTGATAAGGGCACACAGGGTATTTGTTATTATCTTATGAGATCTGTTAAAATTACTGTTTGTTAGAAGATCAGTTGTGGAGAAGAGAAATTTGGGATTATTTTTGTGGTCCGAGATTAGTTTTTTGAAGTAAGAGATTCTTGCCTCTTTAATGGTGTTATTGTAAGTTTTGAGGTGTTGATGTAAAACTTCATAGTGGACTGTTAGTTTTGATTTTCTCCATTTTCTCTCAGCACTCCTGCAGTTTCTTTTCAGTTGCTTAATTTCCTCATTTCTCCACGGAGGTATAGGTTTTTTCTTAATTGTTTTTGTTAAAAGAGGAGCCACTGAGTCCAGCGTTGACTTCAGATAGCTGTTAAAATTGTCAACAATAAAATCACAGGGTGCTGGTAAAATCTCTGCAGGAGTGCTCTGTAAAATCTGGATAAAATTTGCAGCCACTTCAGGAGTTAGGTAGTGTTTCCTCACTGTTCTCACTGGTGCCTCTCGCTGATTAAAACTGGTGATGTTAAAAAACACACAGTAGTGGTCGGACACAGCCAGATCCACAACAGAGGACACACCCACGGACAGGCCATAAGTTATGACCAAGTCCAGGGTGTGCCCCCTGCTGTGGGTCAGCTGCGTAACGTGCTGTTTAAAATCCATACAGTTTAAGAGGTTTAAAAATTCTCTGGAAACTGGGTCTGAGATGTCGTCGATGTGTAGATTAAAATCACTAGTTATTAAAATCCTGTTGTAGGTGGTGTGAATGACTGATAAGAATTCAGAGAATTCGCTGATTAAAGTGGATGAATACTGGGGTGGTCTGTAGACCATTATGCAAAGAATAGGAGGGCTGCTAAGAACAAAGGCATGGTGCTCAAATGATGTAAAACTGTTAAAAGGAACTGCATTTGCAGACATTGTAATTCTTGTAATAGATGCAGTTCCGCCTCCTTTTTTGCCCCCCAGTAGAGAATAAAAAGTTAAAATTTGGTGGGGAAGCCTCAGTGAGAACAACAGGTGCATCGGTGCCAAGCCATGTCTCTGTAAGGAGAATGCCATCTAGATTTTTTCTAAAATGAAATCATTTATGATGAAAGATTTGTTTAAAAGAGAGCGCACAGCACAACTAATTTGATATCTGTGCTGAATGTGCGCTCATCATGGTGTTTTAAGGGAATGTTAAAAACAGTGCTGGGTCTAAAAACATTCCTGGGTTTTAAATGTCTGTGTGAAGTGATGGTTCTAATGGTGTGAATTTCCTGAGTTTTTGGTGGCAGAGAGGGGAGTACTGATGGAAAGGTGTGTATGGTGTGGGTGAAACATATAGTGGGCAAGGGTGAGGGTGAGTGTGGGGCAGAGGGCTTGTGTGCATGAGTGATACCAGTTAGTCAGGAGGTGGCTGAAGTGCAGGACCGGACAGTGAGGTCAATGTTGACTGATAAAAGTCGTGAACCCTCCTGATTGGGGTGGAGATCGTCCCGTTTAAAAAGGCAAGGCCTATTTAAAAATGCAATAAAATTGTCCACATACGGGATATTTTTGGTCAGGCAGTATCCCTTCATCCACAGGTGCAGCTGGCTGGTGATGACATCACCGTAGCGTGGTGGGGGAAGCAGGCCGATGATAATTAGGCACTTCCCTGTGTCCAACAGGCGTTCGATCAGTGACACGAAGTCCTTCTTCAGGACCTCCGACTGCTGGTTTTTGATATCCACACTGGTCCAGTGTGGAGGCTGGGCTGTGCTGCGCACACAGCTGAAGAGTGGCAGATGCAACCTCCGTGACGCCGGCTCCAGGGTGGCAGAAAGTCTGGCCGCTGAGCACTGCCACGTGCCTGACCATGGAGGTCCCCACTACCAGCACCGAGGGGGGAGTGCACTGTACCACTGGCTCCCTGGGGGTGTGGCGGGGGCAAGGTGGAGCCTGCTGGTGTCGCGTCGTGGTTGCTCCGGGAGGGACCATGCTGGACTGGGGGATCCCGGTTCCCGGACTGGTGAGAGCCACGGTCAGCTGGGTGGACAGGTCCTGGAGGCGAGCTGGACCAGGCACCGACGGGAGGGAAATCCTGCAGGCTTAAGATGTCGAACCTGTTGTCCAGTGGCAGATCCGGAGGTGGTGGAGGAGGAGATGGCTGAGCTCCAGCGCTCCAGTCCACCACCAACCAGGGTTCCCTCGGCCTGAGTGGAGTTGAGCTCACCGGACCCTCCACCCCATCCTCCCTGGTGCAGCAGTGCGACTCCGCGGGGTGAAGGCAGGAAGTGGAAGGTGCCGATGACTTGGGCTTGGCTCCCTGTCGGTGCCAGCGGGACTCGGCCGGTGCTGGATGCCCTCAGGTAGTAGATATGTTTCGCCTGGGTCGTGGCGACAGTGGAGAAATCCAGGAGGATCTTATCCCTCTCTTTGAGGACGGCCCGCAGACCAGAGATGCTCTCCCTCAGTTTCAAGAGGGTGGGAAGGCAGGACTCACACACCGCCATCATACCTGTAGCCTCTATAGGCTTAGGCACCCCGGAACATAGTACCACCACAGGAAGGTGAGTTTTGTTTTTGGATAGGCCTTCCATCAACTTTTTCTTTATGGTACGCACTATGATCCCAGTTGGTAAAAAAATGTTTGGGTTGTTTTTTTGTCTTAAAATAGATCAAGTAAACATAATGAAGAGACATTTTCAAAAAATATTATTTTTTTAGTAGTTTTTAGGGTTCGTTGCCATATGGCAACACCGTACCATAATGGAAAGTAATGAAAACAAGAGAGTTTTGTTTAAAATTGTATATAACATTTATTTTAAAACTCATGTTTTAGTATAAACAATCCCCAGTAGCCTGAACAGTTAATAATACATCTCATGTGAAATAAAAGCTTTTAAAAAGACATTTTTCAACATTTAATTTGAATACATGTACCGAACTGTTTGAGTAACTGATTTGACTTGTTGATGGCCATCTTTGCCTTACTGCTTGTGAAAACGGATGAAGCAGTTCTTCTCAGTCGTGAGGCACAGGTAGACGTTGCACTTTGTGCACTGAACTCTGACAATCCCAGTGCAGCCTGGGTATTTGCACCGGCCCTTTTTCGGCGTGACGACAGGCCAGTGATCTGTGTTGTCCTGACGCACAGCTGCTGGTGGCACTGGTGCAATGGGACCTCTGTTCCTCTTCCTGGCCTCAATATGCTGGGACGGTCTTCCCCTCTTCTTTAGGGCTTTCCTCTCCATGCAAAGGCAGCTTGCAACCTCACTTTTGAACTGGAGCAGGCTGTGGACCTCTCTCTGTGGGATGCTGCAGTCTCTGCAGTCCCTGCGGTACAAGAGCCAGGCATTGATGAGGGTGAAATCCATCATGTGGAACACAATCCTGTGGTACCATTTCCTTGACCTCAGCTTTGTTCTGTGAAGAGCAATGAGTGAATCTAGGAGATCCACTCCTCCCATGCTTTTATTGTAGATCTGGACAATACTTGGGCACGTCACCTCCACCGCTTCGTTTTGTTTCCTGTCCCATCTTCACACAGACACCATGGGGTTAGCTGAGGCATAGGTTGAGAGGAGTGTGACAGCACGGTTGTCATACCATTTCACTGCCTTGAGCTGGACTCCATCGTGCTTGGTTTCTTTCTCTTCGAAGGCCCCCCTGCCTTTCTTTTTCATTGCCAGATCTTCAGAGAAGTTGCACCCTGCCAGGCGATTTTGGCGCACTGTTCCAACACAGTGGATCTTTTTCTTCTGGAGAATGACTTGGAGATCTACACTGGTGAACCAGTTATCGAAAAACAGCTTGTAGGACTGGTTGTCTGGGATTATGCTCGCAAGTCGTAACACGATGTTGCCACTTGCCCCGATGTCTGGCATTCCATTCATTGGCAAGATTGCACCAGTGTACAGTTCAAAGTTGTAGGCCAGACCATTGTTGTCTGTCAAGACAAACATTTTGTAACCCCAGCGCTTCGTTTTTTTTGGGTTGTACTGCTTGATGCCACTTTTCCCCTTGAATGGCACAATTTGTTCGTCGACGCAAAGCTTTTCATCCTTTGGGATTGCTTGGAAGCGTTCCAGGAGTGATGAGAGTAGAGGACGCACTTTGTACAGCTTGTCATATCCAGGCTGTCCTTGGGGGATTTGCTTCATGTTGTCTGCAAAATGCAGGTTGCATTTGATCACCTCCCAACGATGCATGGTCATGGTGTTTGCTACACAGTCAACTCTTGTGGCTGCGCTCCAATACAAGCGGGATCCTGGCAGCCCAAAAATGGACATGCAAAAGCAAATGCCAAAAAACTGCTCCATTTCCTCACAGGTGACAGACAGTGGCTTATCTGGGTCACGTTGGCAAGCAAAGAGGTTTGATTGCTCCACCATATTCTCAATGCAGGAATTGCTCAGCAGGCCCCTGAAGTATTCAATGGGAGACTTCACTTCTGTGACTCGGGGTACACTGCCTTTCCATTGTGGGAAGAATACTCCTGCTCTTCTTCCACACCAGCCCTTTAGCTTTTACCGTTTCCTGTGGAGGAAGTGGACCTAGAAAACAAGCAAATATCCTTAGTAAATATCCTTAGTTTAATGCAATACATAAATAGAGGCTGGAACATGATTACCATATACATTTTACACTCTCTTACTGGTAATACCTGTCACTTCACTTTCACCCTCACTGTCCTCCCTCTCCTCACTGTCTCCATTGCCCTCACTGTCTCTGTCCTCACTGTCTCCACTGTCCTCATTCTCTGGCTCATAGTCTTCATCCATCTCACTGTCTTCATCACTCTCACTCTGCTGTGTTTCCAGCAGCTCATTTTCCTCGTCACTGAATCCCTTGTCATCTTCACTATCATCTAGTGGGAGGGCTAGTTCAGCTTTTTTCCGTGATTTACCATAAAAAAAATTGGCATTCATTCTGTAAATGGAAGAAAGACGTGTCAAATATCATCATATGCAATGTGGAAAGGACTCACAAAGTGCATTATTATAGTTTATAGACTATAGAAGATCAGTGTACACCAATGCAATTGCAAAGTAGGCCTCTAACTAAATACAACATATTATCAACATGCCAGGCTAGCAATCCATAATGGTACGGTGTTGCCATATGGCAATGTACACATTTTTAACATTTTCTATTATTTATTAATCAAGTACAGGGCAAGAAACTACATAATACTGAACTTAACTCACCTATTATTGAGTGTATATTGTTTTCTCCGTTGAAAAACTTCGAGAAAACACTTTTTTGGTGAATTTTTAGGAGTCAAATGGTGAGGCTCCTCCTGTCGATGATGTCTGCAGAAAAGGGTTTCAAAATGGCCTCCAGAAAGTCATGTGACAAATTTAAACACTGCTATTGGTTTACTTAGAACCCCACCTCTTTTTTAATGCATTGCATCATACCTTGGGATGTATTATCTGTGTGTAGAAGGCTTAAAATGGGGTTGTTGCCATGTGGCAACGCTGTACCATAGAGGGTTAAAGAAGTTGAAAAATTCAGGAAATTTACAAGATAATATTTAAATGTGTCTATAAGGACAGAGGGGGGACACTGAAAGGATCTAAAAGTGGATTTGTTACTTTGCTTTGAGTAACAAAACCATGGATCTCTTCCTAGCATTTCATTACAGTTGAAGTTAAAGCTCTCAGTTTATAACTATTGTTTAGAAATGGGGTGGGGTTTCTTGGGAACTGCTGTAATGAGTCTTTCTCCAGAGGTCAGGGACAGTGTTTTGTTAACTAGCATACCTTTATATTGCCCAATTCTATATATTATATGGTGTTTATGCACTGTCACTTTATTGATTAATGTAAAAATGATTGGAAAAACATTCTTACTACAAGAAAACTGCCTTTCTTCAATGCCACAATGTACACAATAACAACAGACTGGTACAAAAAGCAGGAACACAAGGCAATAAATCTAAATGAAAACAGATATTAGCGGTGACAAGTGAGAACAAACGTTTCGTAGTAAGTTGTTTAAACTGTTGAAAGCAAAAATATAAGTTTAGGACAAATTGTTCAGAAGGGGAGTGTTAAATTCCACTAAAATTCCATGAGGTAGGACATGGGGCTTCCATGGGGTCCAGTTTGGCTTCTCTGCATCTGTTTCCTCTGCCTCTTGTCCTCATCATGTGGTCCTGCTGCCCCTCCTCACTTGGACTGCTGTGGCCACTTTCTGAGGAGAAGAGAGCACCTTCAGTTGTGGGTACACTCAAACAAGACTCACACACATGCAGGATTGGTTTGCTTGGGCAGTCCCTCTTACTGAGCGAAGAGTTGGCAACCTTCAAGGAAATTGGAATCTTATTACCAGGCCAGTATCATGCCAAAACGTGTAACAGACCCACTGATCCACCACAGGCCTAGCCTAGACTAGTGTCACATTGTGCCTTGCTGGGGCATGAAAAATACACGTGTTTGAAGGTGCATGTACCAGCAGGGGGCGATAACAGTTGGAGCAAATAATGAACATAGTGTAAGGAGAGTCTGCATTCGGAGAGGTCAGGTTGGATTGTGTGGGTCAAACACAGGACTTTAACACAGTTTGTTGCCCTTTTGAAACCTGTGTGAAAGCTGCAAGTCAGAACTAAACCAGCCATGTGCAGCCAGACTCTCTGTGTCTCTGCTGGAAACACACAACATGTCTCTGTTGGTGCCTGTGAAGGCTTATTATTGCTACCAACAGCTTTGTGTGACAGACACAAACTGCAGCTGCACTTCCACCAGTGTTCTGCTTGTTAAACTTGGTGCTTCAGTTGCTTCCACAGTCGGGGGTCCACAAATGCAATAGACCTCAGTCTTATTTATCACGTCACGGTAAGGGAGGGGCCAGATAAATTGGCTGAACCAAACTTTAAAGTCCAAGCAGACACATACAGGCAGAAAAAACAGCTTTTACACACAGGTAATTTAGTTTAAAAAGCATTATTTATATAAACGTCATATGTCAAAAAGAATGTGTTTATGTGTTTAACAGGTGCAATTTCACATGAAAAATGAGTGTCCAGTCTCAAGTCACAGCATGTGTTGTAAAATCCCCACTGAAAGTGCAATTATAACAAATCTGATAACATGTACAGACAGGCTTTCATTGGTATGTGCTGTTATGGTAAGAATCAAGAATTTCTAATTACAACTTGCATTTTTATAGCACCTCTCGAGGCTCCCAAGCACCAGGCTGTCCAACATGTGAGCTGTGCCTGTCTGATCCTTCACCTGCACCACTGTGCATCATGCTCTCCTATGACTGCTGACAGTATTTACATGGCCTTCTTGATTCATTTGCATTTGCCGGCACCACCCTAGCATGTGAGTTATTAGATATGCCAACTACATACACACAAAACAGTATGTAGAACAATTATTTACATTTCCCAATGTACTGTACTGTATATCATACAGGTTGACTCAGATCAAGTCCACTGTCTGAGGAAGCTCTCACAGAATCCACACAGCAACATACGGGAACATTAAACGAACAGTTTATTTTTTATTTTGGGAAATAAACTCATGCGCTTTTGTGAGTCAAGGCCCTTACAGACACAATGAGAAAGAGCTAGCCTGTTTGTTTAATCTGTACACAAACCAAAGCGTAAAAACGTCAAGAGGTGGTTTTAGAGGGGGTTACATGCTGGAATCTTTTCTTAGCTGGGTGAAGGGCTATTGATCTTATCTTTTAAGACCAAATCTTGTCATGAATTGTGTTAATATGAAATTGTACAGTAGATTTCTTATCATCATCATTATTACTTTGTCTTAACATCAATTACTCACTCACTTCTTCTCACCAGTAAACATGCTGTGTTTCACAGCTTTGTGGCTTTCTTGCATTAAAATAACAACCTAATACACTAAGGGAGCTTGTAGAGCATTGAAACTTTGTCCCGCTGACTCGAGCATCATAGACTCAGCTCAATGCATCCGTTATGAGGTGACTGTCAATGTAAAATGAGTTATTTTAGAATGTGTGGAGGCTGCAGGTGAGATGGAGCAGCATGTTGCATGCTGGTTGAAGCAGACAGACCATGTGGAGAAGCAATAGATGCTGCTCTGTCTCCCTTTGAAATGAGGAGGAAGTGATGAGGAGTGATTTGACCTGCTGAAGTTACTGTAGATTGCTAACCTCTGCACTCAGGTCGTGTTGTTTTGTGTTGTGTCACTGCTGCATTGCAACACACCTACAAATGTTATGATGTGAGGGTTTGACTAGGAGTACCGAGCCATTGCCCACAGTGTGAGGGATCACATCTGGTATCTAGTGAAACAGAATGTTCCTGAAGTTGCTCTGTGGTTTCATCAAATTGTCAATCATAACTGAAAGGCAACGCCCAGCGATCAGACACCATGGAAACTTTTTCACTGTTGACGTAAAGCTGACTGTAAACTATCAGCTTGTGGCACAGGGAACCAAAGACAAAGGAAAGATGTCCTGACAGGTTGGTGGTGGTGACGTTGCTGTTGCTGACACGATATTGTGACAACTGTCGAAGACAAGTATGACAAGTTTTTGGATTAAAAAAATATATACTATTATGGTGTTATTATAGTATGGTTATGCCAAAGAGCAACATTTCCCCTCTTATTTGAGACAGAACCATATCTTTATCCAACAAGAAAATGCTCTTTCTGTTTCTCTCAACATACATGTGACTTCCAACAATACATTTCTTATTCAGACTGATCTGGTTACGGCAAACTTCTAAGTGATTTCACCAACGACTTTCTGTTCTAATTCAAATTTCCTGCAGTCATCAGAAATGCTGCTGAAGATGATTTCAAATGCTCCCTTGTATTCTGTGAACAGTGTGGCCTTTGTTTGACTGACTGACCTCAGCTCTCATGTTACAGTGCCACAGGTTTCCCATTACTAAAGTTTCACGTTTCAGGCGACTGAAAACTAGAGGGAGGGAGGGAGGGAGGGAGAGACTGAGGCTGAGCAGAGCAAAAGGAGGAGGAGAAACATGAAGGAAACTGTCTGGTAACATTACCTGGAAAAGACGTTTCTCTGTCTTCCAATCAATTTCTTTGTTATTTCCCACACCCATGTGCACACCTTCTACTGAGAAGCCATTTCACAGTGTCTTGGCATGACTGGACAAATTGCTGTGAAATGCTGGTTGTTATTACAACAGGCTCCATCATTGATGATTGATAGATTCAGTATCTCTATCACTCAGACAACATTGTCTGAGTCATTGCTTCACCTGTTGGGCAATAATATAACACCATTTTTTTAACTCTTTGATTTCTAAAAATTGTTAGTTATAATGGGCTGCACGGTGGCGCAGCAGGTAGTGCGCGTGCCCGGTTCGATCCCCGGGTCAGACGGGGCCTTTCTGTGTGAAGTTTGCATGTTCTTCCCGTGCATGCGTGGGTTCTCTCCGGGTACTCCGGCTTCCTCCCACAGACCAAAAACATGCTCATTAGGTTGATTGATGACTCTAAATTGTCCGTAGGTGTGAGTGTGAGTGTGAGTGTGAGTGTGAATGTTTGTTTGTCCTTGTATGTGGCCCTGCAATCGGCTGGCGACCAGTTCAGGGTGTACCCCGCCTCTCGCCCATTGTAGCTGGGATAGGCTCCAGTCCCCCGCAACCCCGAAAGGGATAGGCGGTATAGATAATGGATGGATGGATGGATGGATGTTAGTTATAATCTCATAATGCTACATGATGTACAAAATATTACTCACTCACCCTCCTGATACTGCTCCACCTCTGCTGAAAGAAAACAAAACTGAAAATGATGAGTGTTCATCTACAAAATAGACACTAACTTACTTACAAAACACAATGACCCTAAATCAACTTTTTTGCATTAGTAAATCATGTGTACTTAATTATACTGTCAGTTGATTCTGGTTCTGGTTTATAGTGTTCATTGCAATGGCAGTTTGTTCCAGCATCTCTGTCTTAACTCAGCTATTACATCTGTGAAAGTATATGATGAACTTTGCATTCACCCTGGTTTGATTTAAAGTCTGGGGAATATTTTCATGCTGTGGTATTTTTACAAAAGGATTTCAATTTACCTTATCACAACACTGCAAATTTTGAAGTATCACACTAGAAAAGGTTGATGGAAATAGCAATAGTTATGATGTTGTAAACATTGAACTGACATGACCTCTCTCCATTTCTCTGTCTTGTCCAAGACAACCGCATTTCTTTCTTGTTCTTTGAAGTTTATGGGCTCTACTACTCACTGGCCTCTACCTCTTCAACTCTGTTTATGACATACTGCATCACAGCATGTCTTTACCTATGTCCACACCGATTCAAACTATTCAAACGATTCCGGAGAGAACAACCTGCAGCTAAAAAACCATGCCTTTACCCATGATCATCTAAAGTGTGGGAGTATTTTAGACAGTGATAAATGGTGTGGTGCTCTTTAAGTGCAAATTAGAAAAGGCTTGACACAGCAGTACAACTGCTATGCATGAATACTTGAAGTTAAAGTATCCTGGAGCGCTTTGTTGACAAGGCTTAGCTGGTAGTAAACAATAACATGGCTAATGGAGAACCACCACTGCTCCCTTTTAAAGAAGACATTATAAATGTGGATTTTCATAATATCCATTCAACACTTGTGTGATGTGTAACACTTATCTGATGATTTGAATGAACCAGATTCACTGGTGTTTGTCACATTATCCCATTATCACATTGTCACATGAGCAAGTGCAGATCGTCCTCCTCATATTTCAGTTGCTTTGGAGGCATAATGTTATTCTTGTGTTACTCAAACCGAAAGCCTTTTCATAACCTTTTCATAACAATCATATTGTGAACATTTCCCTCTTTGCAATAGCTGCATAAGTTCCATAAAATATCAAAAATATAATGTAATGACAGAACAACAGTGGTATGAATATTAAATATATCTTTCATATATATATATATATATATATATATATATATATATATATATATATATATATATATATATATATATATATATATATATATATATATGGGCTGCACGGTGGTGCAGCAGGTAGTGCGCGTGCCTCACAGCAAGAAGGTTGCCGGTTCGATCCCCGGGTCAGGCGGGGCCTTTCTGTGTGAAGTTTGCATGTTCTTCCCGTGCATGCGTGGGTTCTCTCCGGGTTCTCCGGCTTCCTCCCACAGACCAAAAACATGCTCATTAGGTTAATTGATGACTCTAAATTGTCCGTAGGTGTGAGTGTGAGTGTGAATGGTTGTTTGTCCTTGCATGTGGCCCTGCAATCGGCTGGCGACCGGTTCAGGGTGTACCCCGCCTCTCGCCCATTGTAGCTGGGATAGGCTCCAGCCCCCCGCAACCCCGAAAGGGATAGGCGGTATAGATAATGGATGGATATATATATATTCTATAATTATATTTATCTTTGGTTTCACACCCTTCAGTCATGCACATCACACGCCCCTGACTTTACTGATTTCCACACCCCATTTGTCAATATTTCATTTGGCACATTAATAAGGAACAATTTGATTTAATTTGATTTCACATAATAGTATACTTGTTATACTTCATATCGATGGTGCGTCTCCCTTTTGTTGTGGCCACTTGAGCCAGGTACTCACAATCTGTTCCTCCTGTCTGTGACTCCTCATCTGTTTTCACACTCTAAGTAAGGCAACAACCCAAAATTCCACAAGGCAACACCTTTGCGCCACAGGCCAGTGTCATGTTTTGACAAACATTTTCTCTCAGTTGTCCTGAATTTGCAGAAGGGTAGTTATGTATCTTAGTACTGAGAGGTGATTTTAAAAGTATGACCAACAGTAGTTTTAATGGTGGGAGTTTGCAATGTTAAACTAAAGAGCAATTTTTGTTATCTATCTCTCACCCATCTTCTTAAACAGATATGTGGCTCCACCCACACCAAAACACACGCATGCTACATGCATCATCATGGGAATCATATCAAGTCTATTTTCCACTGCTGGCCTGCAGACATAATTATTCGTTCATGAATCTAGGAGACTCAGTGGACAGAAGGCACATATAGAGTGGTAGAAAGAAAGTTGGTAGTATTACTGAACAACTCTACTTTTTTTGAGTTACTTGTATTTGAGTATATCAATGATTAGGGTTGTGGTAATGATTTATTACTACTTTAGACTTTTATTGCACTACATTTCTGAAGGAAATTTACTGTAACTACATTTATCTGGCAGCTTTAGTTACAAGTTACTTTATAGATCAAGCTAGTTCACATTTGCAGTTGCTTTGACCAACATTTGATAGGTTTCTGGTTGAGGCACACAGACAAACCTCTCCACACAAAGTCCTTTTTCAGGAACGTGTGTTGCATCTGCAATCTGCAACAGTTATCTGTAGAGAGTCATTCTGGACTCTCCTCTTAGCTTATTTTCAGATCTTGCCCCTGGCACCACCTGAGCTGGAGCTGGCACTGGACATGAGGCCCATGCTTTGTGAAGTTAAAGACAGGCTTTCATGCTTCTCACTACTTGTCACACCAGCATGTGAGATATCAGATTTGAATATTGAATCAATAAAAGAAAGTGAGATCAAACTTGTAAAGAGGATGTTCTGCAACTCTTTTGTGAATTGGTAGATAAATACTTCGTTAAATTAGATCTGTTTTGGAACCAAATGTCGATCTTCTCCTTAGCAGGTTCTTAACAAGACGATCTGTTTAATATACCTGGATGGAAGAATGATCTTCACTGAGGAGCAGGAAGAGACATGTCTTTCCACCCAGAGCCAAACTAGTACCTTTTTGAGGAAAACAAAGTTCAAGAAGTTCAGAGTTCGGGAGGTGGTCAGGGTGGATGATGTACACAGGGTTCACATCCTGAGTCCTGTCTGTGGTTAGGTTTAGGCAACAAAGGCCTTTTGGGTACGGTTAGGGAAATGTGGGGTGCTTCAAGTCATTAATGACTTTTTCTGTTTAAACCATGAGCCAATACCACTGTCTTTCCCTAGCCTTCACTAAGTGCTGTGAGTGGCTAAATGTAACCATAAAAGTTGAATAATGTTTTAACTACAATAAGTGAATATTGTATTGCAAGACATTTGTTACAAGAAATTCTCACTGAACATTTTGCTGTTATGTTCAGTATGAATTGTAAATGGTGAATGGAGTGTAAGCATGTGGAGCTTTTCTACCTGAACAGACAAAGCACTTTAGAACTCCAGTTTTGTTTATTTTCCTAGATGAGGTCATTTTGTGCACTCACAGAAATATCAGTCAAACTGCTGTTGGTTTATTCATTTTATGTACGAATGAACTACTCACTGTTGTTTAAGAGAGACCACATGGCTGTCAACATCAACACGACATGCAGAGTCCCTCTGCAGGGTGGATGAGCTTCTTTCTCTGTGTGTGTGTGTGTGTGTATGCTCTTCAGCTTCACCTGGCTGTAGGCAGAAGGCAGTTTCCAGTCGAACCGGTTTTCACTGTGAGAACACTGAGTAGAGCCACTCCTGTGTAATCAGCAAGGCTGGAAGACACATGTTCTAGTTCTTTTCTTCAAACATGTAACAATAAAGACGTAAAACATAACTGTACATGTGTTGGTTACGATGAGCGGCAAGCTGCAGTGTCATTAACCCACCTGTACAAAGATGTTTTGTTTTGTTTTCAATCATCATACATCTTTCCAACCAGCCATTAATTCAAGAATACCACTGTTAAAGAACTCATTGAAAAACAATCAAATCTTTCTCACTCTCTTCCAGTAAAAGCTGTTATCTGAGTCATCTCCAGTGAAATGGTGTTGTTGTGAAAATCCATCAGGTCTGCACTTGTGCATGTTAATGTTAAGATGTTGATAAATGGATTTTAGTTCAGATACTGTGCAGCTCTTTTCCAGAAGATCAGAGGTCACACAGTGCAAGAACCCCAAAAGTTCTTAGAAATATTTGGTAACTGATTTATAAAGCATTGGTGATGATTCATTAGAATTTATTGAATATATATGGAGCTGAAGTAAAGTGTTAGCAGGTCTCTTGGTGAAGTTGATTACAGTTCAAATGTTTGATGCTGCTTTGTTTCTTACAGCTCTGCTGGCCAGTTGTTTCGTTCTCTTTAATATTTGTGTCCTTTGCTTCATTCTTGTTTTTTGTCAGTTCTCAAAATGAAAATTTGCATCATTTTAGTTTCTTTTATAGTTATGTGTATGGATCAAACACAAACACATAGAAAAAATCTCTTTGTATCAGACAGATACTGACTGAAATCATTTTCATTTTCAGCCTGCATGACTCACCTGGTGAGACACACCTGGACCAAGTGGAAAAAAACACCACGCCCTGCCTATGTGCTTATATTGACTAGGGTACATGCTCGGACACATACACACTCTGCAGGAGCGTGTATGTGTCCAAGCATGTGTGTATGAGTCATTTGTTTTGTTGCCAAAACTCAAAGTAAAAAGAAAAAAATCTAATAATTCCACAGAATTTTTTCCCTCTCAGTTTACAATGAATGTCTAATCTCTCTAATCTAACAGCCTTAATACAGACAGAGGGTACCCATCTATAATCAATCTGAATCTAAACCAAAACATGATCATGACTCATATGAGTGTAGAAACACAACAGTGTCTGGCTTATACCTTGAAACAAAATCCACCTTTTATATATTACAAATGAATTCATTGAGATGATAACTCCCTCAGCCTTTTGTTCAGGCAGCATCTTCTGACTGAACTGGTGTAGATCAGAAAATATAAGTTCTGACCTAACCAGCCCATCTAAACATGGCCATCAGTGTTTCAACAACTGAAGCTTCGACAAACCCAGCTCCAAATATGCTGTTTGACTTGCTTTGATGACCAGTCAAGCTACAAACACAAGGAGTTTCTCTTAGTACTGATAATATCAAACGAGAGGCTGCCGCAGACTGTGCCCAAACACTATATTGGCCAGTGTTGCTCCTTAAACTCCATTTGCTGATAAACACAGTGAGGCAGTTGAAAGTTCCAGAAAAGTCAACAAAATGACTTTGATTTAAGATAATTATTATTATCCTTCCATTAACCATTAAGATTGATCAAGTCATTTTTTCCATCAGACATTATAACTTAGCAATAAATGCACAAGAGATACTTAAAATATTAACGATAGCTCTGTTCTAATTAAGTGTCCCTGCAAGTCATGATAGTGTGACAGTGAGGCAGCATGAACAATACCAGGACCCTGAAACTGAATTCAGCCATCATTCATTTTAATGTTAATTATTAATATTTATGTCAAAATGCTACCTCTCTGTCATGGCTTATTGAGACACCTATATGTAGCACACTTTTGTGCTACATTTAGAAAGAAAGACCACATGTCAAGACCAGGTTAAGGGTGAGACCAAAGTGGTGCGAGTAGAGTAGTTTGGAGGTGATTCCTCATTTAGACTTAAAAAGTCATCTGGCTTTTGCCAGGATTCACAGAAACCAATAAATAAGTCATTCAACATGCTATGAATAAGCATTGATTTAGTAGAAAGTAATCTAATGTTAATAAAGCCAATATTTAAAGTCAAATTTTAAGCAGTGGTAGAGGATGGACAAGAGGGGGGCTTAATGGGAATGATGTTATTGTGGTTTCTAAAATTTAGCTCTTATATTAGCGATGAGGTTGATAAAAATTGAACACCAGTTTCTTAGTCCCTTTCCAGTTTGTATGTGATCTATCAGTTTTATACAGTTCACACTATTGAGTCAAAAAATGAGTCAAAAAAGCTGATAAAGCCATATCCAGTCGCGATACAGAAGTTTTGGCAACCACTGATGGCAGCAAAAGAGACAGCTCAAACATTCAGATCTAGGTGGCATGGTGGGAATAGGGCCAGAAAGAAAACAGCATTCGTTCAAACTTGCAGTAGTTAATCCAAATGATTCAATGATTGATTGTCCGGACATGATGTCAGTTGTTCCTGCATGCACCTTGACTGTGTGGACTGACAGGTGAGGTTCAGTCAGCGCTGGTGAGAGTACATTAAAATCTACTACTTTTCTACCAGAAAGGCAGTAGGTTATGGCACCAGGAAGATCCACAAACCTGATAGTCAAGTCACCTAGAACCAGAACTTTGGGGTTGTCATAGTTTCCAGGGCCATTGTACACAGAGTTTTGGTAGGAGCTGGTTATTGGTACTGGTACACCGGAAGGCTTGAAGACATTCAAGAAGAGAAATTTGAGGCAGGTTTTAGAGGTTTCAACTAACTTGCCTCAGGGGGAATCCTTACAGGACCTGAAAGTCCTACAGGACCTGAAACCCCAGTCCGCCCACCCCTACAGTAGCAGGGAACAGAGAGAGACATCAGTAGACCTGTTTTCCCAGAGGCATGAGGCAATGAGATCATGGCCATCAATTAGTCCTCTGGTCCTGATTGCCTAATGCACAGAAGAAGATCAGTCATCACCCAGCACAGCCACCTGTCTGCCAAGACACCCTGTATCTGCAGGCAAAAAGCACCGTAGGGCTAAGCCTACAACTAATGGTTGATCTATGCTCTTCCTCCTCCACCAACTTCCCCTCTGCTCACTAGGTGGCCTCCGTGTGATGTATAGTGCTACATAATGCCAAGAGCTGAGGATAAATGAATGAGGGTAAGTGGAGCTGCTAGTGAAATGCAGCTTTTGACTAACTGATAAAATCAGAGCTTACAAATAATCACATAAGCAAGAACTTCCACTGTTGTAACAGACATATCATGACTGTTGTTCATGACGCTAGAGAACAACATGAGAGAGATGGTGTCCTTCACCTGTCCACTAATAGATCCATGGTGCCATGTTTTTTACCTACAAACTGAACCCGAGAAACATGTCCTTACGTCTGGCTGGAAGCACAGTACAGGAGGTCTAACACTTCACACCAACAGACCAAAGGGCGTAGGTTTGGTTTGACCCAATAAGCCCTAAATCTGATAAGTCATAGGAGCCTGATATTTTCTGATTAATACTTTTATTGTTTTCAAATCAAGATACCATTTCCAATGTCAGCAATGAACTTTGGAATTTTGAAACAAACAATTTCTACTAAATTCATAGTTTTATTTAGATCTTAATCATAAAGAGCTCCGTACTTTACTGAATTCCTAATTCAGTTCTATTATTTGTAGGAGAATCATCTGTATATGAAAGCAGCTAGCAGAGTACTGTCTTTCTCACAAGCTGCATTCAGTCCCAACACCCTTCACTGAGAGGCAGGGCAGCTTGTATGTTGCGCAAGAGACAGAACAGTCAAAACAAACTCACATTTAAACCAACATATAGGAGAGCAACACTCACATTTACCCGCTTATTTATCACATATAACCAGCAAATAAACATGCAATTAATGGTTAATAACAGACTTAAATGTATCCACAAACAGATGTAAGTGTTTACAATCATAACTCCTACTGTGGACATCCATTACTGAAGGCTGCTGTTTAAACAGATGATGACTGACAATATAGGTAAGATAAAACACAACTGTAAAAAGAGAAAATGTATCTCAATTGGAGAAGTTTTTACAATTACTGTACATCAAAAAGTTAAAATGGCATTTTTGTACGTACAACCACATTACTGTGTGTTGTAAATCCTTTAGAAATGTCTGTGTACTGATTTTAAATGTTAGAGGGGCTGAAAGTAAAGTGTTACCAATTAGGAAAAATTGATGAAAAGCATATAAAAGATCTGACTCAGTGGAAGTCGATGACAGAGGCTTGCGTCATCAATGCTTGATGCCATTTAAGACATTTTCTACACATACACATTTACATATCCTATTTTGTTTATATATACTGTATATATAATTTTAATTTTTTATTTTTTTTTTAAGAGAGATCCCTGTGTGCTTACTTACTTACTTGTGTCTCTGTGGATGTGTGAGGCCTTGAAGGGTTAGAACTACAACCTACAGAGATGTGACCATGGCAAGCTACTGTGCTTCCAATAGGTATTCCAACTAATCCAAGGTTGTAATCACATGCTGTATTTTGCATGGTCCTGAGGGATACATTGTGGTTTTAACAAGCAGGTTGCTCAAAGACCATCGCTTGTTAAAAAAGCAAAGCATTTCATTAATACATTTCTCTATTTAGAAACTAATGATTCAAAGTTCTTAAGGAATTTAAGATGGTGTATCCAGTTCTTGAATTTGATACTTTAAACCAGCAGTTGCATGAAATGTCCTGATGTGACAATACATCGAAGTAATCACTCCTAAGTACTTATTTTATTGCAGCTTCAGTGTTTTACCGTTAGCATACAATATGGTTAAAGGACATAAGCTTTATGGTCCAGCATTAATAAACCCTCTTTCTAACAGAAGGACCCTCCCACCAGCAAAAAGAAATAAAACATATAACCCCCCACTGCTCTGACTCCCCTCACCACACACTGTATAGCCTCGTAGTGATGGGAATTACGGCTCTCTTAAAAGAGCCGGCTCTTTTGGCTCCCAAGTGGATTTTTTGTTGCTTAAATTAATTTATTACCAAAATAATGTAAAATTGTGTGTATAATTGATTACTAATGTACAAAACATACTTTATATCTAATTTTACTGCATTTCCTGCGGTCACTCATTTTCTCACCTTTCCAGAGTTTCGCCTCTGTCGCGGCTCTGTTTGTGTGTGTGTGTGTGTGTGTGTGTGTGTGTGTACGCGCGCGAGCACGCGCTGTGTCTGTAACCCCCGCTCCTCCCCCTCTTGCTCAGTGCGTACACACAGAAGCCACCACACATCATGTAGTTGACCAATCACGTGCGACTTGAAAACAGAAAAAAAGTCGAGAAAAAAAAAACAAAAAACAAGAAAAACGCCAAAGCGGCTCCGATCGTTCACTTCAAAGAGCCGGCTCTAAGAGCCGTTTCGTTCGCCACCGACACATTACTATAGCCTCGGCCCACTGTTAGTATATCACACCTGCGGCCTGCGTCCCCTGACTCTCGTCGCTGTGGTGCGTGGGGAGGCTCCTCATGGACCAGTCTGTATTCTACACCCAAATCTAATGTTAATAAAGTCGGATTAGATGCGATGTTCCCAGCCGCAGGTAACGTATTTGTTCATGGTGACTCACTGGCATGTCTCACTAATTCACCTAACAAATCCACATCCTTACCGGATCAAAGAGCCATGAGGCTCACAGACTCATGAACAGTGCGGTCATTTGTTTCTCACTATTTATTAATACTGAGGGGCCAAACTGTGGAAGATAGAAGCCAGTGGTGGCTCGCCTCCCTCTCTCTCTCTCTCTCTCTCTCTCTCTCTCTCTCTCTCTCTCTCTCTCACACACACACACACACACACACACACACACACACACACCTCGCCGTGTCCTTGTCCTGGGGGTGTGTATGTGTGTGGTAGATCCTCTTTCATAAGCCTCCTCCTCGCCTCTCTGTCTATCAGGAACTCTCCAGCGCTCATCGGGACTCTAGCTGCTCCCTTGACGCGGACTCTGCGGCTTCTCTTCCGTCATGATTCGGATCTCTCGGCCCGTGTTTGTGTGTTTGCTGTTTGTGGTGAGTAAAGAGGTTTTCTGCTGTTCCACACTGAAATGTTTTTGAACAGCTGCGTTAATTGGCAGCGCTCCCAGATTGTCCGTTCAGTTTCTATGATGGTCTGAACTTGAAATTAAAGTTTTTAAAAAATAGTATTAGAAGTTCTAAATTTACACAAACAGTCAGACTTGCTTTGAACAAGATTAAGCCATTCTGATAAAGAATCCGTTCCTTAAATTCTTCAGACAGAACATTGTGTGTAGGTGAATTTCCTCCCTCACATTTTAGGCTAATTATCTTGTTCATGTTGACCTGAGCAAATGCCTGGCTGCCATGGCAACACAGATGTGTGCTTTACTGTCAGACTGATAAATGGCATCGTTTCTCATCCTTAACTTGGTATTAACCCAAACATGAGTTGGTGTGCTTTGTCAGACCATTGGTCCTGCTGTGTAATCCAAACTCTGGAGCAAGATCATTTCATATATTCCACTTTGATATTCTATACACATCTTTCTTATGCTTCTTTACATTTGCTTTGTACTTAATCATAAACTTATTATTAGGAAATGATCAGTGTTGGCTTGTTAAAAAAGCATTGTAAATGTTTCTTATAATTTATGACTTCTTGCAATATCACAAATGACACATTATGCAGTGGAGAGACATCTTCAGAACCTAAGAAGTAACTAATGCTTGAAATAGAAAAAGAAACGTCTTGCTGGGAGCATCAGTAATTGATTACTTGTCAGAAAATGATTAATGACTTCTGTTATACTGTGATCTTTTTAAAGCATGTTTCATTTGGATTGAACAAAGCATTTCACAGATTCCAGTTCATAACTGAGTATTCTGTGGCCAAACATGGTCATTTATCAAAAGTTCAGATACCAGGCTAACCTGTCACAGTAGCTTTGTTGCTCAATGCGCTGTGATAAACTAAGCCAATGAGCGTTTGCTTCCTTCTGTCCTAATGAGTGAGTTGAGTTCAGTCTGAGTGAATGTGCTGCATTGCTGTAACTATGCAGCCAAATATGACAAACACTTGAATCAGCCACTATGTTTCGATAGCATAAATGAGGTATGTTGTATTTCTGACTGTTTTGATATCTGGGATGGCAACAAACTCAAGTCAAAATGGCTTCAGAGCCACCATCTTAAATAAACTCCCAGTCCTGAAGCATGTATTTTAACATCTACTGTAACAGAGTGTGTACTGAAGTCCTCACACATGTTGTCAACATCTACTACTCCAACCATGATCTCACAGTAGAGATGGTTCCACAGGACACATGAAAAGTTTTCACTTGATGGACATTTGATATTTATGTTCTTGCCAATCAACCAATTCAATCCCTTCAACAGTCTCTTCCCCACATTGGTACATTCTACATTCACGGCTAATTGTGTTTAATGTTCTACATTCCTTGTATGTATGTATGGTCAGGCATATTGACATGAACATCCATCTTTGAAGCACCGTAGTCCATCACAAGCTCACTGGATTTGCTGATTTGCCATCTTCACTATATATATGAGTGTGGACAGACATGGATGTAAACTGTAACTTGACTGGTTGGCGGAGGTATACAACAGAAAGGTGGTAATTCTATTTTTACTTATAGTCTTTGTGTTGAGGGATATGGTTGAAACTGGGATACTTAAACTTAAAACAAATGTGGGCCAGTGGTGTAAAGCTGGCAGGGGGGCAATAGCCCCTGCCTTACATCCTACTCCCTTACTTCCAGCGCTGTTGCTCACCACACCCATCGTCAAACTCAGCCTTCATTTTAACCTCAAGTGCACATTTGAGATTTTTGTGACAGTATCTTGAACGCTTGTGACCTTATCAAGGTGACAAAATCTGTCCACAGAGAGACATGGAAAAGTCCTCAAAGCTGCCTCTGTGGTAGTTCCCTCTACAATATGTGTCTCCAGGACCACATTTTGCACACGCACGCACGCACGCACGCACGCATGCACGCATGCACGCATGCATACACGCACGCACGCACGCACGCACGCACGCACGCACGCACGCACGCACGCACGCACGCACGCACTCACGCACAGATTCACAAGGTACAAACAATACCATGCACAAAAAATAGGGGCGCATGCCCATTTTTTGTTAGACATTTGATGTTGCGCCCTCTCACTCTTATATCTGCTGAACTATTTCAGTTAATGAGTTACTGTGTGCGTGTACTGACTTTGGATATGTTTGGACCATAGATCAGTCTGTCAGGTAAGGGTTGATTGTGAAGTAATTCCAGTACATTGGTTGTATTACAGCTCCAGGCTGTTGCTGTGGTCAAGGCCAAGTCTGCAGACAATCTGGTCAGAAAAAGAAGAGAATGGATTATCCCTCCAAAGGAACTGGTGGAAAATGTAGACTATACTCAGAAGGAATTTGTTGCTAAGGTGAGTTACCGATCTCTAATTCTCTTTGTAAGATGGTGTAAGATGGTAGATAAAGTCATCTGGTTGGATTTGTGCTCCAGTTGCCCTGCACTGAGAATTAGTACCTCTGAAAATATTTTTGTTTTATTTATTAATTTTTATTATTCCTTTTTTTTTTTTTAAACAAAGAAATAATAAGTCAATAAGGTTCTCTGCTTTTTGTTTCAGATTCGTTCAGATTTTTCATCTCAGGCTGATGTTGTCTACTCTCTTGAGGGTATTGGTGCAAACAAGTATCCCTTCCATGTGTTTGTGGTTGATGCTGAAACTGGACTAATTCGTGTGACCCAGTTGCTTGATAGGGAGGTCATCCCTATGTACAATGTGAGTACATAGCAGATTCTGTCCTATTCTATTAAACTTTGTGACTTTGATGTCACTTTTCCTTTGCTAAGATTCAGTAATTGCTGCTTTTCACAATTAATACTGAGGCATCTGGCAGCCATTTGCTACACTGTGACAGGCTATCTATGTTTGTAAATGCACCTGCTAAGACATATGATAGATGAAGATGACAATATTTGAGTTTTCTATTTCAGCTGTCAGGTGTTGCTAGGTACAGAAATGGCACACTAGCAGAGAATCACATCGACATACGAATCAAGGTTATAGATGCAAATGACAACTCTCCAGTCTTTGCAAAAAACCAGGTCGGGGAGGTGAATGAACTCAGTCCTGCAGGTTAGTGTTTCTATTTTTGTGTACAATTGTCACAGATGTCTATACTATTATATGATGGCATAGTAATTCTACAAGGCTACATTATTTTGGTTTGTGTATGCAAGATTATCTCTATCATATCAACACCCACACCGGCTCAAAATACCCTGTTTGTACTGAGTAAACACAGTATTGCGTTGGTGCTATATACTGTGTCAATTTTTAACTCACTGTTTTTCAGTGTGAACAACTTTATCAGGGAGTGCATCTACATTTTGCTAAACACCAAGCCTCTGAAAGCTGGGGTGAGTCATTCTGGAGAAACACTGTTGATATCGGCATCTCTCCTTCTTCACAGTGAGGTTACATGGTAGCATGCCAATTTTACTAACCCTCTCATTCCCACTTCTCTCCGCCCCTTCCTCTTGTCTTGTGGTTGAGCATGAATGCCATCTGTTCCTGATTGGCTAGAATAGTGTTGTGTCGTCTGGGCTTAGCTACTTTGTTTCCCATTTACAGAGCCAGTGCTGTCTACAAACTCAGAATTGTTTTTCAGTGCACATAGAATGGACAGCTAGCAAACCATGACAAGATATCAGCAAATGTCAATTTATAAATATATTTTTCTCCAGAATGACTCACTTGACCTTTAATTATTTCCAGGAGTTCCTGTTCAGCATGACAACCAAAGTCAGAATTTTCATTTTTAATTTTTCATTCATTCTCACAAAATCAGTAAAATAAATTCCTTGTAAAGTTCATACAGTATATAAATGGCTTCGTAAACAGCTTGATTGGAAATACAAAAGTGCATAGCAGCTACCACCTCAAGTTGACAATTTTACATCCTTTTTTCAACCATGGGGTAAGTCATCATACAGTATCAACATGGATGATGTTAAATTTTCCTCCTGACCAAGTACATCCGGCAGGGTGAAATGCATTCAGTTTGCTGTCATCTGAGCACATCAGACTGAGGATAGTAGTATGTACCTACATTATCTATTATGTTTAATGTTCGCCATTTAATACTTTGTCATTGTCATGTCATTTACAGGTACTTCAGTAATGAAAGTAAATGCAACTGATGCTGATGAAATAAGAAATGACAACTCTCGGATAGCCTATAGCATCATTGCTCAGAATCCACCTGATGGCATGTTTTACATGAGCAAAGATGGGACCATCTATGTCAACAAGCCTACCCTAGACAGAGAGGTATGGACTACACATTGTTGTTTTGTTTTTGTTTTTTTTTGGTTTTTCTTTACAATAGTTGAATGACTCTGTGTTTCAGAACTTTTTCCGTGGATAAAATCATGATGGATGTGTGTTGAAAAGTGACAAATACTTTTAATGTTGCTTATGTCCAGACAGAGAATCGAAGAACTAAAATTTTACACTCCATCAGCTAATCGGTGTCAGCTAACCCAATCACCAATGACATTCAGCTAAGAAGGTGTTGACAAGATGGTAACAGCAGGGTGGAGTACTTCCCCTTTGCCCATTTACTTCTTACTATTCTTGTCATCACCAACACAGCTTGGTGACCTGAGTATCTTTTCAGACACCACTACAGTATGTACCACTGTCTAAACCCACTGTTACTGTAGCCCTGGCAACAAAGTCTGCTCCAAATATTCATAACGGTTTATGAAGAAAATGGCACAAATGTTCCCCAACTTTAAACCAACAGCAGCTCACGATCCTTCCCTTACTTCGTCATCCTGTATGGAGTAACTGCACTATGCTTGTTGACTCAAATTGGTTTAAGATCATTTACTGGCATAGTTCACAAGCTCACACTTAGATGTGAATGATATGGGCTGTGTAGCAGTGAAGGGAGAAGAAGTTCAATATCTTCCCCACAGGATGTCTTGTCACATATATTGTGTTATTTAATGAACCAAAAACATGCATGCCTGTACTTTCTGTCACTTAATAGTTTTCTATCTGACTTAATCATTCTGGGCATTTGCCTGAACCATATAGCAAAGCCCTGAGCCCCTGCTCCAACTCTGACTGACTTTTGTGGCTGTGAATCCTATAATTGCTGTAAATAACATTCTGTCTTATCCAAGATGCACCTATTAATCAAAGTTCACTTAAAGTTTACCCTTTATTTATGTTTTTCAAATGTTTTCTACTTTCAGAAAGTGGATCTGTACACTCTGACGGTGAAAGGTCAAGACTTATATGGCAAACCACAGGGAAATACTGGAACCGGCACTGTTACCATTAGGGTCCTAGATGTGAATGACAACCCTCCCACACTGGAAAAAGAGCAGGTAGTTTTATCTTCTCATATTGGTGCTAGTGGAAATGGTTTCCATAGGGTTTTCAGAGTTGCGTGGTTTCCATGTTTTCTTTTGATGAAAAATAAAGTTGGAAATATTGACATGTTGATTTCACAGATTACAATCAAAGAAATGCTAATCAACAAATGTGTTGTTAAAGCAAACATTGCAGAAATGAACCCTGTTACTTTCATTTACTAATGTGTTTCAATTGCAGTATGAGGGGAGCATTGAGGAGAACAAATATGGTGTGGAGGTGATGAGAATCAAAGCAGAGGACCTGGACCTGAAGGACACAGACAACTGGAAAACTGAGTTTGACATTGTCAAAGGCAACGAGGCGGGGTACTTCAGCATTAAAACAGACCCGAAAACCAACGAGGGCATCCTAATGCTCGACAAGGTACTGCGAAATGAGCAACACAGCAGTGTCGTGATGGTTTCCTGGTCTTTTGTGGAATAAATGTGGAAAATGCAGAGATCATGCGTCAAATAATTAAAAAAGTAACTTTCCCATCATGAAAAGAGTAGGTGTAGAAATGACTAGAAATAAGAAGGAATGACTCAGAAAAAGAATGTTTACATATGTAAACATGGCATTTTAAATGAAGGTGAACCTGGAGCCATTTGATTAGATCATGTGACTGCCTCATGTCAGAGCCATTACAACAAATTAATCACAACTGTGAATGCGAAGTCACCCGCTGCACACTATACACACAGTATGTATGCCACACAACATCACCAGCCGTGATGTTGGGAACTCAGTGATGATGAACTGCCCTTTATTCATGAAACCATGTATACCTACGTAAACATACAGAACATAGTTGCTCAAAGGAAATTATACAACTGAAGACAGACCAGACAAAGACATGTGCTCATACTTAGAGAAAATGAACTAATAGCTGAGGGCTTTACATTGTTAACTCAGTCTGCTACTCTGCAGCTTAAGCACAACACACCAACCAACTGCAGTAACCTTAAAACACTATATAATAAGTATAAAATACAAATAAAAATAATGAAAAAGACAGGGCCAGAGCTAAAGCTAATAGCCAAAGCACTCCTTCTCTGTGCAGTGCTAATATCAGAGTCACTCACTGAACCACTGCAGTGTTACAGCTTTGACGAACAAGGCACACTAATCTCCTGCACTTCTACCAAGCGACCTCACAACATAAATTCTTCCTACATATATACATAAATATCTTTATCTATGGTATTAATCGATCATCATATTGATCAGTATATTGATTTCTATACAATATATGCCTGAGATAGGGAATTTTAGGATTTTAGATGCATTCAGGGCTGTCTTTCAGACATAAAAGGCCTCAGATGTCAAGTCACGAGGCTATTTTCTGATAGATCAGGGCAGATTATCAAGCACTCTGAATTTTCAGTACATTCAGAGAAATAGGTTTACAAATACTAATTCATCTCCAATGACCCAGATTCAATTTATCAAAACAAAAACTTCAGTGTTCCCATAACTTAAACTATAATTTGCAAGCTTATCCCAGGCATGTGAGTTTAACATTATGAATGTACATAAAACACAGCATCAGCATTTCTACTGAACTTTATTAGCCTGTATAGACATAAACATCAATCATAATTTGCGTTCACTGTGTTTATGTGTGTCATTTCACAGGCTGTGGATTATGAGGACGTGAAAGACCTTGAACTAGGACTAGCTGTGAGAAACAAGGCTCCACCATACAATGGATCCCCGGCAAATCAAGCTGGTGCAGGTTTTGGAGGTGGAGCAGGGGGACCAAGTGGAGCAGGTGGAGGAGGTGGAGGAGGTGGTGCAAGTGGTGCGAGTGGTGCAAGTGGTGCAAGTGGTGCGAGTGGTGCAAGTGGTGCGAGTGGTGCGAGTGGTGCTGGTGCGGGAGGAGGATCTGGAGGATCATCATGGCAAAGTGGGGGCAAAACCTATCCAATCAAAATCAAGGTGAAGAACCAGCCTGAGGGGCCAGGTTTTAATCCCAAAGTCAAAGCCATTCCCATCTCAGAGGGAGGCAACTCTGTCAACATTAATGAAATTATTGCCCACTACCCTGCAATAGACGGAGACACTGGAAAACCAGCTGAGAATGTCAGGTCAGTGCATACGCAAACACATGCACATGAAAGCCTCAGCAGTTAAAATATCAGTTACATATTGTAACTCCAGACTCTGTGAGTACAAGCGTTGCCCTCTAAGACCTATAAGTTAACACAACCTTAACATGGTTGCTAACAGTATGAACATAAACAAACCAGCAGGTGTTACATTTTCTTTTCTTAAATACTGTATATAAGGAACTAAGAGAGGCAACTGTACAGTGTACAGTGGCAGGAAAGATGATCTTCATGACTATGCATACGCATAAACCCAATAGTGACAGATCTTAGAGGGCAAAGACTGTATGAAATAGAACAATGACTGCTTAAATTCCTACATTCACTGATAACAACACAGCTTATTTCTGCTGTAGGTACGCCAAAGGTTCAGACCCTGACAACTGGCTAACCATCGATCCAAAGACGGCTGAGATCAAACTTAACAAGATTCCTGACAGAGAATCTGAATTCCTGGTCAATGGGACATATACTGCTAAAGTGCTGTGCATTACAGAAGGTACATTCTTTGCTCATCTGTCTACTGAAAATGACACTTTGTTGATGACCAAAGCCAGCTGTGAAATGTGCAGGCTTGACAACATTGTTCGAGGCTGCCAACCGTTGCTGTCGGATTAGGACAGCTAAGTACTCAAAAGTACCAAGCTCTTATAAGAGCATCTTTCCAACTAACATAGAAACTGGAAAAAAATATAAATAAAACAGAAGCAACAGCAGAACAAGCCCAGGTCATGACAGTTAAGCACACTTTGAAATGTTTGTCTATGAACTTGTCCCTGAAGAACTGTGTAAAAACAAAGGAAATGTTTAATGATCTCTTCTTATTTCTGTTTTCCCAACACAGACATGCCTGCTAAAACAGTCACCGGCACCATAGCCATCCAGGTGCAAGATTTTAATGACCATTGCCCTACCCTGACCAGAGACATCCAGACCATGTGTGTCACAGATGATTCTGTTATTGTGAATGCTAAAGATGAAGATTTATTCCCAAATGGACCTCCTTTTAACTTTGAAATTGTCCCAGAGGGTACTAAAGGCAAATGGAAGGTGGAGCATCTCAATGGTGAGGAGAATACTTCCAATAATTTTGAAGTAATGGTAGACAGATATTAAATAATAAAACTAGCACTAAGATTTTTCTAACTAGGATTTTTGGTATGGACTAGTGGACTACCAGAATGTGTGGAACCTTTTAAGATTCTAATGTGATTTTCTACCCTTTTCATATATATATATATATATATATATATATATATATATATATATATATATATATATATATATATATATATATATATATATAATTATTATTATTTATTTATTTATTTTAATTTTATATTTTCTTATTACTTGTAGACACTGCAGCTATCCTGAGGGCCCAGGAGTCCATGTGGCCTGATGTCTATGAGGTGGAATTTGTGGTGAAGGACCAGCAGGGCCATGCCTGTCCAGAACCACAGAAAGTGAAGGTCCAAGTTTGTACCTGTGAGGATGGAGTTCTGTGTGGAAAACAAGGCAGCAATGGTCAGACCAGCAAAGGAGCATTTTTGGGACCTGCAGGCATCGGACTGCTATTCCTGGGCCTGCTGCTCTTACTACGTAAGTATGATATGTTCATTCTCATGAAAAATCATGTGAGACCTGACATGTTGGCATTACTCAATATAATCCCAAGACAGGCTGAGTTGAGGTTAAGTCCAATCTAAACAAAAGACAAAGCCAGAGCAAATGAATCAAAACTAAGACCAAAACCAGGTGATGTGTCTTTTCTCTAAAATGACCACAACTGTTGTTAACTTTGGCACAAGAACAGTGATTGACTATGAAAATAAGTGAGAAAATAAGTTTTCAGGTGATTTTAAATGCTCCACCAGCCACAAGGAAGCAATAGGAATAGGTGTGGTGGGAATATGAATCCAATAACAGTTTCTCATGGCCTCAGTTTTGTTCTGACCAGCAGGTGGGAGTCACCAAATCTGACAACGCACTCATAGCCAGACTGTCAGACAAGTCAAAAAATGCAAATAAAATAGAAATAAAAATTATAAATCATGTAACTTACAGCAGAGTGGTTATAGAAAGACCTAGTCTTGTTAATAAAGAACTATATGGTGGCCTGTTACAAGAGAACATATAACCACATTATATGTGTGCCACATAAACTGAAACTGCACCTACTTTTGGCAGGACCACCCCAGCAATGCAGTCCCTGCATCACACTCTGGAGTCATTAAGTTAGACTCAAACTTTGCTGTTGTTTTTACAGTCATTCCTCTGTTGCTGCTCTTCTGCCAATGTGGGGGGGCTGGGGGTCTGCCAGGGGGCTTTACTGAGATGCCTTTCGACACCAAGTCACACCTCATTAACTACCGCACTGAAGGCCAGGGTGAGAACACGGTAAGACCAACATATTTATATTAACATGACCACTACTGTTGAGGGCAGAAGTGTTGCAATACATACTGGACAGTTGCTGTTAAGATGACTGTTGACTCTGTTCTAACATTTGGATCACTGGACTGTGATAGGAGGTGCCACTACTGAACATGCCAACACAAATGGATGGAGGTGTGATGATGGATATGGGCATGGCTAACGATTTTTCAGCAATGCCGCCAATGGCAGGTTTGGATATCAAGAAATCTGTCACTTCCATCGATGGGATGAATGGGGGCATGTATGCAGATGGTTTTTCAAGTGGCCACCGAGAAGGGACATGGGGGATGATTAATGGCCTTTACTCTGGGTTTGAAGCCGGAGAATCAAGAATAGGTGGAGGACTTTATGATGGTATGGCTCTGCCAGACCATTTCCTGGGACAGTACTATTCTCAGGTGAGGAATCATTGAAATATTTCTAGTTTTTACATATTGTAACCCACAGCAGGCTTTTGTAGTCCAGGACATAATTATTGTGATGAGGTTGGAATGTTGGAAAAAACATATCAAACTGAGTGAAAGAGGCATAGCTGGAAATGCTCAGTTGCAAATTTCTTTGCCATAACAGCTCTGTACTCGTCAATTAAAACAAAAGTTTAGTTTGACCTTTACTTTAGAACTTTAAGAGCCGTTTGAACTCACTAACTCACTTAATGGACATACTGACAGCTTATGAGAATGTGCTCTTAAGCACCACCATTGTTTTACACCAGAATAACTAATTAGGTTGTGATGTTTCAGTACATGAACATGCACATACCTTTGGTATTTCTACATACTAATTATTTTATTTCTAATTTGAGAATTTTGTTTAATTTGGGTGAGAACAGTGCATTCATTTTTGCATCACAAATTGAATAAGGAAAAAAAAGTGACTGTGTCAACAAAAAAAAGGTAACTGGGCTGACGATTTCCTTATTTTCTTTCAACAGAAAGTGTCCAGTGGAAACGAGAATCTTGGAGTGAAGGATGGTCTTCTGGTTTATGACTACGAGGGCCAGGGCTCCTCTGCTGGCTCAGTGGGCTGCTGCAGCCTCTTGGAGTCTGATAATGATCTGCAGTTCCTCGATGACCTCGGACCAAAGTTCAGGACCCTGGCAGAAGTGTGTGGAGGCAAGAAGATCCCAGCTGAAGTAAGACATACATTCACTCCACTACCAACTGCATCAGTCAACACTCAGAGCTCAGTATCAAGTGTGGTGACTGGCCAACAGTTGCCCCCACCACCCCAGCTGCAGCTGACTGTGCCCAAAACACAGCAGACTGTGGTCAGAGAGACATCTGAGCATTCTCAGATGGTGAAGGAAAGTGCGGCCACTGTAAGACAAGGGATGACCACAACGAATAGAGGGATGGTAAATCAAGGCCAGATGCTCCTCCTGCAACAGCAGCAGCAGCCTGTCTACTACACCACCACCCCTGTGCTGCAGCCAATTAACTATGTAGTCCAGCCACAGGTTCAGAACACCATGCTGCTGGCTGAGGCACCAGCCACCAACCTGCAGGGCATGGTACTGGTTAACGGCACCCAGACCAGACCTGCCCAAGGTGTGCTTGTACAGGGACAGACAGTGATGTCCAGCGGACAAGCCCAGGGCCCTGGGATGGTGCTGGTGGAGAGTAGTGGACTCCAGGGGGCTGGTGCCAACATGATCAACGCTGGCAACCTCTCTGGCTCCCAGACCATGATGGTCGTGGAGGGCAAGGTCCCTGCAGGGTCAATGAAAGTGCTGAAAGGGAGCCAGACCTGCCTCGTTCAGGGGGCCACTCTACAGCGAGGAGGGCTTTCAGGATCTCAGAGTGTCCTGGTGGTCGGAGGGCCAATAAACAGCGGAGGGCAGCTGGTGCAGGAGGCAGAAGGTCAGCCACAGATGAGTGGTATCTCTGGATCTCAAAGAGTCCTACACAACAATGGTAGCACATCCACTGGCTCTCAGAGCATCGTATTGGGTTCATCTACCACCACAGTGAGCACATCCCCCACCCAACGCAAGGTGATGATGCAGGAGACCAAGAAGACCACTGAATGACAGATTGTCAGGACAACAAAGAACATTTTCTGTGATGCCAATAAGACTGTTCCTCTGGCCTGGTCCAGGTGGTGATGGGATGCTTGTGGGACTCAACTAATACAAGAAAGCTAATGGAAAGTGGTCAAGTTCCCTCTGCTCCTTTCTTTAAATTTGACAATGGAATTCTCAAAAATAAATTCCAGATTTCCTTCCAACAGTGCCCTCCCAATGATTTGGCAACATTACAGTACAGACATTACTCCAAAGAAAGAAGAGGGGAAATTCAATTCCACTCAGTTTTATTTATATAGTGTCAAATCACAACAGAAGTTGTCTCTGGACCCAACAATTCCCTCATGAGCAAGCACTTGGCAACAGTGGCAAGGAAAAACATCCTTTTAAGTTTAAGTAAATTAAATGTTAGCAATAAAATGGAATAATAATGGCATGCTGACAGTCCAAACAATCCCAGCTGACCTATCAAGTGACTTTACCTTGCTCCACACCTCTACTGCTATGGATTTGGCTTGGCATAAAGCACTGCAGCACAGCTATATACAGACACTCCCTTCTCCACAATGTTTTTTTTAAGTGTCTTACATATGAATATTTTTTGTATTTTTTTATGGCCTTTCTTGTCTTCTCCTATCTGTGACATCAGAATGTCACACAGAATCACGTTAAATATACAATTAGTACATCTTCATTATGTTTTATGTAGTGTCCTGTTCTGTTGCCTTGCATTATCTCTTATACAGTTAAATGCTGTCTGTTTGTTAATAAAAACAAATATACAAAAAAGACTCATTTTTGAACATTAGATTTTGTAGATAATTATAAGAATTTGTGGTGGATTACATTGCTATAAATGTCACTCCCAGCAGCTGTCATCATTAATGGGCCTCTATCCTCCTAGTTTCAAATAGCAGCACAAGACAGGGAGACTCATTTTAACCATTTATAGTCAGTATTGTCGATTAATCTTTTGTTGCATTACCTTGCAAGGCAACTGGATTTGCAAGATCACACAAGATCATTGCGAGTCAAGAATCTACCTTGTCAGGCTACAAGTTATGTGTTTGTGAACCACAGAGATGCAGACCAATTAGTCTCCTATGATGAACTGCTGACAGGTACGGGCGGGCATTGTTTTGTTTTTGTTTTTGTTTTTAACCACACCATAGGAGGTTAGCATAGATGCTGCTATGGCATCACTTATATGAGAAAGGGAGATTATTTCTTCATTGAAAGAAAGAAGAGCAAAGAGCAGCACCAAAGGCTTTTCTCCATGGAAAAGATGCTTTTGTTGTTCTTTCCAGTGACGTTGGCAAGACTTCTATAACATCATATGGTTCATTGATCTGATTGGTTTAAGATTAAACCTGTGATAGCCTGTGGCAGTGATTAGATGGATGCTTTGTCCGATCACATGCCAAGTATGTTTTGAAAGTGCCTGCCCTTTTCCAAACAGTTTCCATGGGCATCTTCCAATGTGGTTCTATGTTTCAAACCACGTGGTCAGGGCTGGCGATTGCTGTAGGCGATCTAGGCGATTGCCAAGGGCGACAAACGTGTTGGGGGCGCCCTCTAGTGCCGCCCTTGCTTTTTGTCGCACTTAACCCTTACTCATGGAATTAGAACGACAAACGAAATAAAACACTTTTATTAAACATGACTATCATAGGGCGCCCCTCAGCCGCATGTTTACTTGTCACCGCAGACTACTTGGGGGCGGGGGTAGTTTGTGTGCACGCTCTAGTTGTGTTGCATTACATTAGGCAAGTGCTCAGCTGCTGCCTTGATCAAGCTTCACCACCTAGGTTGATTCCCAAAATGAAGCAGTCTAAATCCTTTGATGCACAGGGTCGAAAACGAAAAAAGAAAGAAGATAAAAAGAAAGCCAAATATTAAGGCAAGTCCTCTCATCTCAGCCATTAAAGTGTCAAATGAAATAAAGTTAGTATTGTGCATCACCTAACATTGGACATGTCATTGCTGTCACTAAGCTATGGCTAACTAGCGACTTTTACTTTGCTAGCGTGCTACGTATAGTTAGCAAACACAACTTCACTGATAACCTACGCTGTAAATGTCATAAGATCAGTATCTGGATAACTTTAAATAGTGCAGGTTGTCAGAGAGGTTGCATTGTAACGTTCATTTTGATTATCTCTTACACATAAGATGTTTCATATACATGAACATGAACTCTATTTCTGCCAGCATAAGCAGGCTACTGCGTCTGACTTTAGCCATGGTTCTGAGCAAGGGACTCCTTAGCTTATTCCACAACTTCCACAATCCAATTTGAATTCAAATTTGCTATTAGGAAGTTCAGACGAGTCAAGTTTTGATGCTGCGTCATTTTTGAAGGTGAATAGAAATGCAAGAAACAACTTTCATCTCTTTTATTATTTGAGATAGGGACAAAACTACAAGAACTTCAGTCTTTTAATTTTGTAGTGGTATGTACAGTATCCATAAAAGCAATTGTTTTTCCAGCAGTGCTCCATTGTAAGGGAAATTCTCCTTGTTGCTTGTTGAGAGTTGCTAATTCTCTGAAGAATTATAGACTCGGTGTGATGAATCAGGTCTCTTTATATAGGCCTGAGGACATCTACATACCAGTATTCAGTCATAGTCATTTCACCATCTACAACCATGACAGTTTCTATACTTTGATGTACTCTGCTTGGCAGGTTGACCAGATTCACTTCAAATGATGTCAGAAAAGCTTTCAGAACTTGATGATGCTTTGTTGTGGAAGTTGTGGGTTTTAATCAAACAGCATTCCCGTGGTGGCATGCTAATTCCGGTGTTTCACCATGAAGCATGAAGTTGTTATTGAAGGGTTAGAGATGCTCGAAAAATCTCATAAACTTGCACACATATCAGAAGTGGTGAAAACTGATATTTAATATGAGTTTCAGGACTGGGTGAGGCAAAATGGCTTGATAGTGCTCCCTACAAATTTTTAACAGTTGTCCTCATGGTATATTTGATCTAATTGTACATTTGGTATGAATATGCAACATCCCAAGACTTGAAAAAAGTTTCCTGCTGCTCGACCTAAACCCAAGAGGAAGTCAGCCAATTTTACTTTTGTGTGTTTTTTGCCATTAAAGGGGTCATACATTAACAAACTCCTCCTGGGAGGTTAAACTGATCCACCTCAAAACTTGGCCAACATACAGTATACAGAACACCTCAAGGATTAAAAAGTGTTAATGGTTCTGAGTTTGGATCAAACAGCGTCAAATATCGAATATGTTTTACTACAAAAGATTAAGTGGTTTGTTACTTGACTGTACATGGTCAAATCTGCCACAGACTCAAAATGTTTGATTATAGTCCAGGCTTGAACACATGTACAGTATATGGCAATATTTAGTTATAGCAACACCTACTGGCAATAGGAACGTTTTGTACTTTAATATGCTCCTCCTAGTGGGTTGACCAGATCCACCTGAGATCTGGTCAAAAAGCCTTAAAACCTTAATTATGTTTTATTGTCTTTTATATGATTTATTGCTTCTCTGGAAGGCTTTATTCAGTCCTGTTCCAGCAATGTTCAGTTAACTCCCAGTTTGGGTAAAGTCAGCTAATAGGACTGCTAGCTGCATGGCAGGGGGACGTGACACACATTCAGTGCTATTAGCTACTGTAAATGTAAAGCAGTCTCTGCCAGACAGTAGGACAATGGTGATAAACATGACTGGTGAGTTTCATGTGACCCATCAAAAAATTAATTATGATTAGTTAATGACCCAGTACTATGGCCCAGATTATGTGTTTATGTGATTTCTACTTTGGTGAGATGTAATGATATTTCCATTCCATAACTTTTCCAGTCTTTTGTTGCACCTGTTCCAACTCACTTGGCCTCAAATTCATAAGCGTATATTTACAAAATCAATTAAATCAGAGGTAATACATTAATTATATTGTTTTTGTACTGCTTTCTGTACTGCTCTCTATTGACTATTGTCTGTCAAAAACAGATTCTGTTTTACTTTTTTAGAATCTGGGTTGTACATCAAATTAAAAGCCACATGACCACATAACACCTGCATGATGCTGAGGGTGTGTTTCTGATTGTCCTTCAGGGGAGGTTGGTTGCTTAGTAAACATTCCTGGACGTGTGTGTGTGTGTGTGTGTGTGTGTGTGTGTGTGTGTGTGTGTGTGTGTGTGTGTGTGTGTGTGTGTGTGTGTGTGTGTGCGCTCATGCTGGTGCTTCAGAATGACAGAAAGCAGTTTCCTGTAGAACCTGATTTCATCCTGAGCACACTGAATAGAAGCACTCCACCCTCATCAGTCATTAGGGCTGAAAGAGACTGACTGAAATCTTTTCACCATCACGTCACATTAAAGAGATGAGAGGCAGGTGTATGTTTGTTCACCATGTTCAGTTTACTCGTGGATTCAGCAAGCTGAAAGCAGCAGTGTTTTTCTCCAAACTGATCACACCACACCACCTGACTTTTCTTTTTGAACATATGTGATCATCATACATTTGGGTGGTTTTGCCCATAACGCAACACAAAATGAAATCCATCTTCAAGAAATGTTTTAGACAGTGTTTGGTGGAAGATATTCACCACTGTGTATGCATCATATTATGCACGACTGTTTATTCAATGTGAGTGTTTTGTACAGTATCATATCTCAATAGAATGCTCTCATTGAATCCATGTTTGTGAGACTCCAGTGATGCATACAATGTGTTTTGGTAAGAAACACTGAATGTAAATAGAATGTTTGTTTATTTACAACAACACTCTACAGGACACTTTTAACTTTATTATACATTCCTTATTGTATCAAGTCAGGAATGCATTTTCCCTACTTGTTTTGTAGGCTACTTCAGGAACAGTTAAATTACCATCATCAGAGGACCTAAGGGCTCTCACTGGTTGATAAGGAGTTAAAAAGGTCTGAAATGTAAGAAGGTGCTATGCCATTAAGAGCTTTGTATGTGAATAACAGGATCTTTCAAATAATCAAAACAAGTTCTAAAGGAAATGTCTAGCTGATGCAGGGTAGCTAACAGATCCAAGGATCAATTGGCCTGTGCTAGCAGATTGCCTGGAGATTCCAAATGGAATTATGTGTTGCTAGTCTGATTCTGGCATTTAGCTCAAAGCACTACTGCGGATGAACAGTCTCAGAGCTGGTAGAGTTGCTCCAGATTATTAGTCTTGTTAGGTTGTTTTGTGTTGTTCAACCACTTCTTTTTCAATATGGATCACTTCATGAGCTGTCTCCCATCATTTCTGGTACTGCAGTCAGCAAACAGGAGCTACATTCAGACAAAAAACTACTATTTAAACTAATTCAAAGACTAAACTACTGTTCCTTCCAGCATGTCTTTAGTTGTTTATGTTGTGGTAGTTTTCATCCATAACTCATATAGCTACAAGAATTACTAACATTTCTTCTTCTTCTTTCTTTTGGACAGTTCACTTTTGAAGACTTTTGAAGAAAACCAGGAAGCGAGATCATATTTCTCCAATACTCGCCACTCTGCACTGGCTCCCTGTAAAGTTTAGAATAGAGTTTAAAATTCTCCTCCTTACTTACAAAGCCATAAGTGGCCAGGCACCTTCTTATCTTAAAGAGCTCATAGTACCTTATTGCCCTACTCAAACACTGCGTTCCCAGAATGCAGGTCTACTTATGGTTCCTAAAGTCTCAAAAAGCAGAACAGGAGTCAGAGCATTTAGCTATCAAGCTCCTCTCCTGTGGAACCATCTTCCAGTCTTTGTCCGGGAGGCAGACACTGTCTCTACATTTAAGAGTAGGCTTAAAACTTTCCTTTTTGATAAAGCTTATAGTTAGGGCTGGCTCAGGCTGGTCCTGGACCAGCCCCTAGTTATGCTGCTATAGGATTAGACTGTCGGGGGACATCCAAAGATACACCGAGCTCCTCTGTCCTTCTGTCCCTCTCCATCTGCACGCTTTCATGTCCTACCACGGCGTGTTACTAACTTAGCTCCTTCCCCGGAGTCTCTGTGCTTTGTCGTCTTGCAGGTTCCCATGGACAGTGGCTGAATCTGGATTGTGGATTGCAGCTGCGTCTCCTGCCTTGGCCCTGCCTGACATCCACTGCAACTGCTACTGCTATTATTACATCCACTGTCACTGTTACTGTGACTGCATGTCTGTCTCTCTGTCTCTGTCTCTCTCTCTCTGACTGCATTTCTGTCTGTCTGTCTGTCTGTCTGTCTGTCTGTCTGTCTGTCTGTCTGTCTGTCTGTCTGTCTGTCTGTCTGTCTGTCTGTCTCACTCTCCCTCTCTTGCTCTTCCTCTCTCACCCAACCGGTCGAGGCAGATGGCCGCCCACCCAAAGTCTGGTTCTGCTCAAGGTTTCTGCCTGTTAAAAGGAAGTTTTTCCTCACCACTGTCGCCAAGTGCTTGCTCATGAGGGAATTGTTGGTTTCTTTGTAGATAAAAGAGCTTGGTCTGTACCAGCTCTATGTGGAAAGTGTCCTGAGACAACTTCTGTTGTGATTTGGCGCTATACGAATTGAATTGAATTGAATTGAATTGAATTGAATTGAATTGAATTGAATGGAATGGAATGGAATGGAATGGAATGGAATGGAATGTACCAGGATGTTTTTCCATTGGACAGCAGAGAAAAAGCTTCAGTGGTGTGCAAAACATTTCTGGTCATCGCTGAACTTTTTCTAATCGAAGGTGAAATGTGCCAGCTGAACAGGTAGGGTGCTCACAGTGCATATGGAGTGCATTAATCACTTTGTTTGGATAAATGAGCCATTGCTCGAGTCCCTCCTTTCAGCTGATTGCAGTTTACCGAACTTTTCTTTAATGCATATGCTTGCTTAGAAAAGCAAGCATATGCATTAAACACTAACAATAATGTGAATCTGTCTGATCAGAAGTTTCTGTGTTTTTATCTGCCCCACCCAGGCACCATCTGTGTTTTGCCCAGTGAAATCTCTTGAGGGTGCACGTGTCAAATTGCTGAAGGCACCAACAGACATGCACTGACACATCGCAAACATTTTAAAAAACAGTTTATCTCACACAGAACCATGACTCACAGACAGACACACCACACCACGCCCCGTCTGTCTGTTTTCTGTCAACTTCTGTAATTACACAGCGCCACAGATCGTCTTCCCATCTCAGTTCCCACTGGAACTGAAAACTTAGAGTCTGAAATAAAAAAAATGAAAACTATGTCACTCACAGGACCTCAAACCTCATTAATACAGCAGCAACACGTTATTGTTTTGATTTCAAGTTGCTGTATGTAAATTAGTTTACATTTCTTCATTAAGTTCTCATGTGGTTTTGGAGAAATGAGGTTGAATCATCATCTGGGATATTTACAGATGCATCAGACCGAAGCAGCAGCAGAGAAACATAGCAAATGGAAGGAGATCAGACCTGGGAAGGTGTTTCACTAAAACCTCATATGCTGTTAGATTTGTCTCTCTTGTCAGTTAAGGTAAATACATTTGACACAAACAGAAAAATGAGAGACCAAGAGTGGTCCAAAGACCTATAACACATACAACACCAATAGTATCTGTATTGAGAAGTGTAGCAGTGTTGAGATGTCAGATCCAGAACCGGAACCAGGAAATGGTCCCTTCAGCCACGTCAAAGTCACACCCATTACACAAGCACACAAACGTGAAGAACTGCAGGAAGAACTGATGCTGCGGATTCAAAAACAGATACATAAGTAATACGTTTTTGTATATTTGTCACAGTGTACCATGTTTACTAAAGGAAATTGTCAAAAATAAAAATAAAACTCTTGTCACCATTGGCAAATCTTCAGGGTGTCATGATAGACCTCCTTTACACCTTGCTTTAAAACAAGTCTTGTATCTCCATATTGTGCCTTGATATGATTTTACCTGGATACGTTTACACCTTCATTTACATCATCTGTCTCCAAATTGAGATCTGATTACTCTGTCCAGCTCTTTTTCTGTGCAGATCAATAAATAAATAAATAAATAAATAAAAATGTGAAGCTGCGCTATCGTATGGACTTTCATTTTATGAAATGGGGGAAGAAGCTATCTTCAACATCTGTTTCCAGAAAGAATCTCGTTTTGACTAAAATGATTGCTTGTTTAACATCTATAAACATGGTACCTTTGAACAAATTAACATGGATAAAACTCCAATTGTCAAAACAGACTTATGTTCTGTTTTATGGGCAAATCACCTACACTGCTGAGCATCAACCTGAGTATCATGAGAGGAGGTTTTGACCAGGTGGAGTTCAGCAGACAACTGCACCCAGAGTGTCCACACCCATGACAATGCCCTTTTCCCCAATTGTCTCTACCAGCCTCCTGAAGATGAGCAGGCAAGGCAGGGCCTCAAGGCAAATACTGTAAGTACAACAGTACACTGACCAATGCATAATCATAGTGTTCAGTCATAGTCGTATGTCCATTCTGTTTGCTAAGGTTAGAAAAATCCTTGGGTCCAGCCAGACAGATATACAGTTTCCAGCTAAAACTCTTGGATTTAATTTCTCTTTACCTCTTAACATCATTCTTCAAGCAAAAATAGCAAATAACCTCCAGTCTCAAAATTAAAATTGAAAATAAATAAATAAATTGATTTGATCACTCGTGTTCAAAAACGATGGTGGTCTTCACCTGTCTGCTGACTGATCCATGCTACCACTGTTCAACCCAAAATCATCTATGCCTTATATGATGGCATATGATGATGATGTGTTTGGTTCTGGATGTCTGCTGCAGGTGACAGATCTTTTCACAATACAGGAGGGTGAGACACGATACTGCTGAAGTGCTGCACACAGACTACAAACTTAAAAACCACATCTTCACTAACAGGATATCAGGACGTCTTCAAACCGACCCTTGTTGTCTACAAATCAGTAGAAGCCAAATCGGAAAAGAAGTAACAGAGTAACAGAGCATTGTCGATGAGAACTGAATTCAGAGTTACTCATAGTTTTCTCTGGGTGTGACACCATCAGCACATCATATGGGATTAGCCCAATAAAAGCAATGATTCATGTCTTCACTCTCACTATGTTGAGAACAATAAAGCCTCTAGGTGGCACTTCTAAGGGCAGCCACATAAAAAAATTCTTCGAGATTATTATTATTATTATTATTATTATTATTATTATTATTATTATTATTATTATTATTTGTTTTTATTATGGGTGGCACAGTGGTGCAAGCAGGTAGTGCGGTTGCCGATTCTATCCCCGGGTGGGGCCTTTCTGTGTGAAGTTTGCATGTTCTTCCCGTGCATGCGTGGGTTCACTCTGGGTACTCCAGCTTCCTCCCACAGACCAAAAACATGCTCATTAGGTTGATTGGTGACTAAATTGCCCCTAGGTGTGAGTGTGAGCGTGAATGGTTGTTTGTCTTGTGTGTTGCTCTGCGATCGACTGGCAACCGGTCCAGGGTGTACCCCGCCTCTCGCCCGTTGACAGCTGGGATAGGCTCCAGCCCCCCCGCAACCTCGAAAGGGATAGGCAGTATAGAAAATTGATGGATGGATGGATGTTTTTATTATTTATTATTTGTCAGCATCTCATTCAACAAAAGAGTGCAAAATTTTTACCAGGGCTGGCAAATCATCTAACCAAAAGAGAATATCATAAACCGCTAAACTGCTGTAACTGCCTTTAAAAGGGAAAGAAATTTTCCATATTTTTTATACTAATGGCAAGAAATATACATGGAGTGTGAATTCAGTCATGTTTTGCTGCAGTTTTTCATCATGTCAGGTTTAGTCACTTGAGAGGGATGAGTAGGATTTGTTTACATCCTAAACCAAAACCTGATCCAACCAAAGACCTAATATAGTTGTTCCATTGGCTTTTCTTTTAAATAACCGTCACATACTGTTACAGGAAGCACTGACCACAGTGGGTGAGGGGTTAGGCTTCCTCACTGTTCAGAGTTAAGTTGATTACATCCCAGTTATTTGGGGGGGATTTTCTGAAACTTCAGAAGTGATGACCAGGTTTATAGCACATTAATTGAAGAAGTGCTCAGGGCGGGGGGAAGGAAGATATATGGCAGTATGTTCTGTCATCATAGTTTGTTGTTTCTTTACCTTTTTTAATGTGAACAGGGCATTTAACAACAGCTTTTATTTATTTAGTTGCTTTTCTTTTTCTCCAACTAGATGGTGTACATCAAATCAAAATACAAATATATCTCAAATAAGATTACTAGCTGATCATATCGGGTCTTATATGCACCATATGTAAGCACTTGGTGGTGATGAACTCCAAACAACAAGATGAAAGCCCATCTGATTGAGGTGTAAGTAGAAATGTAGAGCATCAGACAAGCAGGGTTCTCATTATTACTGCCATCCATAAACAACAAAACTGCCATAAGCCTCACCAAACATCAGCAGGCTGATGGACAACAGAAGCAGTCTGACAAGTGCAGCACATATTCAGGAGTAGGGGTGATACATGACCTGACCTTCCTTTCCCACACTGCTTACACTGCAACACTGCTACACCCTACACTGCTTTCCCACCTGGCATATATCACTAAGGTCTCTACCAACACACACAGACACTCTCACAATGGCTTTAAAATACATTCAAAATTTAACCTTCCCCATATTCCCACATTATCAAAAAAAAAATTAGAAAACACAAAAGCACTGTTGCTGTCCCATTGCTGCAACAGTGACCATTATAATTCTGAATTATAGCATGAAAAGTCTCATACATAATCATGTGAAGGTTTCTACATGAGGTAAATAAATCAGAATCAGAAATACTTTATTGATCCCCAGCGTATCTATCTATACACATACACATACATACATACACACACACACACACACACACACACACACACACACACACACACATATATATACACATACATTAATGTTGTCAATCGATTATAATATTTAATCGCGATTAATCTCATGAATATCATAGTTAAATTAATCGCACATTTTTATCTATTCTAAATGTCCCATTAATTATCATTGTAATACTGTTATCAACATGGAAAAGTGGATAGGCTTGCTTTGTGCAAATGTTTTTTATTGAAAACAACGTGTAGTGTTATATTTCACACTAACATTCTCACTTTGAGCAGTCATTCACATTTAAATGAATCAAGTCTCACACAATTTAACACTGTCAGTAAACAGATGACAAAAAATAAATGCTTGGTTACAAAAAAGCCCCTTCAACAACCCTTTCTAAGGGATCAAAACAGGGTGATGCAAAATAAAGTTACAAAGTGCACATCATTGTAAACTAGGACTCAGGCTATAGTGCAGTTAAACCATGGCTTAAACTTTCCTTTCTTAAGTTTCCTTTGAACATAATAGTGTCCATATGCATCAATATTTTTGATAAATATTTGATGTGAAAAATTATTATATTGCTCATTTTTCATTTACACACATCCATGAAGCATGATATGTTGTATGAACTCATTATTCAGTCTCATTTTACCTCAATCCTCGAACATTTGATGAAAGTAGAGAAAGTAGAGAAAACACTTCTACAACCCTGTATTTACCTACAACATTTTGGGTGTTCCTGCACACATGCATTAATCTCCTTATCCAATCATGTGTTAACAAAGTGGTGAACCTCGCACCATCATCGCTTATGAACAACTGAGCCTTTCAAGGATTCCCCTTTCATGTTACTCTCACCTGTTACCAGTGAACTTGTTTACACTGTGGAATGTTCCAAACAGGTCTTTTACGAACATTCCACAACTTTCCCACTCTTTAGTTGCTCCTGTCCCAACTTGTTTGAAACGTGTTGTTTCATCAAATTCAGAATAAGCAGATATTTACAAAAATCATTGAAGCTAATGAGTAATGAATGAACATTCATCCACTCCTTTTTCACATATTCCACTGCTTTTGTGAACCTTAGAATTTGGTAAACCCACTTCAAGAACCAAACAGTTGGTTCACATGAGTAAAGGTACGTGTTTCACAAGAGATTTGAAGAATTCCAAAACCTGGACTTCAACTTTTCAACTTCTTATGCATAAATACATAAATATTGAGAAAATGTCCAGCCCAGAGGGTAAGAAACTGTCTTTAGTGCTGCTGTACACTGCCTTGTAAAACTGTAAAAAATAAAATCACTATCACCATGTCTTCAGAGGTGTATGTATGTGGAGACTTCCAAGGGCATGAACATAGCAAGATGTGATGTGTTTAAATCTGCCAAATCCTCAGAGAATGACAGATGACTTGTTAAGCATTCTAATAAATCCAGAGCTGCATTAACGTTCACGTGCAGCATTGTGTGTAAGCCCCTTTGGCACATAAGTGAGACACTGAGTCAGTGAAGCGCTGATGATGCAGAGTGACAGTTAAAACTGTTAAATCAGTCCACCTCACATTTACTATATTTTTTTAATAACCCACAGGAACACAGACCAGAACTCCAGTACAAGACAACAGTGATGATTCTTAATGTCCAAAACCTCAATTTGTTGCCAACTGTAGAATAATTATTGATTGGCCATATATGGGAAATGATGATTGTTAAGGAACAGACACACATTGTGATGGCTTAATATTATTATTTTCTTCTTCTTCTTCTTCTTCTTCTTCTTCTTCTTATTATTATTATTATTATTATTATTATTAGTTGTAATTGCAATAAGGAGAACAAGAAGAAGCATGGCATTTGCCTCATTAGGTTCATATAAAATGACATGACATACATGATACACTAATTACCGGAACACATTGATATTGCCATTACGTAATACCTTACACATTGTTGAGGTGTGTGTCTGCGTGGTGGCACACACCTCCTCTTTCATAAACCTCCTCCTCGCCTCCATCAGCTCACAGTCTGTCAGGAACTTACATTGGTGCTCTAAGGACTCTATCTGCTCACTTGATCCGGACACTGCAACTTCTCTGCAGTCATGACTCGGGTCTCACCACCCGAGTTTGTGTTGCTACTGTTTTTGGTGAGTATGGAAGGAGTTTCCTCTCTCTGCTGTTATGGACTGAATTGTTTCTTTAGCCATAAAGTTAGCCCGGTTCTGGCACAATGGGGGGGGGGGGGGGGCTGCTTGTTATTCAGGCTACCTTTAGGCAAATAGGCTGTTTCAACCACCATATTGGCCAAGACCCTACAAAGTTTTCAGAAATTCTTAATAACTTCATTTGTTTCAATTGCATCAGCTTTTAAATCACCATTTCAAAAATACTATTGTCAAGCAGATTAAAAACCTATCCAAATCATACTGTCCTGATGAAATGTTGAGCTTAAGTGTGTTTATTGCCTTACATCATAGGCTAATTACATTGTTCATGTTGGCCTGAACAATTACTGTAGCCGGCTGCTATGACAACACAGATGTGGCCTGTGTTGTGAGACAGAGACATGGCATCATTTCTCATCCAACAACTTGCTGTTGTCTGATGTGAGCTTCTCTACATAAAGAGTTGGACTAATATGTTATATCATCAGTCTAGAAAAAGTGAAGGGCCACACGCCTCCAGTGAATCTTATTCTTAAAAATATTTTTAAGAATAGTTGAAGATGCAGGATCATTTCACCTAATTAGAGCCTGATACTGTGCACTTGGACATGAATTGTACACCTTCCTTGCACTGTGTTTTATTTTTGCTGGAACTCAATGACATCTTGCTCATGTCATATCAGTGATTACGTGGTCAGTGTACTTAATATTTTTATTAATTAGATAATAAAAATGAATTGAAATCATTAAGACACTTCATGATCTTTTTCAATGTCTCAAATCCTTACATGAGGCCTCAGAATGGCTCATGTGTCTCAAAAAGCCAAAGTGGCAAGTAATACTGTCACTGAAATAAAAAAATAGTCATCCTGCCAGTTTTAATATTGAGTTACTTGACTCCAGAAAATAACTGATAATGTCATAGTGAAAGTATATTTCTGCTGAACCATCTTTAAGCACAATATGCTTACTATGGATCATACATTGAGCCTTTGCGGTACATTATTTCTGTTGTGTTTTTCAAATATCTTTCAGTTGGATTCTACAACAAATTACAGACTGCTTTTTGCTATGAAAATCCAATGTTATTACTGACTGAAACGTTTTGGTTCCAGCTCAGTTATATGGCCAACAAGATCATCAGGAATTCTGTGGGTGATTTTGACTGAAACAAGTTAATGCAGCAATTTTATTGTGCTACTGTTTCTAAGCTAAGTCAGCTGTAATTTGACTGACTGACAACAGTTATATTATTATACTGTTTTGGACTGAACAGTTGTAGGGGTATGGATGGCGATGTCTAGCGTCTCTTTAGCATGTTGAATAGTGAAGACAGTTGGTTTCTGTCAGTACTGCTGATTCAGCGTGTTCTTTGTCTGTGTATATGATGCTCCTGGTGAGTTCTTTCTCACAGGAAGATGTGAGGCCACTCCCTTCTTTTTTCTCATTATACGTCTTCTGTTATCCTGACATGCCCATGCGGTGACTAAATAGAGGAGGCTTAGTTAAATCTCCTGGGAGTGGCAGGGTGTGTCGGTCCTGTGAACATAAGCAGGCACACACAGTACCTGACAGGTCTATGCTTTTACACAGAGGCTTTCACACTCACATGTCTTAAGCTATGCTGTGTGTTTCTCATAAGGACCCAGTTATGAGTGCCTGAGGCCAAAATGCTGCAGCTTCATTGTTTGCAGTTCAGTGAAAGTACAATATGAAAATATGATCACTAAAACGTGGGATACAGCACAATAACCCACTCAGTTTGTTCATATGTGGTTCAACCTGTGAAATGACTGTGACAAATATACAAACATTTGGAAAAAATATCTTAACAAGCCTCATTGGAATTTCTCCTTGCGGGACAAACAAATCCACATAATCCCCCCGGAAGAGCTGGGGGAAGTGTCCGGAGAGAGGGAAGTCTGGGCGTCCCTGCTGAGACTGCTCCCCCCACGACCTGGCCCCGGATAAGCGGGAGAAAATGGATGGATGGATGGATGGATGGATGGGACAAATAAAGGAATATTGAATTCTATCTCACACTCCCCAGCAGGCCTCACTCCTGCTTAAACACAGCAAAATTTTATTTTTCCATCTGCATTTTGGCATTATGTTTGAACAAGCTGCACAAGTTTGATGTTTTGCCATTCTGTGACAAGTTCTGCCAAGTGCTAGATAAATGGGGTGTCATCATTTTAAATTTGCATCATGTGCAACTTCTGACACTATTTGCTGGCCATAATGCTGCCGTTATTCTGTTATTCATTCACCATGCTGCGATAGACACAAGAAAAGGCAACAGTCAGTACTTACTGAACAACACAGCAGCCCCACCCTTTATCTCCAACTGTCAGGTCAGCTTTGCTGAACTTTGCAGTAGCAGGAGGTGAGATCTGGAGCATGAAGCAAATATAATAGCAAATATGAGGTAGACACAACTCAGAATATTTCATGTTTTATTGAAACTGCTGATAATGGGAGTCTTTCTGAAGAAGCTGCATTTTCTGATTCACAACAGGAATACCTCCAGTCAAAACACATTTGGATGTATCTGTAATTCATCAATGGACAAAATATCCAGCAAGTGTGGCCTGATTACATTATGAAGTCTGTCTCAGATTTCCACCTCAGAGACAGAAACTGAATTAACTTTCTTAAATCATTGGGATGACACTGCTAAATTTGTTTTTAGGTTCACCTTTAAAACAGACAATCAAATGTTCTGTGAATAGTGAAACATGCCATTTCAAACAAATTGACAAAGAGTGTTGAAAAGTGAATGTGAATGGTCAGAAAAGTCTATAATAACCTTGATCTAATCATCTAATTAAATTGCTGGAGTTCAGGACAGTCTTTCCTTTCAGTATGTAATGCACAATCAAATAATGACTAAACAAAAACCCCGGCTTGCCTCTTCAGAGCCCCAAATCCAGCATCTTAAGAGCCATGCAGTCCTCTGCTAGCACGTTAAAATGAAGTTAGCAAGTGGTAGAGTATAATCATGTGGCAAAATTTTTACTTCTGACATCAAATGCATCATCCCTCAATAAGAAAACGAGACCTGGTTGCCTGGATTGCCGGCCATTAATCAATGAACAGTGAATTGTGCTGTGAACCAGCCTCTTGCTCAGACTAGCACAGCAATAAAGGACCAAAACAACAACAGATTCAGATTTATTTAAAATAAATTAAAATAAAAGTAGCAAATGATGATAAACAGTTCTTTAGTCAGAGGCTCTTAAATATAGACTCAGTCCACTGAATCTACAGTAAAGTCAGCAGACTGAGTGAGCAGACTTTTGACTCAGCTGCAGGGTTATGACACACTGAGAAGGCAGGGTTTTCCCACACTAACTTAAATGTTCTAACTCCACATAGAAAACTCAGGGTGTTCCTTCTGTGAGTCTGAGCCGCTGTGCCACCCTCCTTTCAGTGACAGGGCAGCACACATTCATTCAGGACAGTTGTCAAATACAACGATTATAGAAAGGCGTCGTTGACAGTGTCAAAGGTTCCTCCCAAGATGCACATTTTATTTGTATTTCTTATACCACTTTTTCCCATGCTGAGAAATCTGATAATCTAACCTTAAGTGCTATGCATCTGACTTTACATGTGTCAAACATCTTTCATGTAGAGTCCATTGTGAAGTAAGTACATCTATTATTTTATACCTCCAGGCTGCTGCTGTGGTGAAAGCTGTCTGGATTCCCCCGAGGAAACCACTGGAAGAAAATGTCGACTACACGGGAGAGGAATCTGTTGCCAAGGTGAGTCACGACTCTATGTCTTTGATCCTACCTGGTAACTTTTACTCTCACTGACTGGACTGAAAAAAAAAGCTGTAAAAGGGACCTTTAGCTGATAACCATGAAAGAAAAAGCAGTCCAATGTCATCTTGATACTACGTGTTTTTTGGAAGCCAGTCTTGATTTACACACACACACACACACACACACACACACACACACACAGAGAGAGAGAGAGAGAGAGAGAGAGAGAGAGAGAGAGAGAGAGAGAGAGAGAGAGAGAGCGAGCAAAGTTTGACATTTTAAAAATGTCTTTTTACATCCTTAAAAGAGGCTGTAACAATTTATTTTACATAAATAACAATAGAGGGTCAACCCTTAAAAGCAGTCTGTCCCAATAGCAGTGAAAAGGAATAAGGCCCACTCTTCCTGGTTGGAGAAACCGTTTCGTTTCTGACATGCAGATCCTTCTTACTTACTTCTTACAGCCTGTTAACTTGTTATTTCTACTCCAAGTCATCAGCTGCATTGTGACGGACGTTTAAGTGAATGTCTCCCCTCACTCACTCACTCACTCACTCACTCACTCACTCACTCACTCACTCACTCACTCACTCACTCACTCACTCCATGTCTGACTCACGTCTGCCACCCCTCCCTCAATCAAGCAGAGTGCTTATCAGTTCTCTCCAGTCCAACATATCTGTCTTGATTGTCTCAGGTGTTTTTGGGGAGTGTCTTGTTTGCTTTCCAGCCAAAGCAGAAAAAAAAGAAAAACACTCACACACCAAACAATGCATTGTGAAAGTAAAGTGGATCACATAACCAGAGCTGGAGAGAGTTGCAGAGACAAATGCTTGAGGCTCAGTGCTGTTCTGTATATTGATTAGTGTTCAACAAATGATAGTTAAAAGTTTTAGTTTTTTTCTCGGCTTATTAAAAAAATTGTTTTCAAACTTTGCAAATGGTTGTTCTTGATTTTCTGGTGCAAATATCTTGGGTTGTTTCCTTCTGATGTGCTGAAATGAATATAAATTAAACTGTGTTTAACTGAATCAGCTCTCCTTCTCTGCGTTTCAGATTCACTCAGATCAAGATGATGGCACAGGGAATGTTCTCTACTCTCTAGTAGGCGTGGGTGCAAACCAGTATCCCTTCAATGTGTTTGTAGTTGATCCTGAAACTGGAGTAATTCGTGTGACCCAAGTGCTTGACAGGGAGGCCATTTCTATGTACAATGTGAGTGGTACATGACCGTTTGTGTCTTATTATACTTTTTGACTTTGAAGTCACTTTTCACTTGCTAAGATTAAGTAGTTGCTGCTACTGATAATTAAAAATGAGGCATTTGGCAGTCATCTGCGACACTGTCACAGGGTATTTATGTTTGCAAATGTACCTAATAAGACAGACCATAACATTTGAGCTTTCTGTTTCAGCTGTCAGGTGTTGCTAGGTACAGAGATGGCAGACTGGCAGAGGAAAACATTGATATACGGTTCCAGGTTTTAGATGCGAATGACAACTCTCCAGTCTTTGGAGTCATTGAGCCTGGGGAGGTGAATGAGCACAGTGCTGCAGGTTAGTGTTTCTCTGATAGGATAATCCTAATTGGCTTCATTACATAATAAATTAAATGAATTAAAACCTTGGGATTTGTATCTGCAAGTTTTTCCTTGTTATTCATCTGTTACACTTACATTTAGTGTTACTCAAGGAAAAGTGATGTGGTGTGTCATGTGTGGTGATTGGCCTGAGGACCTCTGATTGTCGTTCTGCCTGAGCAGCAGGCTCCACAGAACGACAAAGTAAAGTGAAGATAAGGGGTAGCCCTGAAGAGACAATCTGAAATCTGAGAATCTAGATGAGCAAATATTGTAATGACTACTGGGAAAAGGGTACCATACAGTAACATAATCACAGACGTGAAGCCATCTTCTCTTTCCTCTCTGTTGGAGAAGAGATCATAAATAGCACCAGTCAAATGTCTTCTTTGGCATCTAGTGAAAAGATGGTACTGTGATTTTCTGATCTTGAGGCAGAACCTATAGCATTAAGTTAGCCACTGACATCATCAGATGCTAGTATGGATTTGATAAACTCAGTTTGGCCATGGTGGACCAGACAAGGCATATAGTGCTCCAACCGAGTGGTCAAGACCATAGCATAAAGTTTGACTTTGTTGTCCAGGAGACTTAAAAGCCTGTAAGAGGAGTAGCCAGTTGGAGGCCTGTACCTTTTTGCAAAACCAAAATAACAGCAATATTTGAAATACTGGAAAAGGAACCTTTACTGTGTTGCCCTGCGATCGGCCGGCGACAGGTTCAGGGTGTACCCCACCTCTCGCCCATTGACAGCTGGGATAGGCTCCAGCCCCCCGGCAACCCCGAAAAGGGATAGTTGGGTATGGACAATGGATGGATGGATGGATGGATGGATGGATGGATGGAACCTTTACTGATGAAGAAAACAGCATATTTAACAGTAAAGGACCAAACTGAGGCCCAAATAAAATGTATAATTCTCAAGGTAATCCACTGAAGCCTGGTAATCTGCCTTTGCTCACCGATTTAATGGATTTCCTTCCTTCTAGAGTGACAGGCACCTCTAATGAATGCATGGCCTCTGGGGCCAGCTTAGAAAAATGTAATGGTGAACACCTCTGTCTTGAATAACTTTTGAATAAGTAGTTGAAAAGTGCTATTAATCTTTATGGTATCAGAAATTAAATTCACTTCTTTGGTCCCAGTTGCTGAGATGTTTGCTTAATGATCACTCATCCTTAAGTTCAAAAAGGCGGCTGGGCACTGTTCATGTACTGATTTTGCTTAGTGTGATGAACAATGAATTATGCCTCCTCCCTTAACAGGTCATTGCGATCATACAACAAATTCTGTCACTAGCAAATATTCTCAGGTAAAGTGTCATTCAGCATGATTTGTTCTAGAAATCATTTTCCAGAAATTCAATCCAATGATTTCTAACTTAATTAAGATTTGATGCGAAGGATATTGTTTTATTTCTGATGTGACCTTTGACTGCATCCCATATCACTCAAGGGTTGTCAACTGATAGACTAAATTAATCAGTTCTGCCTCAAGTTTGTGTTTTAAAGTGTTGTTCTGAAGAAGGGTGTTGTTTTAATGCAAATGAAAAAGACAGCCCTATGGTTAGACAGAGACATTAAAATCATATCTGTGTTACTGACAATAATATGCCAGACAATAATATAATCAGTTGTTGAAAAGGTCTTATATGGGGCAGATGAAAAGGAAAATCATACACCAAATGTCAATTACTCTATAATCATTAGCTAATTTCTGTAGGGTACTGGATGCTTGTTTGTTTGTTTGTTTTTTTACAACTTAACTATACACAGGATATATGGCACTACACAGGACATGTGTATGATGGTTGCTTGATTAAAGGCTATTATTTACAGGGACTTCAGTTATGAAAATAACTGCAACTGATGCTGATGAACCAGGGAACGAGAACTCTCAAATCGTTTATTCCATCGTAAATCAGAATCCATCTGATGACATGTTCTACATGACCAGGGATGGGACCATCTATGTAAAAAATTCTGCCCTTGACAGAGAGGTATGGACTACACCAACACATCCAAAGATCTAATGCACATTCCACAGAGATTTTTCACTCCACCAGCTGATCAGTGTCCCTTAATCCAATCAACAATCACATTCAGTTAAGGTGTTTGCCTGTTATTACTGATAATTCTCTCATCACAACACAGTGACCTATACATTCTATCAGCTGCTCAAAGTAATATTTTTACGTAACATAAGAATCAAACAAATGCCTATGTGTAAATCAAAAGGTGTTTCCTTGATGAGCCCACAGAAAAACATCACCCAATTTGAAACTACACTAAGCTTCTTTCATTGTTTAGGTATTTTGGACTGCATATCTGCTGTTGTATATCTGGATCTTCTTTTCCAGTTGTAGCAGGCAGAAGGAATGGGCAAAAAAAAAACTTGCAGCAAAATTTATTCAATATATTTAATAGTTAACCTCTCAGAATTCACACCTTACATTAGTCCAATTTCACAGCAATGTGTGATACAGTCTTTGTAAGTCATTTATAACCAGTTTCCACTTTCAGAGTGCAGATCAGTACACTTTGACGGTGAGAGGTCAGGACTTGAATGGCAAACCAGGGGGAAACACTGAAACTGCCACTGTGACCATTAAGATCCAAGATGTGAATGACAACCCTCCCACTCTGGAGAAAGAGCAGGTTTTCTTTCTACACTTTTCCACAAATGACACTGTTTATGTGCTCATGTCACATGTCACACATTTAAGTCAAATAAATACTAATCAACACAAACAATGAGATGAACCCTGTTACATTCATCTCATGATGTGTTTTAATTGCAGTATGTGGGCAACATTGAAGAAAACAAATATGGTGTGGAGGTGATGAGAATCAAAGCAGACGACTTGGACGTGAAGGGTACAGACAACTGGGAAGCTGTGTTTGACATTGTCAAAGGCAACGAGGCGGGGTACTTCAGCATTAAAACGGACCCGAAAACCAACGAGGGCATCTTAATGCTTGACAAGGTAACACTAAATGAGCAACACAGCAGTGGGAAAGTCTTTTGTAGTATAAATGTGGTAAATGCAGTGATCATGCCTGACAGCGAATGAAAATAAGCAGTAGGTATGGACATGACTGGAAAAATAACTAGAAACTCAAAAAGAAACAGGTTTAGAGTGAGATTTTAGTGAGCTAGCAAGGTCTAAAAAAGTCTGGTCCACGTTGTCCTCTGACTTGGAACATTCTCACAGGGAGTGGTCAGGTAGATATCCACATCAGATTCCCAAACCACCTTCTTCTGGATGTCTGAGCTCCTCATTCCATTTCTTAGGGTGAGCTCAGCCACTTTTATCTGATTCATTTAGTTATCAATCAGAGCTCATGACCGTAGGTAAGGGTTGGAACTCACAGCGAGTCGTAAATCAAGAGCTTTGCCTTCAGGCTCAGCCTCACTTATGAACCACCTAATGCTCGAAGATTGTCCAAGTCCAGTGATAACAAGACAACACTCTGGGAAAACCCCACAGTCTTTTAACATGGGGAAACTCTGATTAAATAATCCTGGCCTTGACCTATTTTGCTAGGAGCTTGTTTTTGCTTTTTTTTTTTTTTTTTCCTCGGGTCACCACAACTAGGCCCAGGCCTTTGGAAATGCGACTGACCCTTATGTTCAGTTTTGCAAACAGTGGACCCCCAAAGCAGGGGCACCACATCATACCTTCAGGCTGAGCTTGACCAGGTTCGATGTGTGTAGGACCAGTCCTCCTAGTCCAAGACATGTCAAGAAGTTGCCATTCCATACAGGTTTTGGAATCGCTCTGTCCAACCCTTCACCTGGGACAAATTTGCCTTCCTAGCAGAAGTCATTGCCTTTGACAAAATAGCTCCCAGGATCACAAGTGTAAGCAAACACTTTACTACCACCTGAAGGAGACAATTCTCACAAAGCATTGGCACAATGTTTTGAGGGGTGGCAGTTCTCAACAATTTATTTTGTAACAACATGACATTCATGACAAAAACTTAACTGTAACCTTAGGATGTTTTAGCAATCTGCCATTAACAAACTGTAATGTGAAAATGGCCTGTTACCTTAACATTATGGATGTACACAAAACACACCAGCTGCAGTTCAGTCTTCATTTTATCAAATATAGTGACCCTCTATTGACAAATGTTAATATCTGTTATTGTAATAATAGTAATCTGTGTTCATTGTGTTTGTGTGTGTCATTTCACAGGCTGTGAATTATGAGGACGTGAAGGACCTTGATTTAGGAATATCTGTGAGAAACAAGGCTCCACCATATAAAGGATCTTGGGGAAGTACTGGAGCTGGTATAGGTATAGGGGGAGGAGGTGGTGGAGCAGGTGGTGGAGCAGGGGGTGGAGCAGGGGGTGGAGCAGGGGGTGGAGGGGGATCAGGTGGTTCTGGTTCAGGAGGTTGGTCTGGAGGATCAACATGGCAAAGCGGAACCACATTTAAAACTTATCCAGTAAAAATCAATGTGAAGAATCAGCCTGAGGGGCCTAGTTTTGACCCCAAAGTCAAAGCTTTTCCCATCTCCGAGGGAGGCAACTCCATCAACATTAATGATGTTATTGGCAGCTACACTGCAATAGATGGAGACACTGGGAAACCAGCGGAGAATGTCAGGTAGTTGCAAACACAAACATATACTCATGAAAGATTCTGCAGTTAAAACTACAATGTCAGTTTCATTTTCTACGTTCAATGACGACAACTCATACAGCTTATTTCTGCTATAGGTATGTCAAGGGCTCAGACCCTGGCAACTGGCTAACCATCGATCCAAAGACGGCTGAGATCAAACTTAACAAGATGCCTGACAGAGAATCTGAATTCCTGGTCAATGGGACATATTTTGCCAAAGTACTGTGCATTTCAGAAGGTATGCGGTTCCTCTGTGTGTCTGTTCAAGCTTCAGATGACACATGTCGTCCCCAAGGGAAATTCACAACCAAGGGATATTCACAAGTCGAAATTCTGGTATTGACTGAAACAGGCAAAGGTTTTTAACCTCATATAACTCACAATATGAAAGTGATAAATTAAATAAAACATTGATCATGTGTATTAATCTGACTGCTTTGCCAATAGTGGAGATTAAGCATAAAGTTTACTCTGTGAATGGCTCTGGAGCAATGTCCATAGAGTCACAAAATATTATTAATACTTTATGCTATTTTGAAATTTTCATTCAAAAGTCTACTCAGCAGCTAACTGAAAGTAGGATTAGGATTCCCCATTTGGGGATGATCAACATCCACAGCAAATGTAGTGGAAATCCAAGTATCTGCACTCACTGTGTTATAGAACATTATCAATTATCCAGGCACACCCACTCAAGATTAGTGTGTAAGTTGCTGGCTAGCTAGTGGTGACTAAACACAGACTGCATAACTAGTCCAGCAGCAGTAATACACATAAAGAAAGGAGAAAATTTACATCACCTTCAACCTGACTGTGCCATCTGTTCCCATCACTGATAATTGTGTACACCTGTTGTCCACCAGCAGGGGGAGTGAAGTGTTTGTCTCTGAACTTGTCTCTCAGGAATGGAAATAAAAACAAAGGAAATGCTGAATGATCTGATCTTATTTTTGTCTTTCCACCACAGATGCACCTGATAAAACAGTCACAGGCACCATAGCCATCCAGGTGCAAGACTTTAATGACCATTGCCCTACCCTGACCAGTGACATCCAGACCATGTGTGTCACAGATGATTCTGTTATTGTGAACGCTAAAGATGAAGATTTATTCCCTAATGGACCTCCTTTTGACTTTGAAATTGTCCCAGAGGGCACTGAGGGAAAATGGCACGTGGAGCATCTCAATGGTAAGGAGAATACTACCAATAATTTTGAAGTAATGGTAGACAGATATAAATATACAAATAGATATAAAGTTAGAAGTGGCTCTGTATCAACAGGAACTAGTATCCACCGTAGATTTGCTTGAGTATATGCTTAGGGGGTGCTGAAGTGTTTTTTTTACATTTTTTATTTTATTTTATTTATTTATTTATTTATTTTTATTATTTCACACATAACAGGGTTAATAATAGGGTTTGACCATAAAACTCTGGAACCTTGTTTTTAAGCTACACTATGGAAAAGCCAACTTTAAATTTGAGTTTTGAATCCAGAATACTGTTAACTGTCGAGTAAAGCATATTAATTGTTTACACTTTTCATATGGTTGTCTTGTTACTGGTAGACACTGCAGCTATCCTGAGGGCCCAGGAGTCCATGTGGCCTGGTTTTTATGAGGTGGAATTTGTGGTGAAGGACGAGCAGGGCCATGCCTGTCCAGAACCACAGAAAGTGAAGGTTCAAGTTTGTACCTGTGAGGATGGAGTTCTGTGTGGAAAACGAGGCAGCAATGGTCAGACCAGCAAAGAAACAGATTTGGGACCTGCAGGCATCGGACTGCTAGTCCTGGGCCTGCTGCTCTTACTACGTAAGTATGATGTGATGTTCATTCTCATGAAGACTCATGCAATCAAAGACCTGGCATGTTTGCATTGATTAAGCCAATCTCTATACAAGCTGAGTTGAAATGTAAACTAATACTTAAGGACTGTTAAAAATCAAAAGATGATGTTTCTTTTTGTTTGTTTGTTTTTTTTTTTTCAGTTTTAACACAAACTTCCTGTCTTATAATTTGTCAACCAGACAGCACTGACAGATTTATTTTTCAATTATTCAATGACCCTCTTAGTACATATCTCATTACAATTCTTAATTAGACTTAGACTTAGACTTTACTTTAGCAGTCCCAATTGGGAAATTCATTTGTTGTTGAAATTTAAGGGACCTTAATGAAAAATATTTGTGTTATATGTTTATTTACTCATGAATATTGATATCTGTATTGCTTTCAAAATAAGAAGTCATTTGATTTATGCCTAATCAAATAGGCATAGATGTTTAAAAAAAAGAACATCTATTGAATTTTTCAGTAACACTCTTCTTAAAATCTTTGCCAAGTGGATGTCTTGATTTGATTTTACATTTACTGATTAAAATAGATTAGAATAGAAAGTAAGTTTTCAAGTGATTTTGAATACTCCACCAGCTAAAAGGAAGCAATAGGTGTGGTGGGAAAAGAAATCCAATAACAGTTTCTCATGGCCTCAGTTTTCTTTCAGCTAATTTCTCTGAAAAGCCTTTGATTTTAGATGTGATCGTGGGTCTGACCAGCAGGTGGCAGTCATCAAATGTGACAACACACTCACAGCCAGACTGTCAGACAAGTCAAAAAATGCCAGATGCATTACAATGTGCAACTTACTTACAGTGGTTATGGGAAGACCTAGTATTGCTAATAAAGAACTATATGGTGGCCTGTTACAAGAGAACATATAACCACATCATATGTGTGTCACGTAAACTGAAACTGCACCTACTTTTGGCAGGACCAACCCAGCAATGCAGTCCCTGCATCACACTCTGGAGTCATTAAGTTAGACTCAAACTTTTTTGTTGCTTTTACAGTCATTCCTCTGTTGCTGCTCTTCTGCCAATGTGGGGGGGCTGGGGGTCTCCCAGGGGGCTTTACTGAGATGCCTTTCGACACCAAGTCACACCTCATTAACTACCGCACTGAAGGCCAGGGAGAGAACACGGTAAGACCAACATATTTATATTAACATGACCACTACTGTTGAGGGCAGAAGTGTTGCAATACATACTGAACAGTTGCTGTTAAGATGACTGTTGACTCTGTACATTTGGATCACTGGACTGTGATAGGAGGTGCCACTACTGAACATACAAACACAAAAGGATGGAGATATGGCCAAAGTGGATATGGGCACAGCGAAAAAGCTTTCAGCAAGGGCACCAGTGCCAGGTTTGGATTTTCAGAAATCCGTCACTTCCATGGATGGGATGAACGGGGCCATGTATGCAGATGGTTTTTCAAGTGGCAACAGAGAAAGGACATGGGCAATGATGAACCAGGCAAGCGGCAATGGCCTCTACTCTGCATTTGAGGACAGAGAATCAGGAGTAGGTGGAGGACTTTATGCTGGAATGGCTCTGCCAGACCATTTCCTGGGACAGTACTATTCTCAGGTGAGGAATCATTGAAATATTTCTTGTTTTTACTTTCTGTAATGCATAGTAGGGTTTTGTCCAGGACGTAATTAGTAAATTAATTAATTCTTGGGACGTTGGAAAAAACCAAATCAAACTGGCTGAAAGAGGTATAGCTGGAAATGCTCAAATGCAAATGTATTTGCCATAACAGCTCTGTGCTAGTCCTGCCAATTAAAGCAGAGGTTAAGTTTGACCGTCACTCTTAAGAACCTGGGTTCTTCAGAATCCAGAACCTCAAAAGAGCCCTTTGAGCTAACTAACTCACTCTGTGTTAATGGACATCCTGACAGCTTATGAGAATGTGCTCTCTTGTTGATTATTTTCTGATTTTCTTTCAACAGAAAGTGTCCTGTGGAAACGAGGACCTTGCAGTGAAGGATGATCTTCTGGTTTATAACTACGAGGGCCAGGGCTCCTCTGCTGGCTCAGTGGGCTGCTGCAGCCTCCTGGAGTCTGACAATGATCTGCAGTTCCTCGATGACCTCGGACCAAAGTTCAGGACCCTGGCAGAGGTGTGTGGAGGCAAGAAGATCCCAGCTGAAGTAACACATACATTCACTCCTCCACCTCCTCCAACTGCATCAGTCAACACTCAGAGCTCAGTATCAAGTGTGGTGACTGGCCAACAGTTGCCCCCACCACCCCAGCTGCAGCTGACTGTGCCCAAAACACAGCAGACTGTGGTCAGAGAGACATCTGAGCATTCTCAGATGGTGAAGGAAAGTGCGGCCACTGTAAGACAAGGGATGACCACAACGAATAGAGGGATGGTAAATCAAGGCCAGATGCTCCTGCTACAACAGCAGCAGCCTGTCTACTACACCACCACCCCTGTGCTCCAGCCGATGCCCTATGTAGTCCAACCACAGGTTCAGAACACCATGCTGCTGGCTGAGGCACCAGCCACCAACCTGCAGGGCATGGTACTGGTTAACGGCACCCAGACCAGACCTGCCCAAGGTGTGGTCGTACAGGGACAGACAGTGATGTCCAGCGGACAAGCCCAGGGCCCTGGGATAGTACTGGTGGAGAGTAGTGGACTCCAGGGGGCTGGTGCCAACATGATCAACGCTGGCAACCTCTCTGGCTCCCAGACCATGATGGTCATGGAGGGCAAGGTCCCTGCAGGGTCAATGAAAGTGCTGAAAGGGAGCCAGACCTGCTTTGTGCCAGGGGGAACTCCACAGCCAGGAGGGCTTTCAGGATCTCAGAGTGTCCTGATGGTCGGAGGGCCAATAAACAGTGGAGGGCAGTTGGTGCAGGAATCAGGAGGTCAGTCCCAGATGAGTCATATCTCTGAATCTCAAAGTGTCCTCCACAACAATGGTAGCACATCCACTGGCTCTCAGAGCATCGTATTGGGTTCATCTACCACCACAGTGAGCACAGCCCCCATCCAACACCAGGTGATGCACAAGAAATTCACTGAAATGTGATGTTGTAAAAAATACTTTTTAATGCAGTTCAAACTTCTGGCGAGACATCCTGTCAAGTATTTATGAGACACACCCTGCATGTGCATGTCAGTTTCATGCTAGAAGATGTGCCGCCGCAGCTTGATTTAAAATGAAACTACATGTACATGCATGTTCACACGACGGATTCTACTTGCCACCAGAACACAAGTAAACAACCATGATGGTGGTGCACGACCCAGCCAGGCTGCTTGAAAAAAAAATGACCCTGTTGAAATGCAGTTATATTCATAGTTTTCCAGAAAAAAAGTTTTGCAACCAGACATTGGATTCAATCTGCAAAACTAATGACATTCCCATCAGTTTCAATTGCACTTTATGTTTAGTTCTAATTAGCAAAAGTGAACATAGTAAACATTACACCAGCTAAATCAGCATTGTCATTTTGGGCATTTTGTCATGCTGATCTTAGCATAGCTCAAAACGTCACTGTGTCCAAATGCAACCTCACAGCAGGTAGCATGGCTGTAGACTTTAGACACTAGACTTAAATATTATTTCAGCCAGCGTGCGGTTGTCACCACATCTCCTGCTCAGTGATGTTGATGTTTTGTGTTTGAATTAGTGGAAGCAACCCTTCTACTCAGCTACCTGCCTGTGCCACACACAAGCTGCAATCCAGCTACTATAATCTCATCATGTAGCTAAACTATGGATTGAAACAGAAGAAATAGCTTGCAGGATGAAATTAATCATGTTAGGGTAATATAAGAGTTAGCTCTTTTAAAACAGTAAAGTTAGCAGCACAAGCTGGTGGCTGTCTGAAAGTGCCCTTAGATTTGTTCTTCATATGTGCTTGTTTTTACATGCAACATACACAATATTTTCTACTGAATTGCTTTGCAAATAGAAAATACATATCTCTGCTATATGAATAACACCTCAAGGTCGCCCTTGTATTACAAGATTCCTGTCAACATGATCAGTTGTGTTAATTTTTGTATTTAACTTTGTTTTATTTTATTTATTCTATTTTTCATTTTGTAATATCAGGAACTTGAATTCTATTTCATATGATTGTACATTATGTGTGTTTGTGAAAGGCAGAGGATGAGCATGGCAGGTGGAGTGAATGGTGTGCCAACCATGAGTGAGTTGCTGTGGGTTATAGAGGGGTAAGCTTTGTGGTTATTTCAGGTTATGTGCCTCTGTTGTATTATAACGGCTAAACATCCTGTGTCGAACCTTGTGACTCCACTATTAAGCAGCCGATGACTTACAGAGAGTCTTATGCAACAGACTGTACAGAAAATGTGTGTTTAATTGTGTTTTCTTGTAAGTGAGCAAAAATTTTTGTTTGATATTTAAGTGCTGCGTGTTAGGGTTCAATGATGGTACTTGGCTTCTAGACAGAAACATACAATGACTTTGTTGGGGCGATCCAAAGAAAGACAAACATGTAAACATCCATCTCTGCTAACTTGCACTGGTTTCTTGTGCCCCAGCTTGACTAAAGGTACTCAACTTACATTTAGGGGTTTTTTTTATGTCTCATGATTTGCTTGTTGCTTTTCAATGAACTACGATGAAGTTTCATGTTGGACATTTTTTTTTTTTTCACCAGTCAGTGTCATGGTGTCATGAATTGTGTGTTATATTCACACCAATTTAAACTCTGAAACTTCAATTAATGCTTTGCGTTGTACTGTATGTAAATGTTCATGGATATGCAATGATAAAAACAGGGGTTCATTTATTACTATGCGGACAGGTGCTTATGTGCTGGAATACATTTTCACATAATGTCATAATGCCCACCTCAGGGACATCTCACATAAAGCATTTATCTCATGATTGACTACTTTAATAAACTCTTTTGTATGGAACACTTCAAGTCAACAAATGTTTTATGTCCTTCTGTCACTGCACGAGGAGGGGCTAATATATCGTTAGATATAACAAGCTGTTTGTTTAGCCTGTAACTGGCTCGGCAACATGTCAAATGAACATGGTTTTTCGCAGTAAGAACACACCCTGAAGGAATGAAGAAGATCAGGAAAGAGCAGGCATGCTGCACATAACAGCGTCTCACAGTACAATTCATGTAAATAAGATTTGCATATTATCCCAGTCAATTTACAGTTGCTACCTCTCTCACTTTGGAATACACTACACTGTGAATATTCCATGTGTTTAACCTGGTTTTATCTCTCCATTTTTTCTATATTATGGTTTTATCAACTTTTTGCAGTATTTTGTTGGCCCTGTCTTGTTTGATTTCATTTCTTGATTTTACAGACTTTTTAACTATGTAAAGAAAAGTGCTTACAAACAAAATCTATTGTATCACAGATTATTTCATATACTTTTGAGGTCTTGAGGTACTGATATGATCCTTGGTAACAGGTGAGGTGGTGATATTCACAAAGCACTCTTTTTTTTTTTTAAATATTTTTTGGGGGGGGCTTTTCCAGCCTTTATGATAGAGACACTCAGTATGCATTCATTACAAATAAGTGAAACAGAGATATAGACTATATAGATATAGACTCAACAGAAGGGTCCAGGATGCAACTGTAATAGTTCTCAACTTCATCCTTAAACAGCTTGAGGGCAACAAAAACCATGCCAGACTACTGTTCGTGGACTTCTCGTCAGCCTTTAACACTATTCAACCCATCCTGCTGGTTGAGAAGCTCTTGCATCAAACTGGAGGCCAACCTTGTGGGCTGGATATTAGACTTCCTCTCAAATAGATCCCTGTGAGTGAGAGTAAATGGTCACCTCCCTGATTTGGCACTCGCTGCAGGGGTGTGTTCTCTCCCCCCCTACATTCTGTACACCAATGGCTGTTGCTCTGTGACTGATAACCGATACTTAGTGAAGTTTGCTGATGATACAGTTATTGTCAGCTTACTGAACTATGAGGAGACTTCACATGGTCTGGTCTTTGAGCACTTTGTAACATGGTGTCAGGATGCCTTTCATGAACTGAATGCCTCCCCACTTATACTTTTGGATATGCTGGGCCTCTGGGGTCCAATAAAGAATAGAGAACAGTACTAGGCTGTACTAAAAAGAGATGCAAACTTCAGTGCATGTCTCCTCAGAATGGGGAAAACCTCAGCACCTTCATACAAACTGGGCCAGACCTGGGCCTCTTGTAGCTGTAATGACTCTTGAAATTGGTCTTTTTCATCACTGCAAGCATGTTTACACCAACTAAGTCTCCACAAACTAACTTAGGTGCACTAGCTTGCCTTTTGCTTCAACAAAAAAAAGTAATTTGTCCATTTCTCTTAGAAAGCATGAGCATTTTGAGTTACAAGCAAATATGTGACAGACCTAACCCACTTGCACCAATCAATTCAGATTTTTTTGTTTAATTGCCAAAAGAGCATGCACACCTAAATTGGCGAGATTCTGTTGACTGGGATTTGGGGTACAGCTTATTGGTATCTGTGGTGTCTGCTATGGCTTGGGCTCAAAATGGTTGGGTAGGCCTGCTCCTTAACATGGCCTGAGGATATAAACCAAGATTTATGATGCTAAGCGCCACCACTTGCAACATTTTTGCTTGATGGCGGCCATGTTTTTTGGTGGATCTTGCTCATTTGTAATAGAAATGTGCATGCAGGCAGGTGAAGTCCAAGCCCCTTGCACACACCCCGACACATTGACCCACTTCCCTTCTGATTAATGTTCGACCCTCTTTACCTCCTGAAACACAGCCACCCCCTGAACTCAAGTGATGTCTTTAGAAAATATTATTCAAGATTTAAAAGCCATTGTCATATATTCAAAATATGATATGATATTGACATTATTTATCAAATTCAGAAAGCAAGCAAGACTGATAACTGAAAGACAAACACTTGTAGTTCGAAAAGTTTTTAGGACCCAAAATACCGAGCTCAGACAGAAGAGACAAGAGTTGAAGGAAGGTGTGCATCAGGTGAATCCAGAACCATTGAGCAATCCAGAGTACTGAGTGCAGGAAGCGACAAGTACAGTTTCTTCAGGTGAGAGCAGACTGGCAGGTCACAGACATAGGGCTCTATTTTCGACTCCACTGTCAGCGCGGCGCAGGCTGTGCCGCTGGCGCAGTAGTATTTTTGAGCGGCGCAGGCAGGGCACGGCGCACTTGGTATTTTGGTAAACCGAGGCGTACAGAGGTGCGCCAGGATGGGCGTAGCGGTGCAGTAGGGGGGAGGTGTCGGCATAATGAGCATTGGAATTTTCGACCATTTCGGTCTGCGCCGGCGGTGTAAAAGTGCGCTGAAAGCTCGCCACCTCAGACCTGGTCAACTCTGTGCGCCAGCGGCGCAAGTGGATTTTCGTAAACCAGCGGAGTCGTACGCTCACGTCACCAACACCTCACAGTCAGGTTTCCACAGTGTCTGGCATTTCACTGCGATCAATAATTAGCAACAGCCACGATTTAATGCAACTATCTGAGTCAGCACATACAGTCAGAACTAAATTTTGATCAGCATCTCATCTGACGACATCGCAAGCGCGTTCGGCACGTGTAATGGTCACTCCCTGACCGAATGGTGAAACAGGGATGCGAACTAATCGGTTAACGTTGCTGTGCCAACCAGAAACAGCCGTGGCATCCTCCAGAGCATATATACTGCATCTATCGCTTTTAGTACTGAGATGAGAAGGAGGAGGAGATGCGGCGGTGGCGCAGCACATGAAAATACCAAAGTCTGCACCGCCATGCCCCATCGGCACAGCGGACCTGACTTTGCGCAGGTGGCGGAGTCGAAAATAGAGCCCATAGACAGGTTTGGAGTTTGGGGTTTGCACCCAGCTGCTCTCAGGAGGGGGGAGGCAGGCCCACCCTGTCAGTCATCCCCTGCATTAACACAGCCTAGATCAGACAGACAAAAAAAAAAAGGGGGAAAGCAAAACAGGGGCACAAGAGGGAAAACAAGGGGAGGAGACCATAGATTTCCACAGTGTGATTACACTTCCTTTCTTTGTCCAGAAAGTGTCAAAGGATGAGTTATTTCACAGAAAGACCTTAAAATAGATGTACTGTACATGAGAAAAGAAGAATTTAGTAATTTATATAAAATGAATCTTAAATACACAAATTTCAAAATGTGAAATTTCAAAGTGAAGCAACATACAAAATTTCCTTGACACCTTTAGATCATCAAAATCTGTAAATGATGCTGACTCAAATTCAGTTTCTTGGGACTCAAATAGGATTTTTACATAATTCAAAAATGCTCAGAAAATTTGATATTTTGAGAACAGAAGGCCAGTGGAGCCTAGGCCATACACTCTTACTGAAAAAGAAGAAGAAGAAGAAGAAGACAAAAGAATAATAATAATAATGATGAGGAAAAAAACAATGGAGCTGCAGTAGTGAGTGTTGCTGCTTGGACCCCTAACAAGAGCAAAGACAACAGGGCTCCAGCAGCCAGTGTCACTCCTTGGACCCTCAAACATCTTATCAATTACAGTAGGGTTCCCAGCACCTCTGGTACGTGCAGCCACACACTGCTTCACATGCAATTTTTATCTTGCTTATTTAAAAATTTAGAAACTTGTCATACTGTTTCAGTATGTTTCAGTTGCTCTATGTGTCAACCCTCAAGAATGTCCCAAGTACCTGTTACAAATTGCTTAACATAAAGCACCTGCATTTTGCACCGACAGCAGTTAATGAAGGACAACTGTTGCTATGACAGGATCACAGTGATTTTAGCAGTGGAATCCAGAAGAGATAAAGGCATTGTCGTGACTGAGGAGTCTAAGAAGGAGCTCAGCATTGAATTCCAGCTCAGGTTCAGCTGGGAACCTCTTGTATTTTATCTCTCCCTCCCCACATTTCCTGTCACTCTAGCTTCTAGACATTAAAAGATTTAAAAAATATATATATCTAGATTATCAGTAAATAATAAACACCTAATTTAAGATTTGATGTCTAATAGACTTCAGTTGAATAAAGCATGACTTTCCAGTTGATTGTTTCATTTGGAAAGGCAATTAGAAATGGCAAACAAGGACTTGTCTTCATTTAATTCAGCAAATATCTGAGAGATCCAACACTATATTTAATTTCACTAAGGATAGAGGGTGACATAGTTTATCTGATATCACTGTTTTGGTGTTATTCCTTCAACATCATAGTTAATGTTAATGTCTCATCATAGTTAAGGTTAATGTCTACAACCATCTTTGCATCAGACCAAAAAGCAACAAGTCTGCATAGGGAGCAGGTCATGGTGGATGAATGGGTCAAACACATATGGAGAGCTGCAAAAAAAAACATGCGAAGAGAGACGGAAAGAGGAAATATGTTTTTATGGAAATGAGATGTCTTTTCCTTTGAAGCATCAATAAAGCAACATCCTTTTCTGATGACAGTAGCAGCTGATCACAGCTGGATCAGCTGTCAGTTGACTTTAACGGACTTCTGATGAATTGTGTCTGCACATGTCCTGTGCCATGCTAATTTTAAAAAGGCACACGGTTATAGGTGCCAGAGCAGCAGTGTTTTTTCTCTGTAGTTTGTTACCTGTTTAGCAAACACTTCTACATGAATAACAAACTGCATTCTGTATTTGTGCAGTGTACAGTGTCCTGCTCAGAGGCACAGGAACATGCGTTTTATGCGTTTTATGTCTTTGTGTGACTGCACTACACAGCCGTTTGTTTCTTGCCTGTAATTGGCTGGGCAAATTGTCAAATGAATATGGTTTTTGCGGTAACAGCACACCCTGAAGGAATGAAGAAGAGCAGGAAAGAGCAGGTCTGCTGCAGAGTACAGCGTGTCACAGCATAATTTGCATACATGTGAAAGATTTGCATATTATGCCAGCCACCTCCTTTTATAGTTCCACAGTAAGTAACTTGAACATTTTACAGCTGATGTTCAAGCCACTAAATGGCCTTGTGGCAAAATGTCTTTCTGGGCTCCTGAGTGCTTACTGAATGGCCTCTGACTGCCCTCGGATCATTGGAGGTCTCTGCTTATAATAAAAGATGAGTGACGCTGTCAATATTCAGTGTATTTAATCTGGTTTTATCTCTCTAATTTTATCTATTTCATTGTCTTGTATTTTGTTGTCCCTGTGTTTTTTTATTCAATTTCAATGATTTTATGCTTGCTTTTATTATCTCTCTCTTTCTTGTTAGTATCTATGTTAAGAAAAGTGCTTACAAAAAATGTTATTGTATAACAGCGTATTTCACTGTACTTTTGAGGACTTTTTAAACAACAAATAACTGAGACTTATGAAATAGGCACTGACATGGTCCTTGGTGAGGTGACAGATGAGGTGAAGATATTGATGAAGCACATCTTCAACTTGAAGCAAGATGGTTTTACAAATGAGGTACAATGTTTCCAAAGGGAGGAATAGATTAGTTTGTTGACTTACAAACACACAAATGCAATGAGGGAATAACATGTAACATATATCCACAACCAGACCCAAACCAGGGACATTGGGATAATATGATTAGTGTCAAATAAGCAACAGAGATGAAAAACCACTGGCCTAAAATGACCCCAAACTGTATCTCTGTCTTACAGATCCATTCAGATGTTTGAAGAGGCTAGACAGACTTACTCAGGTTCAAGTTGGTTCATACTATGTTGGGAGTTACATCAGGACATGAAAATACAGGAGATGATAAAGAACTTAATGATAAAGACAATGGGAGGAGTGATATGAGAAATAGAAAGTGAGTCCTGCAGCGAGTGAAGAAATCGTCGATAGAACAGGGAAAGTCAGCTCGCCAGTATTTTGGATTTTATAAGTCGGACCGTAGTCAGACCAATGTGGTCTGTAACTTATGCAAGACTTTCGTCCCGACCAAGATCGGTAACACCACAAACTTATTTAACCACCTTAGCCGCGCTCACTCTTTGGAGCGCAGCTGTATTCGCCAACGTCCGCCAACCGCAGCACCACTGCACAAGCAGCTGACCACCATGCAGAGGTATCTGCTTCAGTGCCTGATGACAAATCATCTAAAAGGCACGAAGACATAACGGAGGCAGCGGCATATCATATAGCTAAAGACACGCTTCACTGAGCACTGAGGAGAAGTCAGGTTATAAACATCTCTTACACGTACTTTTTTTTTTTTTTCTTTAACACACTTGCAGTAAAGATATAATTGAATAGTTCATGTATGTTTAGAGTAAGAAGAGTGACTAAAGTTGTTCATATGTCTAGGCTGGTTTTATAGATCAGTCAGTGTTACTGTACTGTCTATCATGTTTGTTTGTTTGTTTGTTACAGATGTCAAGTCCACCTCAGTTTCTGCTATGTTTACAAAACACTGCACATATTTGAAAACATTTTATTCACCAGAGGGTGAATAAACCTGCAGAAAAAAAGTTCCCAGGTTTCTCTCTGTTTACATTTTTACACTTTTTTTTACATTTATTATTTGAGTGTTTTCCATGGTTGTGTTGACATTTCCTTTCCTTTCTGCCTTGATAGCTGAGGGGATTATAATCAGAGGAAGGTTCAATTTAAAATAAAAATGTTTAAATTGAATGTATTTTTCTCCTGGTCCTAATTTTAAATAGGTAATAAAAAATATCAATAATTATCGATATCGACCAACATAAAACACTTATATCGTGATAGAGTTTTCAGCCATATCGCCCAGCCCTATGTGCCATTATCTTTTGACAAACATCACCTCTACACATCATAGCATATTACCGTTTTGCTCTTGGCATGTCATGTCATGTTATATGGTATTCAAATGCAAAACAGGTTCTCGTTAAGACCTTAGTCTCACCATCTATTATGTAAGAGAGCCGCAGTGTTCCCCTGAGTGACTAGCTGAGGCAGGATAGAGTTGTCAATGAAAAATCAAATATTGGTTTCCTGTCTCATACATTGGTTTCTTTTTACCATGATTACTATCATTCACCAACCTTAAGTGTCAAGAGTTTATTATTATAACCAAGATGATGAAGCTTCTCTCACCTTAACCAAATGCTTAGTTGTTGTTTTTTTTTAATTATTATTATCCTGGCCTATTTTTGCGTTTATTAGATAGGACAGTTGGAGGTAGACAAGGATGGAGGCAGAGAGAGAGGGGACGATGTATAGGAAAGGGTCCCATGTCACTGCCAAGGACTCAGCCTCAGCACATGGGGTGCATGCCCTACTATGCCCTTCTGATAAGGGTGTCAGATCAGAAAATCCTTCTAAATGTATTTCTAAAGGGTAGGACAAACACCTTATTTTATCATTCCATTTTTAAATGTTTTAACTGTTTTGTTCTGAAAGTGGGATGTTGCCTGCTTAGTTTTAATAATAGCTCTTAATGGCTTTATTGAGTTTGTATTTAAACACAATCAGTGCTTTAAGTGGAAAAAAATAAGTGCCAGTACTCCCCTTATTCGACTGTTGTCAGGTAAATTAGGCGGTGGGTAACAGCAGATCATTAAGTGATGTATTTAAATACTAGGACATGATACTGATTTTCAAAAAGAAATTTGTTTTTATTGAGTATTCAACTTTGCCGATAAAGTCTGTTTGGATATTGGCCCAAGGCAGGTCTTCAGGGGGGTGGCCCTCAAGTAGCATACAGGCTGATGCACAAGTGAACTGGCACCTACAATTTCCTGTGGACACACACGAGAGAAATACGTAGATAGGGCTCATGGCTTTTCCAAAATAGCTTTTGGGCCTTAATTCCTTGGGAATCACATGCATATCATTTCCAGTTATGGGCTAAGTTTCTATGTTTCTAGCTCATACTACTACTACTACTACTACTACTACTACTACTAATAATAATAATAATAATAATAATAATAATAATAATAATAATAATAATAATAAACACAAATGCAATAGGGTTCTGCCCCTTCACAGCTTGACCCTTAATAATTTTATCTTAATCAATAGTCCAGCTTTGACTAGAGGGGTGGGGCAGGTCAGGAATATAGTGCCATTCTTCACCTTTATTTCAATCAACTACATTATAATAATGAGTTAACTGAACCCTAATGAATAATTTCCTTATTAGTTACTTCAGTGTTGGCAATGTGAAGCTGACTGAGTCGACTAAAGGTTGATGAACTGAAGTCAAACTCCTATGAGTTCAGTGATATGTTCATTGCATTAAGTGATTGAGTTCTCAGCTGGATTTGCAGCCTGTGTGGGGGAGGACTCTCAGGGTTAGCTGGGATTGTTGTACAGCTGGCAGCATTGTTGTTGTCTTTGTTCGCAACTCAAGACACATAAAACATAAAAATTCTCCATCATCAGGAAATTTTGCAGAACCTTAATGGTTTGTGGGAATCTACATGACAGTACAGCATGGTGGGAGTTATGCTAATGAAAAATAATGTTTTGTTTAGTTATACAGTTATACTAATCAATACTTTTACATGAACAATGGATCAAATGACTATGTAATGTGAAAGGATGTGACACAGAGAATGATCATCAGAAGCTCTGATAAACCCACTGTACGCTACCTGCTGAGCAGCAGATGGAGGTAAAAGGAAAGTGAATATAGGACTTACAGCACATTCTTGAGGTGGACACAAATAACAATCCAAATGAATTCTGCATGTGTAAATAGGCAACTGTTTGCTGAAATGTAAGTCACATCAGTGATAATAATAATATGCCAATGTTATGATTACAGTTTATTCTGCTGTCCCCAAATAGCCCAAAAATCAAAAAACAAATCATGCAGCTTTAACAAACTTAACTTGATGAGTAAAGTGAGTGACTTTTCACTTAGTTCAATTCATTTTACAACCATTTACATGTCCTGAAATGGTTCTGAATGATAACTTTCACTGAATCTATCAAACTTGAAGAATAAAATCAATAAAGCCAAATCTGGAATGTGAATTTTGACTTTTCCCCGTGTCCTCAGTGAGGGGAGAGCTGTCAGTGTGGCAGGAGGAGTTGTAAGGAGGAGGGCATTGAAGGGGGCTGATAGATAAGAGGAGAGAGCTGGGAGGAGAAGACAGAGCAGCTCAAGAGAAGGAGGATGATGTGAGTGAAACATTCCATGTTCAGAGGGACTGTTGGCATCTGGAGCCATTAGCTTTACCACAGCATACAGTGCTTCAGTGTGTGTGGAGGGATCCTCTTTACCCGCTGTGCACCTTCTACCTTAGACATGGACGGCATGTTGGCGATTGTTTTACTGCTTCACCTGTCCATCATGGTGAGTTCACACCTGTTTGTCTGCGTAGGATGGGTCTCTATGTGTCTGCATGTATGAGGGAAGGGAGTTACACAAATTAAGAGATGGATGAAAAAGGACGTGTGAATGGAAAACAAGTGACAAGGCATGTGGGGGGGGGGTGACTGTGGCTGTGACTGTAATGATCAGCTCCTTTATGATAAGATTGATTTAAGTTATTTTTATATGTAAAGTAAAAATAGTCTTAAAGTTTGCACTCAACAGCTTTATAGTGTTAAATTTCCCTTCACATCAGTATGAACTCATCACAGGTGCTATGAATCTTTTTCCATTCATGCCTCCCTGCCTCACCTTGAATGATCCCTCTTTTCTGTTGATAAGTACATGGCCTTTTTTTTTTTTTTTTAAATCTAGCTTCAACAATCAACACAGTCAGCACATAAAATCTAAAATAACAAGCTTTAAAGAGATGAGAGGCTGTCTTAGTGCCATGTTTGGAATTAGTTTTGAATTAGCTACAATTAGTTTTAAAGTTTTAAAGATGTTGTTTTACGACTTCTTCAACAGCACTCAGGCATCTCCCTCAGTCTGTCTGTCTGTTTCACTTTGCCCACAGTTCACTGATTTCTGTTATATCTTGCCAAACTAAATGTTAGGACCGATGGGACAACAGGTTTGTAGTGACTGGAAAAGGGTTGGTTTTTGTTCTCCTTTGCTAATAGCTGTTGAATTACATTCAGCAAACACATCTCATGTGGAGGATGTGGTTGAAAACCCTGGCAAAATAATGCAAGTGAAGCCTGAATCAAAATGATTTTGTCAAAGTTTTCTAAACAGCGTTGATGATAATGGCTTGTTCTGTACCATTTGTTTAGAAGAGTAGAGGGACTCACTGTTTGATTTGATGTGCAAGAAGAATATTTGCCACTTGACTGTATTCAGGTTTACTGATTCCATTATCACTATGCCAAAACAGTCAACAATAATGAAGACCATGGTGTTGGGATTACGTTTTAGGTCTTAATTTGACTTTGAACATGCTTATTAGAACAGTATTCTCTCCGGGCAGGGAAAAGAGCAAATATGGGAGTGACAAGGTTCCTGGAACAGAAACTGTGCTGACCTGATCTTCTTGTAGTGAACTTTCATGCCTTGATTTCTGCAAGCTTGTATTTGCATACAAAGCTGTAAGTGACACCACTCTGTTTTTTTGATTTAACATCAGGGTAGACATGCCCTAACTGCCTCCCCTCAAACACAAAGAAAAACAAACTTGAGCTTGTGTGATTTTCTACACAGAGACGATCCTCAAGAAAATCAACAGTTTTTACAAATTCAAACACAAAATTCATCCTATTTATCTTATTTGTATGACTTAATGGACATGTTGTGTCATCATCTATCAGGTTTTTAAGCCATTAATGTTTGCAGTTGCATGCCCACAGAATGATGTAGCTCTCTATATACTGTACCATGAATATGGTGAAGTAACAAGGTGCATGTGCTTTAAGTCTCCCAAAAATATGGATGTTATTATTTCTGTATTCATGGTTTAAAAAGAAAAAAAAAAGGGTTTCACAGCCAACATTTACAGGAAGGCATTAATTAATCAAAGTATGTAAAAGTTATGTACCACTCTGAATGAGTTCAACACAGTTCATTTTGTCAACCAACATGGCACACGGCTGACGCTATGTTGATCACGTCCAGACCGTGACTGATTAAAATGTCCCTCGGTCTCTTACGGCAAGACAATTTATTGTTTTATCGTTCTTATTGTCAATATACATTAACATCACATTTTCACACTTACTGTACAGGCCCATCTATCTCTATGAAAAGCTTTGGATTTTATTTTATTAGAATAGAATATATAAGAACAGTAACAGTAAGTAAGATAGGTTACCGACTCCATACACAGTTCAGTATGATATAATAAGCAAGCGTGATAAAATAGATGACAAATATACAGATATTTTAGAGCAAAAGTAAATAAACAAAGATCATACTCTTTTTAAGTGTGAATGTGGGGGAGTATAATAAAAGTGGATACGGAGCTATGTGGAAACAAATCGTTCTATAGAAACCCTCTCAGGAGACAACCTCAGGCCTGCAGACGGGTAAAATGTGCCTTCTGAGTTCATAACTCAACTCCATCCCTACCCTTACTGGATTTACAGCCACAAAAAGTCTGTTACCTCGTAGCACCATAATGATCTATGATATGTAACTTACGAGACTTATCATAGATCGTGGTCATACGGCAGCTCCTGCCTCCAACAACTTGGCCATCAAAGAGTCCTTCCACAAGCTGAACGATGCAGAAATGTGCAATCTTACCTCGGAGGGATTTCTAGTAATGTAAAATAATGTAAATGGACAGATTGTTTAATTATAAGTTGTTATTATTATTATTATTATTATTATTATTTTTTTTTAATCCATTCCATTATAGTAGTAGTAGTAGTATTAATACTACTACTACTACTACTACTAATAATAATAATAATAATAATAATAATAATAATAATAATAATTTTGTATTTCACAAGGCAAAAACAAATATCACAGAAGAATCTGAAAACAGTAAATGAAATGCATGTTCTCCTTTCGTATTGTATTTATTTTATTCTATGACTGTTTAGATTTAGCTTGCGACCCCTGAAGGGAACCCCGACCCACAGGTTGGGAACCACTGCTCTAGAAGTCTAATTAATTCTCTAAACAGAGAATCAGTGCAGTTCATGCAGAGTTTAATCTGACAGATCATGTGGGTTCTATGAACAAGAGTCTAAAAATATCTGTACGACTGTGATGAGAGGACTTCACTGAGTGGCGGATGCCATTTTTCACACATTTTGATCTAATCATTTGGAGAAAACCTGCTGAGTCACTATGATTATAGTCATGTATAGATGTATGAATGATATTGAGTTGCCATTCTCAGCATAGCTCAGCTCTTTGTAACCCACTTATAACCATCAGACAGAATGAAAACACCTGGGGCCAAATGTATAAACGATGTATGTACACACAGCACGCATACGGCTTCTCCCACACATCAACTGGAAAAGTATGTGCGGTGAGATTAAGTACGCTTCAAACATACTTCAGAGCAGGTCTACACATGTTAAGGTGAAATAAGGTGAGAGATGTCAGCGTATAGTAAAACGTTGTTTGTTTAGGTTCTTCGACAATTTCAAAACGTTATGTTAAACATTATGTCGACTTATTTTAAAATGTTTCCAAATCTTACTCAGAGGCACATTTACAAACATAATTTTAAATTCTTCATGTGAAATGAATTTTATCACTCCTTTTATTTACAGTTTGCTATGAAGTTTGCTCATCATATTCCTGCTCCACAGAGGATGAACACCAGCACCTGGTCTACACCAGCTGTACCACATTAGCATCGTATTAGCAGCAGCTGGAGTGCTCTCAATACATTCAGACACAGATGTGATGTGCATCTCAGCCCTACACCCACTCAGTGTGGTTCTGTGCATCGGGATAAAGGAGTCTGCATGTTGCTCATTACATAGTATTGACAGCTGCACTATGTACATTTGTAAAGTACCAGATGACTGAAAAACAGGACTGTGCAGACACTTTCATATTGATGAGTGAACTCCACAGCCTCCTTGAGATGCCGAGGGAGTTTCAGACTTTCAGTCTTGTTTCAATTTGTTTTCTTATTGAAATAATAAACAACAATAATGACCTAATGATAGAAATTAAATAAAGTTAAAAAGTAGAGTAGACAGGATGCATAAAATCAGGTAAAATACAACATTTTAAAATAAATGCAGCAGAGCAGAAGTGTGAGGCAAAGCACAAAAGTTTGAGGCTTGTTATTAAAAAACTCATAGCTAGTTAAAGGCTAAGGTGAAGGCAGCTTTCTTTCAAAATGTTCAGCGAGCTGGCTCCCCTGATATCTGATATCTGTAGTAAATAAGTTTAAGAATCAGGGTAACCTCAGATTTAATCTTGCAGAGCTGAGTTGATGTAATACAGGAGAATTTTGTCATGGTTCCATCTGTTTGACAGGGTTTGTTGAGGTCGTCTGTTGTTGCAGTGCTGGCTCTAATCAAAGTTTTTGTTATTGAAGAACAATGCAAATTGTTCAGTTAATCAGTCAGCAGTGTGTGACTCAAATGACCTCATAACATTACAGAACTTGCTTCAGCCTTGCCATGAAAGAATCTCTTTTGTATCAAAAATCCCTTTTACTCTTTGTTAAGATTGGGATGACATCAAAAAACACACAGTAATGGTCAGAAACAGTTAATGCTGATATTGAAATACTGTCAATGTTTGACCCTGTTGTTATTACCAAGTTCGCAATGTTACCATGCTGATTAGTAGATTCATTTACAATTAACATTTAAGGATCATCATATATAGTGATGCCAAAAGCAATCAGCTCTGTGAATTCGTACATAAACAGCTATCACTATCTTGGTGCTTTTTTGGTCATTAATGGAAAATAACTGACTTGAAACTGAAACAAATAGTGCTACCAACACTGCCACATGATGTGAGATGAATGTCCTCCTCTCTTTGCAGTTGGTCAGCGGTGCAGCCAATGTCCCATTGCTCAGGCGCCAAAAGAGGGACTGGCTTATCCCAACGAAGAAGCTGAAAGAGAACTTTGACTACAGTAAAAGCGGTTATGTTGCACGGGTAAGAAATTCCCATGTCATCTCCGTGTTTTCTGTGTGTCTCTCCACCACAAAGGTGTCATTTAAATGTCTCTACCACTATGAGGCTAAACGATAGATTTGATTTCTATTTCATATTTCATCTTGGTAAATCCAACATTATGACATAGTCTAGTCCATATTAAAAAATAGGATGATTGTGTGTGATCGCAGTAGAACAGGGTTAGGGTTAAAGGAGCATGAAGCCTAACAGGAATGTGGATCTGATGCTTTTGAAAACAAGACTCTGTCTGGTAGAGGCGCTCCTTTGCCTCAGGGGCAGTTTGAACTGAAGACATTTAAGCCATCCATTATTTCCTTTCATCAAATCTTCAGCACTATCAGAAAAGTTTGACTTTTGTTTCTGTTATTACTAAACATTATCCCCGGTATTAACTCCAGTCAGTCAGGTTTTTAAAGTCTATGTATCAATAGACCAGGCCAAGCACTCTTTGTAAATGAATTCATCTTAATTCAGTTCTTTTGTAAAAGTAAAGTAACACAGTAATCCTCTCTCAGTGTTGGTTGGGATACTTGTGGCGACTGCATTTAAAGGTGTATTGAATGGGTGTAAAAAAAAAATGGGGAGGGGTCCCACTGAGGCATACATATTTGGCCCAGATTGTTGTGCATCAATCTAACAATCCTGTCCATGTCCTCACTTGTAAAAAGACATTTATTTCATTTTTGGTGGAGCTCAAAAACCTGCATGAGGGTTCTTGCTCTGTTATAATTCAGAATGAGACATAAGATCTGAAGAAGACATAAAACTGATGACTGTATGAATCATCTCTTTTGGATTTTGATGCATGTGTTAGGCCAAACTCATAAATACACACAGAGCCTGTAGGTAAAGCAAACAGCTCCACATACATAAAAATATTCCCTGGAGTGATAAAAGTTGTCATCCTTTGCTGTAGTTCTCGTGTTCAGGCTTGACATCTTCATCGTTTCATCAGGTTTCAGGGTGCATTAAAACTTTCATCTTAGTGAAATAAGGCATATCATTATTTGTTGCCATATTCGCATCTGTTTGCATGCCCTGGAGCACGAGGCTGAGACGCCCAGCATGTGTACAGCACAGCTGTTGTAGAGGCAGTTAGTGATCATTGCGTTATATTTTAATATATATTTGCACACATTAAGGCAACTTACAATAATAGACAGAAGTTGTGTAGAGTTTGTGCTGTCCTGATGTCAGTGGGGAGCTTGTTCTACCATCATGAAGCGAGGACAGCAAACATTGATTTTGTTGATCTGTGGCTGGGCTCCACTCATAGTGAGGAAGCAGCAAGCTGACTGGCAGTCACAGAGCATAGTGGACACCAAAACTACTTGGTTGGGTCATGCTGTGCTATCTTAGAATAACTAGTTAAAACTATCAACACTAACTATTGGTTTCACATGGGAATCAAACCCTGGTCTTTGGCCTGACACTGGATCTGGTGATAGGGTTGTTTCTCACAAGTCAATTTTTCAAAAAAAAAAAAAAAAAAAAAAAAGTACAAATATTTTGTTGAACTGTCTTTGAGTTGAAGTGCAAGCGAGCAGATGGTGTGTTAGATGCAGTTCCACAACTTCTTTGACTGATTAAGGTGAAGAATTAAAAAGGTTTTACTGAGTTATTTGAATTGTTTTTCTGTGTTTGTGGACATCAGCTTTAAATTGTTTCTTGTCACTGTGAGCAGAATTTTACAATTTAAGTGTCACAGAGGTTTCAATAATGTTTCACTGAATTGACATTGTGAGACAGACAATATTGATTGTATGATATATTGCATTTTTTTTAATAACTTCATGATTGTTGTCATCATTCTCAGATCAGGTCAGACCAGAATGGAGGGAGGGACCTGTTCTACTCTCTGCAGGGTCAAGGGGCCAGTCTACCACCAGTCAACCTTTTTATTGTGGATGAGAATACTGGACTGGTGTATGTCCGAGGAAAACTGAACCGAGAGGAGAAAGAAACCTACATTGTGAGGACACATCTTATTACACATCTACTCAATCAATAATCAACTAGAATTCAACGTTTAACAATGCTGAAGCAATAGCTGCACTGCGATCCCCACAGTGTAGACATAGTGGCTTTAACTGGCTGCAAATCAACATCAGCAAGAGTTGCTGATGGCAGAGGCTGATTAAAACTAGTTCTGAATAAAATAGTATAATAAAGACCAAACATTGTGGTGCACAAACAAAGTTTCACAGAAACTTCATGAAAAACAAACATGAAAATTGAAAATAAAAAGTGATCAGTGGCAATTAATTATTGAATTTAAATATTTTCTTCACCGCTGTTTTGCAACAACGCAGAGCTTTGAAAATCAAGGGAATTTCTAACCACTCGAACACATGTGTCTTCATCTCTGTTCAGGTGACAGGAGTGGCCAGATTTCGTAATGGCAGTGTGGCTGAAGGCAGAATAGACCTGAGATTTGATGTGGAGGATGAGAATGATAATCCACCTGTTTTTGCCCCTGTACCTCCAGCTGCAGTCTATGAGTCCAGTGCACCAGGTAAATGTTGTTTTCTGCCACCCACACTCAAAATACAGGATTCAAATTTTCTCTTTATGTTTGCACTTGGGTATGTACCTTATTTCACTGCCACAAAAAACAGAAAAGAGCTACACCAATTCAGCACGCAGGTTGCTCAGTGTATCTAACTATAGATTCTGATATTTGGTCAGATCACCACGAAATCTGCTGTGGATATTAATGGTCTTCAGACATTAAACCTTTTCTAATTTGGACACTTTGGACATTTTGGACAAATGGCACACTCTCTGGACAGAGAGGGAGAATGTTTTTTGGTTTTGAACTTTGCAGCATTCAGGATCCACCAGCTGGGCTTTAGAGTTACAACCTAAGCATGCAGGAAAGCAGTTTACATTCTAACCAGGACTCAGATAGTAAACTAGTTTGACATTTGCTGATGTCCCAGATCAAGTTAAACCTGATTTAGGATTGATGGAGTTACATAAGCTACTTCTGAAACAATCTACTGCCATCCAGCGTGTCTCTGCCCGACTGAGTCATGCATGAAAATCCTGATTCAGGTTCAGTCCACATGGCAAGACAACAGAGCATTACAGCAATGTTACCTATTGATGGAAAAGTTACTGAATGTTGTCTTCCTATTTTTTGTCTAGGGACTCTGGTTGGCGTGATTACAGCTACTGATGCAGACAAGTTCAACTGTTCCCATTCAAAGATCGCATACAGCATTATGAAGCAGGAGCCCTTTGATGGCAAATATCTGTTCTACATAAACAAACAAAACGGATCAATCTTTGTCAAAGAAAACACCTTAGACAGAGAGGTAAGAGAAGTGCGGTGGAAACATTTCCTGTGTAAAACTAGTACAACTTGACTGATTTAAGTTTCATATGCTGTACATCAACTATAACTTGATCCCTCTGTTGTCCACAGAAACACAGATCCTACAACCTAACAATTAAAGGAACAGATATGGAAGGAGCTGCAGGAGGCAACACAGGCACCGGGACTATTCATATCAAAGTACTGGACATCAATGATAACAAACCCAGCCTGGAAAAAGATGAGGTACCTCTGACTTTGTTTTCCAGGGAAGACATTCTGATAAGAAATAAACAGTGTCAGTGACTTAAAACAGAGTATAAACAGTGCTCCCCAGTATTTCTCTACACTGTCTACATACTGTGTGCAGCCTACATTGTCAGCTAGCTACATCCAAAAACCACATATTGTACCTTCCCACACTGCTACAATATCAACGACTGACTCTCTATACACTTTCTGACATAGAAGTAGATGTTCAGATTGATACCACTGTCACTCTTTTATTTAAAATTAATAACTGGCACATTAAATCTGTGATGAATTTATAAAATTATACATTTTGAGGAATTAACTTATTTTACTTAATTATCATAAAAATTATTTTTATAAAAACATGAATACAATACAATTAGTAAAATTAAATAAAAGCAAGAACAAAGGGGTACAAGTGTCTCCAATAGTGTTCGCTCCGAGTTGCAAGGCAATGTATCATATGTCATTGTTATCCTTTATCTATGAACAAAACATCTGCCTTACGTAATTCATGCAATCAAGAAGGCTTAGTTTGCTTTATTTTCAAGTAGAATTAGATTAAATAGTTAAAATTGAAATAGTGGGACTTATTCTTATTTATTTTATTCTGCCTGTAAACATTTCATGTGGAATAATAAAGATATAAAGCATGAAAAGAAGTAAATCTCTTACAACAAATGGGTCTAAAATGATTAATGGGAAAGGTCACTTACTTGTAAATAGTAGGGCTGTCAGTTTAACGCATTAATTAGATTAATTAATTACGCTGCAAATTAACGCGCTATAAAAATTAATGCAATTAATCATGAGTGGCAAGTCAATGCGCAAGCATTTTAAATTTGGCCCTTTGAGTGACCCGTAGGCTGCAGTGGCAGGTCGCATCCTACCTGCGCCACTAGTCAAAAGCAGGGTGACAACAGACATGGATGCGACACCGGAGAGCGAGGCAAGCCTACTTGGACCTTTGAACGGCAAGTTTATTTATAAAAAGAACGAAGACGGGACTATTAACAAGGACGCAGTGATTTGTACCTTGTGTAAAAAAGAATTTTCCTATCACCGTAGCAGCTCCAGCCTGAATTATCATTTAAACGCTAAACATGTAGTTGCTGCTAGTGCCGCTAGTGCTACCGTGAGCTCACTCCGCCAACCCACACTTGCTGAGTTTGGAAAACGAATGAGCAAAGCCACGACAGAAAAACTGACAAACTCAATCGCAAAGTGGGTTGCTGCTGATTGCAGGACGATTTCAACCGTGGAAGACGAGGGCCTAAAAGAGGCGTTTCAGATAGCGTCATCTGACTCTAATTTCCAGCTACCGTCGAGAACTACAGTGATGAAAAGAATTCACCAGCTGTAATGTGAATGTCAGTGAACTGTAATGTCCTAGAATTCAAATTCTTTATTTGGGGAGAGCAGCATGGAAGCCGGTGTCAATATCATGGTGGTTATTTTTCTATATGTATTTTAGGCAATGATGATGGGATGATAATGTAGTGTAACAAGTTGGGAATTCTGTCTATCAGGCAATTTTTACATGCAACCATCCAGAACTTCAATGCCTGTCATCATTGTGTCGGAAAAGGGGTGTAAATTAGCGTATCCACCCAGGTGTCATGTTTCCATGTTCTCCATGTTTTTCATGGAGCTGGGTCCAATAAATACCCCTGACTACTGCGCAGTCATTTGACCCTGGAATGAATGCCAATTGGACTCTTGAAGAAAAAAAGCCAGATGTTAGTGGGTTGTTTTTTTGTCTAATGTGAAAGTGGTTTAATTAACTATATCTCATTTGTTTAACTTTTTTAAAAACCAAAGTGTAGGTGGTTGCACAGCAACTTTTTGCATGAATCAGGTAGTAAAACATGTTAAATGGTGAGCTTTAGAGGGGCTGTAGGGCCATGCCTGCTCTTTGCCCCTGTTTCTAGTCATTGTGCTAAGCTAACTGGCCGTTGGCTGTAATCTTCTCATCTCTCTCCACCAGAAAGCGAATAAGTATATTACCCCAAATATCAAAGTTATTCAAAGTAATAATGGCAAAATGAAACTTTTTTTCTTGCCTGTGCTGTGCTGTTCTAGTATTCAGGGAGCATTGTGGAGAACACGGCGCAGAAGGAGGTCATGAGGTTCCAAGCACTGGATTCTGATGAGGAAGGATCTAACAACTGGCTGGCTGTTTTTCAAATCGTCAGTGGAAATGAAGACGGAACGTTCAGTGTAAAGACTGATCCCAAAACCAACGAAGGTGTTCTGATGCTTGAAAAGGTAGACCTGTCTTTACTGCAGCACCTGCACATCCAAAATGTGTGTGTATAATGGAGGAGGATGCGCCCCTTAAGAACACTGTCTATTTATCAAGAAGATGCAAGATGTTTGAATGTAATCTCAGTATGTACAGTATCATTATACATAAACCAAAGCAGCAAATACAAAAAAAAAAGAGCTAAAAGGGTGAGCTGTCCCCTCTGATTGATTTCTAACAACCTATTTCTTCTTTTGAATAAGCTCCTTTAATAAGATTTAGCTTTAATGAAATGAGATTTCAAATGAAACAACATTTTGAACAAAATTCATCTGTAAAAATGGAAAATCCCAGATATGAATTTTTCACATTTTTACAAGTGGAAGAAAAACACATTTTGTATTTTTCTCCAAACTAATATATGTTTCCTCATATGAATCACCAAATTGGATAACTTAACCACACTGTTTCTGTGTGTCAAAACATACAGATCCTTCAAAACCAATGAGGAAAACGTCGATCAAGTTAGCTCTGCCAAAATCTTTTGATACAGATTGATATATGGGTTCATCTTTCTAATCTTTTGTTAAGGACATATTTTCCACCAGGCAATCCATCTCCTAAACAATAAATTTCATTAAAACAGCTGATTTTAGATTCATTTATTTGTTAGATATTTATAAATGGTAATTTATTCCCCTACCAACTAAATACACGTAAAATATTTAATAAAGTTTTTTGTTTTGTTTTTTAAATAAATGATTGGCATTCAAATGTAGCTGTGTCCATGCATGGCTATTGACATTTTCTTTTTCATGTACATTATAGAATTAAAAAAAAGCTGTTTTGTCTTTTAATGCCTAATGACTAAACAGCATGTAAAGAAGTGTGTTGAAAACTTTTTAGTCACACTAGAGTCTATGATTTATTGGGCAATTTTCAGTTGTTGTTGTTGTTGTTGTTTAACAGCTGTTTAACAGTGTCCTGTGAGAGTCAACTGATGTGGCTCAATTCTGCTTTTCCTTCCAGCCTGTTGATTTTGAGGAAACTCCTGATATCAAGCTGGGAGTAGTAGTATCCAATGTTAACCCAGCTGTGGGAGGAGCCGGAGGAGCAGGAGGAGCAGGAGGAGCAGGAGGAGCAGGAGGAGACGGAGGAGGTGGTGGAGGAGGAGGTGGTGGAGGAGGAGGTGGTGGTGGAGGAGGAGGCGGCGCAGGAGGCGGAGGAGGAGGAGGGGGAGGAGGAGGCACAGGAGGCACAGGAGGTACAGGAGGCACAGGAGGTACAGGAGGTACAGGAGGCACGGGAGGAGGGGGAGGAGGAGGAGGCACAGGAGGAGGAGGGGGAAAGGGGGGTGGTGGTGGACCTGGAGGTGGAGCTGCTACAGGTGCTGGCTGGAGTTCTGGATCTGGTGGCAACAAAAAGAGGCCAACAAAAGGCAAAGTTTACCCAGTGAACATCGCAGTGCAGAACATGCCTGAGGGGATCGTCTATAAACCTGCAGTAAAACCTGTGTCTGTTTCCGAAGACCCAAGCAAGACTCCATTAATGAAGACAATTGCTGTCTTTGGAGCTAAAGAAGCTGATACTGGACAGCCTGCAACAAATGTTCGGTGAGATGAAGTCACACTTTATTTTTAGCTTAAAAGCTCCATAAATGTATTTTCATAAAATAACCACATATAACTACAACAATGGATTGTAATTGAATTTAATAGCATAAAACAGTCCCTGACAAATGCACTATTTTGTCCTGTTTGAGTAGTGTTTGTTAAAAACTATAGTGACCAGCTGTTTCAGGACATTTCTGAGCCTATTTTAAAAAGACCAAAAGACCAAAAGGCTGCAGACACATGAGTGGCCGTAATGTTGGTGACTTACGAGGATGAAAAGTCAGAAAATCAACAAAACCAATAAAGAGCAATATCTATCTATCTATATTTCACTCTTCAACACAAATGTGAACCTGTTGGCTCTAGAGGAAAAGTCAGAGGATCACCAAAGTCATATAGTATTCATCCCTTGGGGGCCATGATCCATAGTACCAAATTTAAAGCCAATGCTTGTTGGAATGTTGGCTTGTTGGAAGCCAGTGGTTGTTGAGATATTTTGCTCTCAGTCAAAGTAGTGGCCTGGTCAACTGACAGAGAGACAGACTTTGCCATCTTATGCCAAAAGTAAGGCTAAAAATGAAACAATATATTTCTGAGGTGCTTTTAAAGATTTACAGGTCTTGAGTAGGAACCAAGGGATTTGGAGGTAAGAGGCACAGTGGTAGGTCGGGAGTAGGGAGTTCAGACAGTGGGCTATTAAGAGAACTTGTCAACACCTGTCGACAAACACATCATTGGTTTTGTCTTTTCATGGGATTTAATTACAATAAGAAAACAGAACATCATCTTTAAACTCCAACAAATTGTACAGAATGTGATTAGGATATATTATCATTTCATTTCTCTCTGTATTCACTGTGAAATTCTGCAGCAAAGGAATTAATATGAATGATACATTATATCAGGAGGTAGAGTGGTCGTCCACCTATCAGAAGGTCGGTGGTTTAATCCCTGGCCTGGGCAGTCCACATGCCGAAGTATCTTTGGGCAAGATACTGAACCCCAAAACTGCCCACGATGCTGTGCCATCGGTGTGTGAGTGGATCACACTCATAGTGAGCAGGTGGCTTAGCTGCTGTATGAATGTTTGTGTGAATGGATGAATGCAGACTTAGAAAAGCGCTTTGAGTGGTCTTCTTCTAGTGGTCAGACTAGAAAAGCGCTATATAAATACAGTCCATTCACAGATTGAAATATATGACTGCTTTGATTGTTGTAATCTAAAAAGTAAATGTTGCTGCATGCTCTTCCCACAGATATGCTAAAGGCTACGATCCTGATAACTGGCTGCTGATCGACCCAGAAACAGCTGAGATTAAACTTCAAAAGCACCCAGACAGAGAGTCTCCATTCTTGGTTAACGGAACATACTACGCTAAAATACTGAGTATGACTCAGGGTAAGTGCTGTTTATGGATAGTAAGTGTTGACTTGAGTTTAGAGAAGATTTGCTGAGGGGTTTGCAAGGGGTTGCGGAGCTTTTGAAGGCTGCAATCAGCCTTTCTATGATCTGCATTGTTATGGCGCTAAGTGAAGACTTTAAAGCTCCATTAACCAACATTTTTCATATCAACACTGAACTGGCGCCTAGTCATGTGAACGTTTTGCTACTGCTGATCACTCTGTGAACCAACATCCACTCTATGCAACTTTTAGACACTTAACATTAAAGGATTTCAGTGTGAATGCTTGGATCCCACAAGTTTTCTTATCCTTTCTGGACATCTTGTGTTCTCTGATTCCCACAGACATGCCTGTTAAGATGGTCACAGGAACAATAGCGTTACAGGTGGGAGATGTAAATGATAACTGCCCCACACTGACCAAGGATGTGCAGTACCTCTGCTCAGACACTGTAATCATTAATGTCACAGCAGTGGATGTGGATGGAGACCCAAACTCAGCCCCTTTAAACTTCAGTCTTGTGGCAGAGAAGAGTGAGGGAGAATGGAGGCTTGAATCTTCCAATGGTATGGTACCCTATTTTTCTTATCACCTGATTATTTGAATGTTGTTTTTTCATCAAAACCCAACAAATGGTTTAACATCTAATTACCTCCCAATTGAAAAGTTCATGCACATGTTGTGAGACGAATATCTGCAATTTATAAAGCTGGTTTGTTGAAAGTATGTTATAAAACTCAGGAAATCCTCAGGTAGCTAGTTCCTTATTGATGATCTTTGTGTCAGCACTGATGAGCGATACAGGGCAGTAGCTGGATGGTGATGTGGGATCCTTGTTTGCTATTTCTAGATGTTAGATGATTGCTGTGTTTATTTAGGTGTGGAATGTGGAGTTTATTTTTCTATATTGTTTCGTATACAGTTGGGGGCAGTAATTCTTTTACATAAGACAAAACAATTATTCATCACACAGTGAAAAAAGAAAAATGAAATCCAAGAAAAAAAAAAAAAAGTCACCAGTTTTTCCTGTACTGAAACAGTAAGACTCTTTTTTCTCTCCTGGTCTTAGATACCAGTGTGACCCTCACCCCTTTGAAACCACTGTGGCCTGGTCACCACAAGGTTGTCTTCATTATCCGGGATAAGCAGGGTCTCGCTTGCCCAGAACCCCAGTCCCTGAACCTACATGTGTGTTCCTGTAACGGAGGAGAGACCTGCAAAGCAGACAAGGTCCAAGGTCGAGGAGCTTTTCTCAAGAAATCCTTGTCCACATTTGGAGGACTGGGAGTGGGGACACTGATCCTGGGACTTCTGACACTGCTTAGTGAGTATGAATTGTGGTAGCATGCCTCAGAAATGATGGGTAAAATACACTTGCATGATCTAGGATTGTGGTTCAAAAACAACCAAGTGATGTTATGACTGATGATACCCTGAAGATTCATTTGGATTACCCTTGCAGAAGTGAACCATTATGTCATTTTGAAAATGACATCTTCTTCATCATGTGGCTTATAGCGAATGTTTAATAAAATTAGTCATGAGTGTAAAGTTGTTTTTACAAATGTTGAATTTAAGGGTCAGCTCATCAAATTATCTGCATGTCTACCAGTTGGAGTGTGTGAAAAAATATTTATGCAAGATGAATTGAAAGATTCTGACTTTTGTTGTGGTTCCTTTTGTTTTTCAGTCGCAGGTTTCTTACTGATGACCTGCTCGTGTGGACAAGTGTCAGGGAGCTTCTCTGAACTTCCTTTTGAAGCCAAAGATCACTTGATGGTGTACCATACAGAGGGTCGAGGAGAGGACAAGGTAAAATACAAAGCAGACTGTCTGTACTCAGGATTGCACAACTTAAGCATGCAGTGCTAATGTGCTACGAATGAGTTAATATGATATTATGGTAAGCATGATAATAATGTATGTTTTTAATGACAGATTTTAACTCTGCAGCTCTGTGTCTTATATAAGTTGCCCCAAATATCTAATTCCTGCCCTTCAATTTTAATGGAGAAATTCACCACTTTCCACGTAGATATCCAAAACAAGCAAAAGAAGGAGGAAGCTTTGTTTTTAAGTGGCATCCACAGCACGCCCCCTGGAAACTGAGAAGCAGAGACTAGAAATCCAAGAGATAACCTTCAGCTCATCTTGTAGAACCAGTGATGTCACAGAAGGAAAAACTGATTTAAAGCAGTGCCCCAGAGACATTAAAAAACATGTTGTTTGTCACGCTGTATCCCTAATTCAGTCAGGAAGGATACTGTAACACACAGTCAGTGTCATTGTCACTCAACAAATGTGATCATTTCTGATCCTACAGCAGCACTGCTTCTTCTATGCCGAGTTGTGCTGCTGTCCTTTAACTAAAAACAGACAAAAGTGAGTATTCCTCTTTTCAATCTCTATCCATGTTCCCTTCAGGATGTCCCTCTGCTCAGCGCTCCACTCCAGATGTCACCCGCTGTCATATCTACTGCACAGGCCTGTAAAGTAGCTTCTAACCCCCAACCGAACACAACACCTTCCTTCATGCCTCTTAACATGGGCACTGCCCAGATCAGCTATGAGGCCAACAGCAGGATGCAGCGGAGCAGCTTTGCAGAATCCAGGGAAAGCTGGAGAGAGCTGTACGCAATGGAAGAACAATATGACAGCATGGATGTCATTGCATTACCTGATGGGTTTCTGCATCAGTACTACTCGCAGGTAAGGAAAAAAGCATAGTTTCATAGGCAGACAAAATGAGCATGTGAGGTATATTTCAAATAAACAACTAGTAGCATGACCAGTATATATAACGATATCATGAGCTCAGCCTCTTGTTTGGATTACTTCAGACTGTCTGATGTGTCTGAAAGATTTATTGGTAATGGACAGAGTATAGATCATTTTTGGTGGTTGACTGCTTAGGTCAAATTGGCCTCTTGTTGGAAATTGATTGACTGATTGACATTGATTGAAAAGTGAGATATTGTGTACATGTGACATACTTTTGTTTAGTAGTTTGATATTTGTCAGTTTTACACACAGACAGACAACAGGTTGCAAGAGATTTTTAGAATTTTGATGGAAAGGAGTTGATATGAAAGCATGAATGTTAAAATCACCATGTTTACATTTTTGATGTGATTATAACATTATTGTAATTCATTACTTTGATGGCACCATAATGCAATCCCAGTTAAAAATTGTGCTGTCTATTTGTCCTGGCTCAGATCCTTTGGGAGTGTGCTCAATCTGCCTCAGTGTGGTGTTTGATACCACCATTGGTGGGTGCCAGAGTCAAAAATATTCAAATTCTACACAAAGAAGTCTTAAATGGCAAATGTAGAATAGCGTATGCAATGTGATATACTCCTGAGGAGTAGTGTGGTGCTGGATGTTGTTAGTCCACTACAGATTGGACACTAGCATTAGTGCTTCTGTTTCTCATGGGATGAAGAAAGTATTTAGAATTGAATTTCACTGAATAAAACTGGAAGTGCGGCCTGGGTATCATTTTCAGAAAGATTTTCTGGTGGTTTAAACTCCCCAGTTTGATTCTTCAAACACTGGCATGACTTATGAGTGAGCATGAGGAATTGCTGTGAAGAACAACCAAGTTATGAGGAAGTTACTTCTCACACACACCTCCCTCACATACATTGTCAAATCAGGAAAAGAAGGACAAGGGAAATGTGAAAAAAGATGGTCTCCTGAATTCACATTGACTGGATATATTTATGCAGACACCCTAGAGTGTAGGATAAGATCATCAAAAAGAATTTTACAGATTTTTGCAAATGTATTTTTAATTTCACTGGATCTTTAAAAAAGGAAGAAACAAACAGCATAACCAGAACTCTGATTTAGGTAGCAGTGTACATAATTCAGCAAATGTTGGCCACTGATTCATTACATCTCACCGCATCTTTCCTATGAATGGCTTTTTATTTCAGAGCTTATAGCTGAATACTTTAGAAGGGTTGGGTCTCAATCAGACCACATAGAGAGCATTTGTAGTCTATTCATGCATAATGTTTTATTTGTGTGATATGAGGATCTTAAATTATATTTGGATGGTATGTTTCTTATTTAGCCATGGCTGGTCAACCTAATGTCAGAGGAAAGATCATATAGATTCTATCCATCTATGTCACAGGCAGAGCACCCATGCTGCCATCTCTTATAGTAGAGTGACAACTGATAGAGCCCATTAGTGCAGAGTTTTAGTCTGCAGATTGTTCAATTGGAGCTGGATGTAATCATGACTGAATTGACAGAGATGGGAGTAATGTGCCTTTCATGTTCTGTGTTCATGTTCATGTCTGTGCAGAAGGCGAGCTGTGCAGCAGAGCAGCAGGCAGCAAAGGACTGTCTGCTGGTTTATGACTATGAGGGCCAGGGCTCCTCTGCTGGCTCTGTGGGCTCATGCAGCCTCCTGGAATCTGACAACGACCTGCAGTTCCTCGATAACCTCGGGCTTAAGTTCAAGACCCTGGCTGACGTCTGTTCTCCTCCTAGACCTCCAACTCCTCCAATACTTCAAAGCATTGTCCTCCCACCAGTAGATAAAGTTAAGCACATTTCCGGGCCCACATTGGAGACTAAACCACCGAATATTCATAGCAAGAGCACAGAGCATAACCAGAATGTCAGCATCAGCCAGTCATCTACCAGAGTCATGGGCTTTAATGGAGCAGCTTCCAGCAGCGTGCATGGGCATGCTTCACAAAGCACCAGTAGTGTGGCTCAGTCGTCTCATCTTGGTCCTGTTACCAGAGCCATGCTGCCCTCTCCTGGACAGATACTTCTCTTACAGCAACAGCAGCCTATCTACTACACCACCAGCCCTGTGGTGCAGCCCTACATAGTCCAGCCACAGCTTCAGGAGGTTCAGCCAGCAGCACAGTGCATGCTGCTAGCTGAACCGACCTGCCAGCCTACCAACCTGCAGGGCATGATTCTGCTGAATGGAACATCTGGACACACTGAACGCATCATGCAAGGGGGAAACACCGCTGGGACTTTAACTCTTGGTTGGAAAAGAGGCAACAGTGTGGTTGAGACAAAGCAGGGTGTAGGGACATGGCTGATGTCTGATGGCCAAGGAGAGGCAATGGGTGTCAGGAAGAATGGTCGACGGATCAAGTCAGATGGTGGAGGTGGTGGTAGGGCTGAACATTGTAATATAGAGACACTGATAGGTGCACCTATCAATGCAGGAGCAACAGGGTCTAAAGAGAGGCAGAGAGGAAACAAGACAAGATCTAAGTCGACAGCATCAGCAGGTTTCATGGATAATTCTGAAATCAAAGCCCCACCGGAAATACTGCTGGCTGAACCGACCTGCCAACCTACCAACTTGCAGGGCATGATTCTGCTGAATGGAACATCTGGACACACTCAGCATATCATGCAAGGGGGAGACACCGCTGGGACTTTAACTCTTGGTTGGAAAAGAGGCAACGGTGTGGTTGAGAAGAACCAGGGTGTGGGGACATGGCTGATATCTGATGGCCAAGGAGAGGCAATGGGTGTCAGGAAGAATGGTCGACAGATCAAGTCAGAGGGTGGAGGAAGGGCTGAACATTGTAATATAGAGACACTGATAGGTACACCTATCAGTGCAGGAGCAACTGTGTCTAAAGAGAGGCAGAGAGGAAACAAGACAAGATCTAAGTCGACAGCATCAGCAGGTTTCATGGATTATTCCGAAATCAAAGCCCCACCGGAAAAAAATGCTTCCTCAGGTAACGATCAAAAGATTCTACTGACAAAGGAAGATATGAAGAGAAATAATGATGTGTTTGTTATAGAATCTTAATTCAATTTCAATTCAATTCAATTTTATTTGTATAGCGCCAAATCACAACAGAAGTTGTCTCAGGACACTTTCCATATAGAGCTTAGTCAGCTTTTCAGCCACACTTGCACTGTGGCTGTAGGGACACCAGTGTCAGTCCATCAGTCTATCACTTTGGTCCAGACTAAAATGTTTAATTCGTTGGATTGTTATGAAATGACACTAGTTGGGTTTTCATCAATCCGTTTTTCTCAGAATTTTCAATTTGTACATAAAGAAATATTGAAATATCACAAAAATCATCATCAGGTCAACATTTGAATTTGTCCAGTACTTTGGTTTATGGCCACATTCCCATAAGCCTAACCTGTACTTTATGTTTTCTGCTAATTAGCAGATGTTAGCATGCTAACATGCTAACAAATATTTTACCTGCGTGTTAGCATGGTCATTGTCATCATTAGGCAGGCAGATGTTAGCATTTAGCTCAAAGCACAGCTGTATCTATATACAGTCTGACAGAGCTCCTAGCATAAAGACTCTTAGTCTGGTTGAAAGAAGAATTAATCCTGTGCCCGTGTCTGGAATAGCTAAAGGAAACACCACTAGATCTGTCCACCAGCGAGACTGATCATAAAAATAGATGAGAATGTGTTCTATAGTAATTATATGTTTATGTTCAGATGTCATGTTTAATTGTAAGTATAAACTAAACCAGTGCAGCTGTTTTGCATCGTCTCACTGTGAAGAATGAACTAGTTTGGACGAGTGTGTGTTTGTGGTGAGTGAGACAGAGCAGGAAAAGGGTGGATTTCAAATCCGGTGCTTGTTGATTTTTATATCACTAGATGGCAGTACAGAGCTGCTGTGTGCAGCACAGTAAGAAATTCAAACACAAAGTGAAAGCAGACCAGCCTTTTCCTCCCTCTGAACTCCAATGCTGCCACTGACTAACATGGATTAATAGTGTTGCATTATAAGGAAGACATATTACCACAGTGGAAACATTTAGCCCTTTTAAAGGGTCATTGCTCATAGTCAGTTTAGAGCTTACATGGTCTGGTGGAGGGTAAATACTAAAAATAACACCAAGAAGACCACTGCATGCAGTTGTTGTAGGATACAGTTTATATATCCAAACATTAAAATAAGTCTTGCATTGGGCTGTTTATATGGGTTTCAGTAGTTTATGAAATAAGACTGAGCTGTATGGCACCTGTGCAGTACAGCTCTAAAGCTCATTCTGTACATTTTGGTTGATTTGCTAGTGTTGATTTAACTCTGGGGTAATTTTGAGGCTGCCATTTGTGGTGCCATTATAGAAATATTCTGTTTTGGTCAGTGTCGGTGAGGGTTTTACTTGTTTCCAGTCTTCATTTTTGCTGATGAACTCTCTGAACTGTTGAACTGAGTTTGGATCAAACTTGTCTGTGTACCACCTTACATAACTTTTCTACAGCAATTTGGGCAGTAACTCTGGCCTCTTTTACCTCCTACCTGCCCAAGTTGCTTCATTTGCTTGGAAACTCACTTCAAACAGTTGTGCAGAGCTCATATTCAACTTGTTACAACTTTTTACAATCATATAGCAATAAAGAATATTTTGCATCAATATGGAATCACTGACTTGTTCTTGAAAATGCCCATTTTATAATTATATATAATTCATAGATTTTACTAGTAGATCTAAATATGTATGAGAAAATAAACAACTATTTGGAAAAAAGGACTTCTATACAGGCCTTTATCATAGCAGACATCATATATTAGACTGTCATGCCACCCAAACAAAGTCACTCTGTGAAGAAACAAAAATTATACTGCAGAGTTACTCAAAATAATTATTGTTGTCAAAAAATAATGAAGTCCCTTGACCCCCAGACAATAAAACTCACATACAGACCTACAAATGCTAACCAAGGCTCATGTGCCTTAACATCCTGGTGATTTAAGATAATTAGTCAACTCGTCTGTTGTGTCCTCTAGTCACTGTTTTGATACACAATGTGTTTCAGACTTGGTTTCTCACAGAACAACTGCTGCATTAGTGGAACAGTCATTTTGGTTCACATTCTCATTCACACTCCTAGCTGGAATGGTAGATAGTATCATGCCTGTAATGTATTGAAACCAGCTGTTATTATCAATCACAGAGTAATCTCATTCCCTTCAGACACACACACACACACACACACACACACACACACACACACACACACACACACGCACACACCTGTCTAAGGTGAGAAGCATCCCTTAAGGCAGAAGCTGTGCTGCAAAAGAACAAGGGCTGAAATTAAACTAAATTAATATATGTGTTTCTTCTCTGCTCTCAGTGAGATAGACACCTGTGTTCTGTACTCTCCGTCGGCATAACTGCACACCTGCCGCCATGAACGCAAACTTCATATTCAACAGCAGACACAAGGAAAATGTGTCTGTGACAAACATTTATAGTCCATACAGGGAAATCTCCTGTGTTCCACATGTTGCCACCAACAGGGACAGACCTCCAAAACTGTTTGCTCTGCAGTGAAGTCACGCTATTGTTGCAATACTGATGAAACATACATAGACAGACATGATATACACACTTTAGCATGAGACTCTTAGACAGAGGGTACTGTAGGGCGACTGTGCTGTAGTTGTTTTTTTTTTCCCCCACAGTGACATATTACAGCTGCTTAGTTTACCAGCCAAGTAAGACCTTAGCACCGTAAACAGGTCAACATCTGTCTTCATCATGAAACAGCTTCTGGGTCAGCCAAGGTATGAAAATGGAAACAAACAGAAAAATCAGAAATATGATCCATTTGGACCACACCCACAACCCACACAGGCCACCAGTACCCGGCACCGCTTAAAAACATTCATCTCCTGTTGTTCACAGCTGTTGCTGTCAATCAGTTTCAGGATCTGAGCTATGAGTTTGACTCAGCTTCAGTTTCACTGGGGTACAAATGACAGGTGTAACCAGTGGTTTGTGCCAGGTAGTTAATAGAGCTGCCAGTCATATCTGTCAGTACCATTGACAAGAATGTGTCAGGACAAATAAATCACAGGCATATACTGTCATGCACATGTCGTTAAAATGGTACTGTACATATGCACTGTAAAAAAAAAATAACGGCAAGATAGCATCAACACAAAATGTTTGTGTCCTTGTCTTGTAAATGGAAGTCTCACCATGGGATGTTAAGTTTCTCTTAATGCTGACAAGTCATCAGTATCAGCATCTAGCATAATCCCACTATCACATTTAGAATGCACTGTATTTCATTTTGTATATCTTTCCATGACGAAATAGAGTTTTCTGTCTGAAAATGTCTGTCTGTATGTGAGCGATCAGACAGAAGAGCCTAAACAGTGCAGACAGTGAGCAGGTAAGAATGTTAACACTATACCTGTCAGGGACATTAAGATTGCAGAGCTGTTAACATGAAATACTTGTTTTTAATGTTGCAGGCACACAATTGTGAATGGGGAATTCTTTGTCAGAGCCTTTTAAAAATTCTAAAGAACCAGTCCTGTATTGGGTCAGAGTCATAATAAGCAGCTGTTCAGATGTTTTTCAGTAATGACACATGAGAAGAATATGAGGAAGTCTTCAATCATAAACTGCTTTTCAGATTTTTCAAAGTTCTAAAACATTGCACACAGTCAGACTGCTGAGAAGCTGAGTCTTGATGACGTTTAGCCAATTTTTAAAAGTGCCTTTTACCTCTTTAATTGTCACAATTTACTGTGATGAACAAAAGAAAGTCAAGACCCCTTTAGCAGTATTTCACATATTTCATTCAATTTAAAGTTAAATTTTACATTTTCTATGACTTTTTAGGACCTCTGGAAACCTGCATTATATTATCAAGTTTCCACAAGCGGTCTTTTTGATAACATGAACAACATGACATTCATTCATTCAGTCGAGAAGAACAGGAGCTGAATTTACATGTTGAAATCAAAACAGCAGCAACAAAGAGCAATAATACTGGAAATAGTCATTAAAAGAAGGCGATCCTAAACAAAATCCATAAAATAAACACATCAGTTGTAAGTTATCATCAGTGGGAGAACTTATGGTGTGTTGTATGCACTGTTGTTTGTTTCAGTACTGTAGAAAACCTTCTCTAGTCTATATTATATTATATTATATTATATTATATTATATTATATTATATTATATTATATTATATTATATTATATTATATTATTATTTTGATAGTGGTAAAAAAAAAAAAAGGTTGATAAATGCGTGACTGATTTAAGCTTAAGGAAGCTGGAGTGTTTTTATAGTGCGCTCTACCTGTTTGGCTTTATCACTCTGATGAAATGTTCAGCCCTGTGGGCTAACTGTGGCCTTACACACTGCACAGCAGAGAGCGGACACACCTTCGAGAGACACGCACACATGTGATTACTGAAAAACTAACATGAAGTGTGAGTGGGTGGAGGAGGGGGCTGCACATCCAGGAGTGGTTGTGAGTGTGAAGGGAGGGGGATGAAGAGGGCATAGGTGTGTCCGTAACAGAACTTATTTAAGGCTGCTCATTTGGCTCTGTTTGGACCACCTGACTGCGGAAAGGACTGGCTGGCGTATGCTGCGGCCTCCCTGCAGTCATGGCTCGGCTCTCAGTCGCTGAGGTGGACCTGCTGCTTCTGTTCATGCTGGCCTTGGTGAGTATTCTCCCTGAAGCTATTGATAACTTTCACCCTGACACACCAGGACATGTTGCAAGCCATGAGGGAACCTGTCGTTACAGAAGAGGGATTTATTCTTCAAGTGAACTAGATTGCACGGTACTAAAAATAATTACTGATCATGACAAAACATGTTGAAGTAAATGGGAACTATCAATTACATTTCTATTCAGTGACACCTCACCCAACCAAGGTCACAACCTGTTCTACACGGCATTTGAAATTTTTTATATAAGACTGTACAACTACAATCATGCCATCACTAACTATTGTATGGGAATGTGGGGACATGAAGTGCACCTCACGTTAAAGTGGATTTAAAAGGTGGACATGAGCAACAGATGAATAAGAAAATGATGACCTGAAGGAGTGTGTCTATACTGTATTATTAAACTGTCAAGCATGTTTTGTTTTTTTCAGCATATATTTCATCAGTTGCCACAGTAAAAGCAGATTTAGATTTAGATGTAGATAATTCACTTTAATCAGCTCCTGTGTTATTTGAGTGGTGTCGTGTTTCATATTGATGGATAGTGTATTTGATTTAAATAGCGTCAGTCTAATCATTTCGATTGGAGGTGGTTCACCTGAAGTCAGGCTGAGGTTTGGTGAACTTTGATGAATGCTATTCTCACAATCATATTAAACCATTGTTACATCTTAACCTAGAGTGACTTTCTAAGCATATTTCCTTCATTGTTTTATGGGCGTTCATGTACAATTGATCCCACTCAGAAGCTGATGTATTTTGTTAGAAAGTAGTTTGTCTGAAAGTGTGGTCCTCTTCTTCAGCTGAAGGTCACTCTTTTCACCCTCATCAAACATGAGAAGTCTCATCTAGATATGAAAACTGTACATTTAGAAACATATGACCTTAGCGGCCTATAGTCCATTATTTATCAAGGATTTAAAAAAAGAGCATTTATGGAAAAGATTTCACTTGATAAATAAAATTAATAGTAATGTACTAATGACGCCGTGCGAGTGGCAGCACTATTTATTATCCATACAACAGTATTTTTAGAAACTGTATATATTGTGCATATACATAGACCTAGTATTTCTCAAGTGCAATGCAACATATGACAATAGTAGTTATTTCTCATAAGAATATTGTCAATAGTACTTTCATGGCAGTAGAATTCTTTTGGCATTTAGTATGCATAGTTGTTTTCTATTCTGTATCTTGTATATATATATATATATATATATATTTTTTTTTTTTTTTTTTTTTTTTGACCTCTTTATGCCACTGTGTTTGCTCTTTGTAAGACTTGCTCCCTGTAAGGACTGAATTTCCCTGCTGTGGGATCACTAAAGTCGCATCTTATCTTATCTTATCTTATCTTATCTTATCTTATCTTATCTTATCTTATCTTACAGCCTGTTGATTGTGTTTGTGTGCTAGAGACAGTATTGTGCTGATGGACTGTGTTACAGTATTAACCAGTATTTTAACATTTGAACAGCAAACAAAGATCTAAACATATATGTATGTGTAATTTCTAACATTGCTATATCTTTTAAAATATCCACATAGCAACTCATTATATAAATCACTAGACAAGTGAGACAGAAAATAGACACAGAAGTGAAGGGGACTGTTTCTGTCAGGCAAGTTGTAAAACCTGCTGAGAGTCTGTAGATGACAACAAAGCAGAAATTAGTCAAACCTATTCTCTGACCTGTTTTTAATAGGAAAAGCAGAGGAGTTATTAACCGCATTCAAAATGGCTCTGTACTACTCAAATGTGACTGTGACCGCATAACAGTGTGACAGCATGAACAAAACCAGGACCTTCAAACTGAATTCAGTCTTTCATTTTATCACAAACCTGTAATCTGCTGTCACATATCATGTGTGCTGTGAAACAGGCCTGTTGAAGCTACAGACAGTAGCTTACCTTCCTGCCAGAATATGATATTTCAGTGCATTACATCCTTCATCAGTGTTTAAATAAACATGAGCCTCAGCAGTATCACATATTTCTCCCTTAAAATCTTCAGTGATTGACCACGCAAAACACTTCAACCAACTCTGTCCAGAAAGCATATTCACAGAGATATCTGTAAACCAGAAGGCATTTTTTCCTGAAGAGTAACTGTGAAAATTTGCTTACACAGCTAGTGGTGTCTAACTCTTAGTACAAATGCTAGTGGCTCAGCTTGGTAGCACGAGAGCTTGCTCAAAAGCAGAGAAAATTGTGTTGGCGAAGTGGCCATAGTCTGATGAATTCCTTTGGTGTTCGAAAATGTTCAAACTTGACCAAATGACTTTTTACTATAACACAGCTACACACTCCTCGCAGACACTTCTGCTTCTATGCATATTTGTCTTGTATGAAGGCTTGTTAGAGGCCAAGTCAGAGCTTGGCCTATACTGAGGGGCAGGAGAAGAGAAAGTTGTTTAGGCTATAGCATTCTTAATGTTGAATTTACATGATGAGGCACAGTGATTTTGTTGCTCTGAACAACACCTGAGTGAAAACAGTAGACCCGTGGGTCGCGCCCCTCCCAGCACCAACCACTGTCACGCTTGTCTTGAGAGATTATTGACAGAGCAAGAAGAAAAACACCATGCTTGCTGTAACATGTGCCAGTTTGTCAGTTCATAATAAATATGATTTAACAATATATTTGGCAATATTACAATCAGCAGCTTCCTCTAGTTAGTAGGCTGCTCTGTTTGTTTTCCACATACTGTGCTAAACTGGGTCAATGTGTGTCTGTCTGTGGAACAACACTTATCAAACTTCCACTCTGCCAGCTCCATCCTCACCCCGATCACCACACCCATGCAGGGTTAAATGAAGCAATTAATGGAACTTTTAGTGGCTAGCTGAACACAGTGTGCTTGGCCATTATCCACTGACTGCACCATTTCACTCCTGTCAAACAAGACTCCAAGTATTGAACCTGACAGCACTACACCTCCAGCAACAGCCACAGCTTTTAACTTGACACATTCACACGACACCACAAAATCATGGAATCATGTCACAGCTGGCATCAGCAGGGCCCCAAATACAAGATACCAACTCTTAGCTTGTTTCGGTGTTGCCACAGGACCACAGTTTCATCTTTACACAGTGTGCCCAGGGGCTGAATGGCAAACAGTCATTCATTTTCAGTGCTGGAGTGCTGACAATTCATATTAATGTTATTAAAGTCAGTGTTGTGGAGCTGGACCACACCTTAAACTCATCTCTTTTTCTCCTGTCCTTTAAAAGCGCACACACACACTTCAACAAAATCATTATTTTTGACATAATAATATTGTGCTTAATGTGTAATTATTACATGTACATGTACATTACTGCCTGACTGCTGTCTGTGTGTGTGTGTGTGTGTGTGTGTGTGTGTGTGTGTGCACGCGCGCATGCATGCATGTGTGTGTGTATGTGCGCTATGTCTGTAACCCCCCCCCCCAGTGCGCATCACATCATGTAGTTGATCAATCACGTGCGGCTTGAAAAGAAAAAAGTGGAGAAACAAACAAAAAACAAAAAACAAAAAAAAAACAAAGCGGCTCTGGCTCCCAGACAGGAGCTCTGATGGTTCACTTCAAAGAGGCAGCTCTAAGAGCCATTTCGCTCACTCGCGACACATCACTGACTCCCATGGCTTCCAACATGATGATTCTATTTTGCTCTTTCTCAATAGTGGATCGGTAACACCACAGCACATATTCTAATCCATAGATTAACTTGTATCCAAGCAGTGCAACTCTAACTCAGTAAGGGTGCATTCGTCTGCTATTTGATTTCAGATGCTCAGAGTTGAGGCAGGAGAGGACAAGCCAGAGACACCGATCAGAAAGAAAAGAGAGTGGATCCTCCCTCCTGCCAAGATTGTGGAGAACGTTGACTACACCAAAAGGGAATTCATTGCCAAGGTCATCTGGTTTTTGCTCATTAAAATCTTATTTCTCACAATTAGCATATGGTGACATTATTATAACGCTGGCAAGGTGCCTGGATAAACTTGGATAGATGACATTCTCAAACATGTGAAACAAAGAACCGGCTTCTGTTGTGTCAGTGACTAGTCTGCCACAAACTGCCGCGAAAAACCTGTTTCTACTTGTTAGAAACAAATCACTTTGATCAGTTTGAGTCTTCAGTCTTCCATTATAAGGAATCTGGCTGTGGGATAAAGCCTGATATGTGCTCCCAGAGAAGTGCAATTTAACTGTGTGAAAGTGCCAAATATATCTCCTTTTAGACCGAGGGCTTAGGGTTAGGAACCAGCTCAGAGTGGAACATAGTGAAAGTAATAAGCAGAGCTGGAGAAGGATGATGTACAGTAATGGATTCTTGGAACGTAATGTGATTTTGAATTGCACCTTTAGTCAGCTATAATTCCTGTGTAGAATTTGTATATATATATATGAGGTTTTATAAACCATTTTGTGTTTTAGTTTTCACTGAAGATGCTGGAATATTTTCTTCCGGAGTGAAAAAAATCAAAGACTCTAAAGTGGTAGAATGTCTGCCCCATAGCAATGGCTGAAGAGGTTCTTATGGTGCTATTCAACAGTAGCCATTACGGATTTAAAAAATCTGCTATGTGGAAATACAGTATATTGTAAATACATTGCAGTTTTAGCATAAAAGGAGAAAAATAATGATGATCAAAGCAAATCCTAGAATTTTCTGTTTGTGTTTTGTTGTCAGATTCGCTCTGATAATGACAGATTTGCAGATGTGGAGTATTACCTCTCTGGACCAGGAGCTGACAAGCCACCCTACAACCTCTTTGTGGTGGACCATAAGACCGGGTTTGTACGCATCACTGGTATTGTGGACCGGGAGGAGCATCCATCTTTCAATGTAAGTCTTTCATGAAATAAGTTCTGTGCCTTGTACTGCACTGTATGGACAGCTCAGTTTCCTTCAATCCAAGACTTAACTGAATGTCACATTGCCTCCCCTCACACATTATTTGTACCTCTTAAAGACAAAATTGTTAACGTCTGAGATTAATGGCTGAACTCCAGATACAGAGCACAGACAAAGGAGTGAATGGTAACAGGAATTCATTGTCACAAAATTTGGATAATGTTCAAAGGGAGATGATCCAAGGCATAACTTCTTATGCTATGCGTACATTGAGGCAGAGAGCCTCCATCAGACAGAGACCAAAGAGAGCAGCTAATTGGAAATGGCAATGGTAGAGATTATAACAGTCAGTAACAAAATTTGTTCTGCCTGGTGTTCAAAGCAGGTGTGGCTTTAAACTGTCTTAAACTGTGTCATTTTGCATGTTCTTAAAATAACGCTGAGGAAAATAAAGGAGAGAAAGAAAGAGTGGAGCATCATGTTGGTTCAGACAGAGCAGAGAAGTCACATTTGCATAAGATGATTGGCACCACAGTTTCATTCACCTTAATATGTGTTCTGTAATGGAGCCTGATGGCAGGGGCATCTGGTGAACTGCATTATTATAATGCTAAGTCAGGTAAGTTGGCCACTTAAGTCATAAGTCATATAAATTCTACTAACCCAGTGGACTGGAACAGTCAAGTCAATATGAGTACATGGAACAGCTGTAGTGTCAGGTGGCACGTGTTGGCAGGAATGGCCTGACAGTAAGTGAACAGCTCTACCTTGTGGAGAATCTATAGCTTCCATTCCTTCTGTGGCGTCCAGCCACATTATGCAGCCTTCATTGGTGGATGGAGTTTGCTCAGTTGTTCAGTTTGCTGACGAGATTACCGTTCAAACAAATTCCATGTGCTGATCCATGCTGAGAGGTGGCTGAAATCTCTGTAAGATATTATCAAAATTCAATGAATGTGTACCTGTGTTTCTGTATTACTCCTTCACATCTTAAAAGCTCAATAATGGATTGTCTAACACTGTCCCAACTTTTCATGTAATTCATGCAGCTAACAGGGATGGCAAAATACAAAAATGGGACCACAGCTGAAGCCAACATCCCACTGCCTGTCACAATCGTGGACCAGAACGACAATGATCCTTATTTTGAGATGCATGCTGGCAACGTCACAGAGGAAAGCAAAGAAGGTACTGCCATAACACCTGTTTTCTCCATCAGCTTGCCACAGTGGTGGACTCAGGCTCCCTGAGGGGCAGCGAGAAAAAGGAAAAAGAAAAGGGCACCAGCTACATGAAGTGGGGCACCAGGGTGCAGAAAGTTGTGACGCATTTATGGTGAAACTGATCCCAAATCCTTGTTTAAATTAAAATTCTGTCATTATGCGAATAAGATATTAAATAATACAACTTTTCTGGCATGCAGGACAGATGACACTGCATCACATTTTCTCCAATGGAAGGGCACCCTGGACAGCATGTTTTATTTATCATAGGGGCATCCAAAAGAGCACTTTTCCCTCAAACTAGAGGATATTTAGGTTTACAAACCATGTGACCTCTGACTTCATCACTTGGCTCCTTGTCCTGTATTCTTTTTTTTTTTTTTTAACATTAACCATCTCCCTGTGGAACTGTGATCACAGTCTGTTTTACTAACACTGGCTAGACACACTGTATGTGTGAGCAGGTCCTCTGAACACTCATTTGATGGATTCTCCTGAAATGGTCTTGTCCTGCTGTGATCCACTGCAGGGACCTTTGTTATGCAGATCACGGGAAAAGATAAGGACCAAGCTGGGACAACTAATTCAGACATCTCCTACAGCATCGTCAGTCAGGAGCCAGCAGGCACGGGTCACATGTTCAAGATAGACTCAAAGACAGGCAAACTGTATGTCAAGAGTCCCAAACTGGACAGAGAGGTGAGGCTGCTGCTCACTGCACATAAACACGCTTCACATATATGTTGCAGCCTTTCTGTGCAAGCTACTTCTAAAAGCTTTATAAGATCTGTATGACTGATCTGCCTGACAAGTGAAATTAATGAATTAAATTATTAGCTTAGAGAAAACATTACTCACAGCACCTACAAAAAGGAGTCATCCCATTTCCTTGAGTGGAGCAAAATATTGATCAAAACTCAAATTCAGAGTGAAATCAAAGAAAGTTTTACGGCCCCTCACGCTGTAAAGACAACACTGTTGTTGAACTTGACAGACCTAATGAGCTTCAGTCAACACATTTTGGTTTACTGGTTTTCCTCCGACAGACCAATGACTTCTACAAACTGATTGTAAAGGGGACCGATTTGGGAGGGGCAGCAGGGGGGCGAACAGGGACAGGAACTGTGAACATCAAGGTTCTGGACATCAATGACAACGTCCCCACTCTGGAACAATCTGAGGTGAGGTATATAGCTGATACAGTACACACACACACACACACACACACACACACACACACACACACACACACACACACACATGCAACATAAATCAGCCCTGCTTATTTTCTTTGACCTCTTTTTTTCTTAGTTTTCATTTCCTCTTGTTAGTTTTTGGGTAGGTGTTTGTTTAACAGACCATTTGCATTAATGGGCCCTGAAAATGGAGTCAAAATGTCTGCTATGACTTTTGAGGAGAGCAGAATCATAAGAAAATCCTTCACGATAGTTTGCATTAACAGACAAGAGATATACAGAAAAAAACGGCTGGATCTTGAACTTGAAATTTGCCTGGAGCGGAGCATATTTTAAATAAAGTGCATTTTCACATTAATGACTGACAGAACATATTAAAACTTACAACAATTTTCCATTGTAGCACATCATCCCTCTTCATAATCCCTCTTTTTTACTTGTCAGTGCATAACTAACCAATAAGTTCAAGGTCCAAATTCATTGAATACTACATTTCCATTTATTACAAAATAATAGCATCATTTTGTAGTTTTTTTCATTAACAACTCCTTATTAAATCATGCCAGTAATGACCAGTGCAAAGTTATAGGTCGTTAGCTTATTATAACATCTTTCATTACTTTATATTCAAAATACAACTCATATTTTATTGAATTTTACTTCCTGTAATTCAATTTATGTTTTTCCAGACTTAATGTAGAATCAACAAATTTGCACAAGAACCTGTCAGCATGAGCTGAACTAAAAAAAGCGATATCCCTGGAGTTTAGTGGAACTCCTTCCAATATTTGAGAAAGAAGTAAATTCTTTGTCTGTGATAACATAATACGGATCATAAAAATGTAATATAAAAGTCTATTAACTAGCCGCCTGAGTTTTCAACTGCTTCTGGTGGCTCAGGTGTCATGAGCCACTGTCTGGCCTCCTTTAGCTCCCTCTGACCATCCACTCACTCTTGCTCCATGTCCTTTGACGTCTTCCAATACAGTGAGGGGTTTTGGTCCAGTGTTCACTGACAGCTGAACAGTCTGTTTCCAGCATTCATAGTCATGATGGCTATGATTTGAATCTTGTTCTCTTTACAGTACACTGGCTCTGTGGATGAAAATGTTGCAGATGTAACTGTGATGAGAATCAAAGCTGTGGACGAAGACCTTGAACACTCAGAAAACTGGCTGACTATCTTTACCATCACCAAAGGAAATGAGAATAAAATCTTCTCGATTGAGACAGACAATAAAACCAATGAGGGCATCCTGAAGCTGATCAAGGTACTTAGACTTGTGTGATGTGACTTTAAATATTATGGCTTGCTTTGCTGTATCTTATCCCTTTGCTGTCTTCTCTCTCAACCGCATTTACCTTCCATTCCAAACAGCCACTGGATTTTGAAGAAGTCAAGAATCTCGAGCTTGGCCTGCATATTAAGAATGTAGCTCCTTTTGTGAGAGGTGAAGCTGTAGTGATGGATGTGGGCGTTAAGGTTGGAGAAGGTGATCCTACTGGAGCTGGAGCTGGAGCTGGAGCTGGTGCTGGAGCTGGAGCTGGAGCTGGAGCTGGAGCTGGAGCTGGAGCTGGTGCTGGCGCCGGTGCTGGAGCTGGTGCTGGAGCTGGAGCTGGAGCTGGAGCAGGAGCAGGAGCTGGAGCTGGTGCAGGCCCAAAGGGGGATGCAGGAGGGGGGGCAGGTGTTAAGCCTGAGGCAGGGCCTGGCCCTGGGCCTGGGGTGGGTGGTGGACTCAAACCAGGGGACAAACCAGGACCAGGGACAAAGCCGAAGCCAGATGCACCACAGAAAAGCTATCCTGTTAAGATAACAGTGAATAATATGCCAGAGGGCCCAGCATTTGTACCTAGCACCAAGAAAGTTCCTGTATCAGAAGATCCAAACGAACAACCTAAGGATGGTGTGCTCACAGTGTTTACTGCTGTTGATCCAGATACAGGAAAACCAGCTGATGATGTCAGGTTAGTCAGTCACAGAACTTTAAACAAGATGACTCTACCAAGCTAGTAGCTCTGTAATGTTTTGTATTGGACAAAATAAGATTTTCACCTGATGATGATGATGGGTCTAAAAGTTTTAAACACATTTCACTCAAAACAAAACCTCATGATGGCTGTATGAAAGGTCAGAGGATCATCAAAGTTGGAGGGACAAAAGCATCTGAACCAAATTTCATGACAATTCATTTAATAGTTGCTGAGATATCTTAGATATAGATATTTTATTGATGTTACCATCCCTAGAGCTATGCCAATAGCAGGGAAAAAATGGCAACAATTAATTATTTAAAGAAATAGGTCAACAATTTTCTTTTTTGCTTTGAGCTGAACAAGAAGATTGGTACTCACTGGTCACTCTCCTGTCTGTGTACAAAGTATGTAGCTTGAGCCAGGAAGTCAATCAAATTTTTATTTACATAGTGCCAAATCAGAGCAGGTCTAGACTGTACTCTACAGTATTGTTTATAGAGACCCAGCCCTTCCCACCATGAGCAAAGACTTCCCCTTTAACAGCAAAGAAGAAGAAGAACAGGAAAAAGAATTGTAGCAGAGGGTGCAGCAGGGGGATATGCAGAAAACAAGAAGAGACAAGAGAGACAAAAAAGCTTGATAGCTGAAGGCTCTGGCTCCCATTCTAGTGTTGAGACTTCAGGAACCACAAGTAAACCTACATTCTGGATCACAGTGTTCTAGTGGGGTAACAGCTCCTTACCTGACCATTAAGGGCTCTGTAGATGAGGAGAGGCATTTTAAATTCTATTTGGGATTTGACAGGGAGCCAGTAGAAGCTAATATGAGAGAGATTTAATATATTTTTCTAGTTCATGTCAGTACATGTGGATCTGTACATTTTGGATCAGCTGGAGACTCTTAAGAGACTTATTGGGGCATCCTGATAGTAAACAATTACATTAATCCAACCTTGAACTAACGAATGCTTTTACAGTTAGGAGGGGAACAGGTACAAAGTGTTGATTAGTGAGCTATAGAGGTGCTCTTTCTATTTATTTATTTATTTATTTATTTATTTATTTATTTATTTTACTTTTCTACTTTTTTACTTTTCATTCTCCTTCCAGTCTTTTATGCTAAAATCTAACTAATCATCCTCTGGCTTCAGCTACATCCTTACGCAAACATGAGATCATCATGCAGCATCAATCTTCTCATCTACCTCTCTGCAAGAAAGTGATGAAGTGTTTCTCCCTATTTTTTAATTATTTCCACTGCATTTGGTTAAACAGTTTACTGCTCCTTATTACTTTCTTAATGTTTTTGCTCTTCTTCTTACATATTTGTTGGGTTCCAGTTATGCCAAAGCCTATGATCCAGATAACTGGTTCACCGTCGATGAAGACACAGCTGAGATTAAACTCAACAAGAAACCAGATAGAGAGTCACCGTTCGTGGTGAATGGTACCTACATCGCCAAGATTCTGGCCATAAGCAAAGGTAATACTGTACTATTTGTATTAAAATCCTGTGGGCTTGTTGTCAAAAATGTATTCCCTCTTGAAAAATTACTGATTGAACAGTCTCCCTTCAGTGCTGAAGGACTCTCAGTATGGTTTATCATGTGTACGTTTATGGGTTGGATGAGTGGTTCATACTTGTAGTTGCCAGACATAATTTATGAAATGAAGCGCACTGATTTCTGACAGAACCCACCAAACCACTCTGTGATTCAGGGTGTGTCAGCCAAAGACTGAGAAGAAGCCCAAGGGTGAAATACTGTACATCCACTGCCAGTTTTAACAGACCTGCTGTGTTAGAAAAACACCTTTAACATTAAGGACCAACTAATGTTCAAGACTTCCAGTTCGAGTCATTCGTTTTGTGTTAAGCTGCAGTAAGAAACAGGTGTTCACTACTGACTTCACCTCCACACTCCAGAGTGGACCTTTGTGGTGTACATGTGCTGTACTGTTTAACAAACTAAGCTGTTGTCATCCTCAGACATGCCATCAAAGACAGCCACTGGAACAATAGCCATTCAAGTGACTGACTCCAACGACCACTGTCCAACCCTGACCACCAGTCACAGCAGTCTGTGCTCTGATAAAAAAACTGTATATGTCACTGGCTTTGATGAAGATGTTAGCCCCAACGCTGCTCCATTCACATTCACAGTCATACCTGATGGGACACAAGGAAGCTGGGAGGTAGAAGTCATCAATGGTAAGAAAATGTAATAAGCGTTTAAGCATATGAAGTTACAAAAAGCAAAGCGAATTGCAAACTCGGGTTAAACTTTGCCTCTGTATGGAGGAGTTCATTCCTTAATCAGAGAATTCATATAAAGATTTTGAATTTGAATGTCCAACCAAAATAATAGCATTTGTATGAAATTTAATTCAGTTTAAAACCTGACATACACATTCAAAATAAGGACTTCATAGTCTATTTAATGTGTCTTATGGTAGCATACAGTAAAAATAGTAGTATTATTATTGCACTATTAGTATTATTACTAAAGTTACAACTAATGGTAATAATACAGTGTGAGTTTGACAGCCCTCTCTTCTTTGTTGTCTAGAGACTAGTGCCGCTCTTCACTCAAGTGAGAAGCTGTGGCCTGGCTTCTATGAGCTGCAGGTGAAAGTCTCGGACGCTAAGGGTCTGTCCTGCCCAGCCAATGAGGTTTTTACTGTGAATGTTTGTACCTGTGTGGAAACAGAGGACTGCAGTTTCCAGGCAGCCAGACAATCAACCACCTCATCTGTGCTCTCTGCGCCAGCCATCGGCCTGCTGCTAGCAGCAATGTGCTTACTGCTGTGTGAGTTCAGATTTCTCAAACACACTAATACACATTATTACCAGATCATATAAACACAAACCCAGTACAAAGTGTATAAGTATACTGCATACCCAACTAAGCTTATGACTGGAATTGTTGGGTCTCTGTAAATAATATCATTATGAGTATTTATATGAAAAGTGCCCTGAGATAACTCTAACCCACTATGATTTGGTACTAAATATACAAACATTTACTGTGTATGACATAGACCTCTTTGCATTAGGTAAGCAAGCACAGATGTCAGGTGGAAGAGGCATTAAGCGCAGGCTAAATAATTTTCCTTCAAAAATATTCAGGATGGTTTTAATTCAATACTGCATAGCATTATTTAGTTCTCTGTATAATGTTATTCTAGTTTTTAGCAAGCCATTATGTACACTTACTGATATTAAATCATTGTGTATTGCATTACTGTATGCAATGGTGGTGTTGTATTGGACTGAATACTTCAAGTGCAGCTTCAAAAATGACGTAGCCTTCGGTCACTATCTCTCTGACACCTATTTGATTCAACAGAAATTTAACATTCGAAGATCCTCAACAGTCTATTCAGTCAGTTTATTCTTGTCACTGTAGCATAAATTGCAATTAGAAAATCTTGACACAAGAATGAAAAAATACCAGAACATTTTCTTTTTTTTTTTTGCTTTGCTTTGATCTGAATGTTTTGCATTTCTGCAGTGATCCCTCTTCTCCTGATGTTCTGTCAGTGTGGGGGAATAGACAATATCTTTCCTGACCAATTCAGTGATATGCCATTTGACGCCAAAGAACACCTCATATCCTACCACACTGAAGGCAGAGGCGAGGATAAGGTTGGCTGGCATGTTTGTCTTTTTAAGGGAGCCATAGTGACTTACATGTTGTTTTGACACCACACCCACAATACCAAGTCAAAATCATACGCAATATGTGTTGATAGCTAACATTTTATTTCTTTTCTTTTTTAGGAAGTGCCACTCCAAAGTGTTCCTATCATGATGAGTACCCAAAAGAATGCTCAGATGGCAACAGCACCAAACTTCAACAGCATTCCTTCAAAAATCACAGAATCTCATCAGACATCTAGAGTCTACAGTGAATCTGTGCACAAGTTTCAGGAAGCCAGCCAAAGTCTGATGGAGGTTGATAACACCTACAAGTTTTCAAGGGAATCGTTCAACCATGGCTATGGCAGTGCTACATTCAGCAGGCAAACCCTTGGTGCCAAAAACACACCAGCTCTGTATGAGGATATAGCTCTACCAGATGCTTTTCTAAATAATTACTACTCACAGGTATTATTTGATTTTCATGCAGCTGTTTTTGTTTGTTTGTTTGTTTCTTGTGTTTGTTTTTTTAACCAGATTTTTTGACATACAAACATATATTCAGAGTTTGTTGACCAGTGTTTATTTGCCCTAAACAGAAAGCAGAGTGTGTGGTGCCAGTGAAGGATGGTCTGTTGGAGTATGATTTTGAGGGCCAGGGCTCCCCTGCTGGCTCAGTGGGTTGCTGCAGCCTCCTGGAGCCTGACAATGACCTGCAGTTCCTGAATGACCTTGGGCCAAAGTTCAGGACTCTAGCTGAGATCTGCTCGCCTCCAACACCAACACCCAAACCCAAACCATCCCTGACACACAAAGTAGCAGGTGCTGTCAAAACCACAGTTGATATTGTTAAACCAGTTGTTAAACCCAAAATTGAGCGAAGTGTTGAGACAAAACATACCGAAATAAAGACAGAGAAAGTCATGGCCTCCAATAACATTTCCAAATCATCCATCAGTACTGGAAGCACTGCCCTACCGTCCATGACACTTCCTCGTCCCAGTGTTACTAACATCAGTCAGTTTGCCACTCTGCCTCATCAAGCTCAGACAGTGGTACTACAGCAGCAGCAGCAGCCAGTTTACTACACGACCACCCCTGTATTACAGCCCATGCAATTAGTAGTTCAACCACAGCTCCAGAACACAGTTCTGCTGCCAGATGTGACCCATAGAGCCAATGCTCCAGGTATGTATGTAGTGACTGGGCCCCAGAGTCCTTCTTCTGGACTTGTTATCAGTGGCTCCCCTGGCTCTCCTCCTGGGCTAGTTATCCAGGGCACTGAAAGCTCCAAAAGCCCTGTCAGCCCCATCAGTCCAGTCAACCCCACCCTGCTGCTACCTATTAGCCAAGGTGTGTCTCAGGGCACAGTTCCAGTGGATGGTTGGAAAATTTTAGGGCCAAATCCTAATGGTAATTATATGTTAGTTAAGGATGGGAGTAGTCCAGGTCAGGCGCAGGGGGTGGATCCAGGCTCATCTCGGGGTACTTTGCCCAGAGGTGCTATCCTGGTAAAAGAGGCTGCTCCTCCTCAGGGGGTGTTAGGTCCAGCAGCCCAGGGGAATGTGCGCACCATTCTGCCAGGACACCCTGTTCCCACAAAGGGTGTCGTTGTTGCAGTAAATAGAAATTTGGGGCAACCATGGATAGGGCAGCCTGGGCATATGGAGTCAGGGCCAGTCACTGTTTTGGGAGCTGGTGTTGGACAGCCACAAATGGGAATGGGACATGTAATGGCAGTGAAGCCACAAGTTACACAGGCTGGAATTTGGCCAGCTGGGATGAATCCAGTTGGGATTAGGCAGGTAAGTGTAAAGCAGTTCCAAGGAATTAATCCACTGGAACAATCAGTGGAAGCAAGTCATATTCCAAAAGTATGTAGCATATATTCACCAAACGAAAAGAACACTACCAGTGTTGTAAATACCATATATTCTGATGAAACCACTGAAACTCATCCACCTTCAAATGAAGAGGTTAAGGATGACAGTGATCCAGCTCAGAATATGCATGATGACACAGTTGAAGAAAAGCAATCAGAAGATGTGATGATCTACTCATCTAAGCAACACACAACTTTAGATGATAAAGATGCTGGTGAGGTGGTCCAAATTGCACTTGATGACAACGAGGGTCTCCAATCAGGAAAATCTTCAAATTTAAATCTTGAGGAAGATTCTGTGAAATCAATACCAGGGCCCAATGTACTACAAACATCATTTGAGAAGCCTGACATAGTAGCAGAGAAAGTGGGAGATACAATTGATGACACTGTGCCCAATCAGCTGAGTAAAATCACTGAAGCTCCATCAAGCAAATTTACAGATGTGATAAGTCAGACAACAGAATCCAGTGACCCACAAGACAATATAGAGGAAGAAGCTAAAGCTCCACAACCACAAGAGCAGGACAATCATGTTCCCTCTAAGGATTTTCCTGAGGAAGATGTATATATGGTTACTAAAATGTCCACCACAGAAGATTTCCTACCTGAATCAAATGTCAGTAATTTTGTAAAGACAGAAAAAGAGAACGAAGAGAAATCAACATTTCTTCAAGGAAAGGAAGCCACTTCCACTTCAGGCCAATTGACTACTGTGGACGATCAAATATATGATAGCGCAGAAGAAAGTATGGGTAGACAGGAAGCAGTGCCTTTGAAAGAAGACATGCAAGAAGCAGGAAAACCTGTTCAGCTCAGCATAGCTGAAGGTCCAGATGACAGAAGTTTTGATGTTGGGTCAGATTCTCAATCAGATGACAGCATGGAGGGTCAGAGTGGAAGGGGGCTTGATGAAGATGTCAGTCCAGCAAAGAAAGTTGTTTCAGACTTAGAAACAAATCAGCTTATTACCACTTCTGATAGTATCCTGGCAGAAGAGAATATGGAGGAAATGACTACTGTTAGCAGTACTGCACATGAAGAGGTTAAGGCTGAGCAGGAGCAACTGTTGGATTCTGAAGTGGGACTCAATGCTATGGGTGTTGAATTGCCAGCAACTCCTCTAAATGAGATTTCAACAAACACTGGAAATGAGTCTGAAGAAAGGTCCATCCCTGATCAAGAAACAATGTCAGCACGGCAGGTGAATCATAGTCAAGCACATAAGAATGATGAATGCCATTCAAAGACAGATATTGCTGATGCTGAAGCAAAAATGTCACTGCACACTATCACTACGATTTTAACAAATCAAGAGGAAGGAGATCTGGATGATCCAAATTTGATATCAGCATCGGAAGAAATTACACAAGCACATGTAGAGGGCTCTAATGTGCCAACCATTTCAACATTAGATCAACATCTACATACAGCAAAAGAGTTTGAGTACAAGGAAGATGATGTTGATCAAGAAAATATAACAGCAGGATCAGAAGCAGACAAGTATCAAGTTGAGTCATATGGAGACAGTTTAAGTGATGGAGAGAAAGAGGAGATAATTGTAAGGGCAGTAGAGTCACAGCAAAGTTTCAGTATGTCTGATGACCAAGATGAACAGACTGAGAAACAAGATGCATTGAGCACAAGTTCTGAAATGGAGGAAGAGTTCATCTCAGATGACAACATTATTGATGAAGAGGAAGATGAGGTTGTTGTGTCACCAGTACAGCAATATATAGGCTTCTCAGATGACCAAGATGAAGAGAGTGCTAAAGAACATGCATCACGCATGAGTTCTGAGTTGGATGACACCTTAATCTCAGATAATGACGAGATTGTGGAGATAGTGGCCTTACCCATACAGCAAAATGTTAGCATCACAGGAGACCAAAATGAAGAGATTGAAAGAGAAGCTCCTTCAGGAAGAAGTCCGCCATTGGAGGATCAGCTCATCTCAGAAGGCATCATAAGAGGTGGAATGAAAGAAGAGGATATAGTGGAGGAAGAGGTGTCATCTGTACAACGAATGACTAGCATCTCAGATGAAGATGAACACAGTGAAAATGAAGATGCACCCAATACAGTTTTTCAAATGGAAGATGAGCTCATCTCAGATGACAGTGTAAGTGATGGAGAGAAAGAGGCAGCATTCATACAGCAAAAAATGTGCATTTCATATGACCAAGATGAAGAGAGAGAAGAAGAAGATGCACCAGGAACAAGTCCTCAGTCGCAGGATAATCTCATGTGTTCAGATAACATAGATGAAAGAGAAAAGGAGGATATTGTGAAATCACCTTCACAGAAAAATATATGCGTGCTAGATGACCAAGATGTTGATGGTGCAAAAGAAGACAAATCAGGCAGTTCTTACGAGGAAGAAAGTATTAAACCTTACCATATGCTAGAAGAGGACTCTCTGTCTTTTGATACTGAATGTTTAGAGATGAGCCAGGGGGCGGCAACACCAAAGGTGACTGAAACTCAACAGATGCCTTGTGAAGTTACTACAGTAAGGCAAGAGATAGCCTCTTCTCAGACAGGTGGCAGAGCTCTCGATATTCCTGACAGCCAAGATACTATTGGTCAAGAGTTAGTGGGGGCTGCTAACACTGAGGGTTTGGATGATGTGGTCACATCATCGGAGGAACTGACATCATTCAGGGTGGCCACTGGACAGGTTTCTACATTCAGTGAAGACACAGGACCAAGTGGTAGCATAGTGGCATCTGGACAAGTGGCTGAGGGTGAAACAAATCTGTCTGATTACCAGAAGACAGATGCAATTAAAAGTGAACAGAGTGAAGGTGGAGATTTCACTTTGGAAAAATGCAGGGCAGATGTTACTTTTGACCTTGAGATTAGAGAAGGATTAGAGGAAGCATCTGGTCAGGTATCACCAATACATTATTCAGAGATTAAAGTGGTGGACCAGACCATATCTTCAGTTTTGGAAACAGACCCAGGACCAGCAGAGACAGGAACTGCAAGTTTTATTGCAAGTGAGGTAGCTGAGGAATCTGGTTACCTTCTTCAGAATGAGAGTATACATATGAGTGAAGCAGCAGGGGTAACGCTGAACACTGAAGTTGGTTCAATAGATGTTGAGTCAGAAGCTCCTGATAACATGCATGGGGCTGTGGCAAGTGGTGGTCAAGTGAGCCCTGTAGAGCTTCAGACAGTCATCGGCCAAACCCCTCGGAACAAATCCAGAAAGAGTAAAAAAGGCTCCAACAAGAGTCCTCAAAGTCCTAAAAGCTCCTCTGGAAAGTGTAAACAACAGTGATTTCTCTCAGTTTGAAGTTGTGTTATCGCCTATACAGCTTTCCTATATCATCAAATGTGGAGGTGGTACACCCCAGTTTAATGGACAACTTTCTGCACAAGTGTCAAAAGAAAATTCTACAAAGGTTTTATGAAGTCTTAAGACACCTTCATAAAAGGCCAGAAGGCAGCATTTCGAAGGCTTAATCACAAATTTTGGAACACATAAATTTGAGGTACATTTTCATTTATCACTGAAGACTGGGCTACAGAGAGAGTCTGTGTTTGTGTGTCAGATCACTATGACTTAAAATGTAATGCCCACTTCACAGCTTTGATTGCAAACACCAATGATGTTATTCCAAGTTCCAAACCTGTGTTGAGAATTTTGGTGGTGGGTCAACCCTTTTGCTTAAAATTGCTGTCGCTTGTATAATGTGTTTGTCATTTAACCATATAACCAAGTTTGTGTTAGAGGCATCTCTTCTTGCTTAATTGTGGCTGAAATGTAAATGTAAATCATTACAAGGTAGAAAATTTTAACTGGTTGAAAGATAAGATGGAGAAACTATGCAGGATTTATCCTGCACCTGCATGTGGGAGTGTGTGTATTAAAGCAATAGTTTGGTAACTCCACTTTTTGTTGGGAGACTTTGTTTTGTTTGTTTGTTTTAATTTACCATTACTCATAAATATATCACTATTTTGAATAAAACCAATTTGGGAATGCTGAATTGTTGGTTTCTTTGTAGATAAAAGAGCTTGGTCTGTACCAGCTCTATATGGAAAGTGTCCTGAGACAACTTCTGTTGTGATTTGGCGCTATACAAATAAAATTGAATTGAATTGAATTGAATTGAATTGAATTGAATTGAATTGAATTGAATTGAATTGAATTGAATTGAATACTGTCATCATTTCACTGAAGAAGTCAATCAATTTGGCATACAGTATACATCATGCTGTGTACAGTCAGTGTGCTCTTTGGTTCTTCCCTGTAAATGCTGCAATAGTTTGTTTTATTTTTTTTGGTCTTCTTTTTAAAGCTTATTTGATTTGGCAGTGGTGTGTAGGACTCGTGCTGGATGCTTACCTTGGATGTGAGTGTTTTGATGAAAGGGATCCCTTTACTCAGTAACCCTACGACAAGACAAACTGAACATAAAAAACATGAAAAAAATTCTGAAAAGCACTGTTAGCAACAATTCCTATTGTTTTTCTTGTCTCCCAAATGAGAGTTCTAAATGTTCTATCTGAAGAACTTCAACTGACCTTCATTCATGAACAGTGGTCAGCTTAAGGAGCAGATCAGCACCGCACTTGGTTTCTATGCCAGGGTCAGTGGGCAGAAATGAAATGAAATCCTTTATTTCTTCCTTGCAGCATTGTTTGAGGGTTTTGATTGGGTTGATACCTTGAAAATTCTCTTTCATTTAATCATGTCATCTGACTCACTCATAGATATATGAAAAAATAGAGGACGCATCCAGCTTGTGAAGTGCCTCTCTGCTGCCAACATATTTGAATTTGATATTTATATTTATCATCATCCCTATTTTTATGCATTTTGTGCATTTGACATTTGGCAGCTAAATTTGTATTGGTCATCTCTCTTGTATAAACATGCCATCCTCAGTTAGCTATTTTCACTTGTGCACAACTTTAAGATAATTTTATATTATATTACACTGCAGTTCTGCATGAAAGAGAAATGCCCATATAAAGAGACACTCTCAACATAGGCAAAGGAGCAATATACTACAAAACTGAACTTGATAGGGTTAGCATTAACGAATATTATGCTAACTGTATGCTAATAAGCTTCTCAGATGCTACCCAATCATCAGTGAGCCCTGTGTGTGCTACTAGGAAAAAGCATGCAATGCACACATCGTGCAGTGTCAGAGTTAAGTACACACACCACTACAGAGTGTCACCCAGTGCAGTCACACCACAGAGAGGAAGCAATGTGTCCAGCCCTGTCCAGAGACAAGCTGTTGATGTACAGAAGATGGTAAAGCAACTTGCACTAAATTCAATTAGCATCCAAACACATGATTTGACACATTTTGTGGATGTACGAAAGGAAAACTAAGATTTTTAGAGGACTGCTCGCACCATGGTGTTCCAGGTCTATGTCGCACCTACTTTCACAGCTGTTAAAAAGACCTCTGCAGAGGACACACCTGCGCAACCTCGCTCGTAGCTCCTCTGCCAAGCCTCCTCTCTCCATGAGCTGCATTTCAGCAATTGAGACATCCTTCAGGATAGCACGCTGAGATCAATTTCAGGGTCTTCGGCAGGAGGACAGCCATGCCAGCCATGATGCTGATACAGTGGATTGTGAACTGCAGCTCTCTAGTAAACACACAAATAATATTCTTTTAAAAAGCAGAGAAGCAGTTTGACAAGCAGCCCCTTTTTGTCCAGTGAACCAGCTTCTAATGTAGCAATGTGAAATAATAATTTCGGAAACATGGAAACTAACAAATGAGTCATTCTTTTACTCTAAACAGCAGCAGATGTACCTCCTTTTGGGTTTGTTTAGAGTGAATATTGAGATTATCTCAGGCGTGCTGTTCTCGTGTCAGTTAGAATCTGTTCTGCTTTGCCCTAAAGGTAGTGAGAGGTAATTGCTTACACTGCAGTGTCACGCAGTGTCACCTGCATTTTCATTCGAGCAGATGCCCTAAAAACAAACTGTTAAGAATGTCCACTTGTTAAAGCTGTGGGAACTCTTGTGTTCTCATGTTCATGCCAATGTGGTTTCAAAGCATTTGTGCTGAACTCTGTTTACATCAATGCATGACCTGCTACAGGGCTAATGTGAGGACAACACCTCTGTTAAACCTGTTGTACAGCATGACTGTAAACCACAAAATATAAAACCCACTCACTCACCTCATCAACAAATCACCTGGATATGACTACACACAGGAAAGAGTCACAGGAATTACAGTTACATAAAGAGGCACTGTCACCTGTTTTTAAATAGCAGTAATAATTAGAATCTTGTTGATTTAATGTGTTATCAGATATAACAAATTAATTCAGAATCATATCTGCTGAAAGTAAACTGTACAAAATGTTACCTTTTGCTTTTGCAGCCTTTTGGCTGCAAAACTGAGTTTAAAGTTTAAGTTTAAACTGAGCCTATCTCAGTTCCAAGAACAGCTGAGGTCCTTCACCCCTGACCACAACCAGCATCACTGTGTGAAGCCAGTGTGCTCTGTTGAAACGGTAACCTTACAGTGCACATATATCATATTTTTTGCCATTGTGTCTACTTTTTTGACATTGGATCTTTTTATTGATGTTTTTATATTTGCACCTTTATGTTTATGTTATATCTGCACTCTTTTCTACTTTGAACTGGTTCAGGTATGTGGATTACAACATTGTGAGAGGCTATACAGAAGGAAATAATCATATCAAACAAGTATTAATGGGCTGTGGGCAGTGGGCATTCATCAAAACACACACAAAACACAAGAAGATATGTTGACAATCAAGGAAAAATGGATCACTGACTGAAGAAATCATGTCATCATTCCATATGGAGCTGGAGTTTCTGAAAAGTTTTGCCCAGGCACAACATCCCCGTGTATTTTAAACCTTTAGACATACTAAGACAGCATTTAGGCTTTCCAAAGAACCAGATTCACAGACATCTCAATAGCATCGTTATATATGCAGTCAAGAGCAGCAAGAAGTGTCAGGACCTAAAGTATATATAAGGGAAATTACACAGCTGCTCGTTCGACGGGTCTCAACACAGGCAAGCAATCCCCTGGGGACAGGACTTGGCAGCTGTCACACATTTACGACTAGTAGAAATATTTAAACATTTAAACACAGAAACATTTTAATGACTATGAGGTACATGCTAGACAGGGAGGACAGGTGGGTTGAAAGAGGAGTCAAGGAGGCTGTTTATGTCAAAGTGGAGTGGCCCTCACCAAACAGAAGCTGTCCTCAACTTACAAAGCTGCAGAACACTGCTGCATGACCCTTTTAGTTGACAATGCAAAGGTTTAAAGGTCCAGCGTAACGACTCATTAAATGTTCAAACATGGCAGATTGCATTCCTCTGAGGCTGAATATACAATTCAGCAAACTGAATGACAGCAGTAAGACTGCTACCTCATTTGAATACTGCAAGCGAAATGAGCACAGTGCTACAGTACACACTGCAGGCTATTCTACCTGGTATGTACTCCTGTAATGTTTGCAGATGGCATCTCAGTGCATCACAGGACACGCAGAACAGAACAAACTCTTTTCAAGAAATTAGTAAAAAACAAACAGCAACAAAAAAAAAAAACTGAATGAACAAATCGATTCTTATCTTATCTTATACAAATGTCCCCAAGGTCAAAGTTCATGTAATGTCAGTAATGTAGGAGTCAGTGCATCCAATTCCTGAGGTTGTTACACCACCTTCTGGTGAACTGATTAAAGTAAATATGATTGGAAGCCAAAGCTGGGCCCCAGTTCCAAACTATGTAGCACTGGTGGAAAGTAACTTAACTCAAATACTATGCTTAAGTACAATTCCCTCAAGTATCTCTCTTTTCTGTCACTGTATACTTCAACTCCATTTTGTTTTTTTAATTTTCAGTTTTTTGTTTTTTTTACACCACTACATTTACTTATAAATGTAACACATGTAAGATTAGAGAATAGTCCAACATCTTGAAACAGATGTGTATCACAACTTTGTTATTCCTTTTTACTCTCCTATAATATCCCATGACCCTTCAGATTTGTGTGGTGAACCTTTGCAGGGGCTCAGCCTCGATGTTGGGAGCAACTGGACTACACTAGTTGACAGTCACATGTCACATAGAATCATATATCAGTCACAGGGGTGAAAGCAGAACTTTTACTGCAGAACTTTGAGCGCTGATGTATTTTTACCTCGATAAGATTTTGAATAAATGACTTTTACTTTAGTAATTAATCTGAATATGTCCTCCAACACTGGTATACAGTCTGTACTACACTCTGCCATGGTATACTGTGTTTGCACATAGTATATGAGAAATCAATATACTACACTATTTAGTAACAGGAAATGATGTGGGAAATAACAAACGATGAGAAAAGAAACAGCAAATGTTTTAAACAAAGCTTAATTAAAAATTAAAGGCACATGCTTTTCTTCAGGATTTAGGATTTCTTCTGGATCTTTGACCCTTTTCACCACTGTTTCACAAACTTATCTGAACTTTTTTGCTAATATAAGCAGTTCCCTAATGTCTTTTGTGCACTGCATTGTTGGACAATGACACCTGTGGATAATTGTATCAAGTAGATAAAAGGACTCTCTAGATGTAGGTGAGAGGACTGGCTGCGGAAGCATCTATACTGGTTTGGTCCAAGGCTGATTTAGTCATAGTTACTCATTGTCCAGGTATTGACATGGTCCACAGAGCTGGCAGCAGGGTGGGTGAGGGAGGGAGGGACTGGGGAGGACAGCTGATGTTATAAGAGGCCCAAGACTGTGGAGGTCATGTGTGAACACCGGTGAATTCTGTCAGGCTGTCTATCCATCAGCGAGCAAGCATGCTTCAACCACTGCACTATCTGCTTCTAGCCTCAGCGGTGCTGCTCTGCAACACCGCCCCCACGGTCAGTGTCTGTGTTCATGTTTTATGTGTCAGTACAAGCTTGTGTTACAAAATGATTCTAAATTTGTGTTCTTCAGATACATTGGGTCTGTAGCTACAGGTTTTGAATATTTGTTACCATTTAAAGTTAAAAACAATAGAAACTGATGATATGTGTCATCGGGTTGCAGAATGAGAGGTTCAAGAAAAATAAAATTATTATCCTCCAATACTATGTAAGTATAACTGATTTAATTTCATCTGAGATTTTAATCAAATATCCTCACACCACTGTGATCCTGATTTGACTTGAGGGCAGAGGGTCACTGTAAAGCCACAATCTTTAACACATTCTCTCTAAATCCCTGTAGGACTGTTAGACAAGGCTTGAGCATCATGACACACGGTCAACTAAGTGATCTAGAACTCCATGAAAGGTTTTGTTATTATTTAGTGTATCCCACCAGTATATTACTCAGCTCTACCTCTTTATTTTAAAGATGAGATTGGATCCAGAGTTTCCCCTCAGATAACTGTGCAAGAGTTGAAGGTTCAGGTAAACGTGATGGACCTAACAAACCACGGTTAACAAATGACTGCACCAACAGCAGCTTCTCTGAACACACAGCACAGGCCAGGATCATTATGGATTTGTGGAGCAGAAGTTAGTTCAGTGACCTGCCCGTGACAATTCATTCTCAAATGTACACACTGCTCTGCTCTGTGCTTCCACAGTGCTGAAAACATCAGACATAGCAGCTCTGCAGTGTGCGCAGATTGTGTTCACTGAGCTCATTGAGCTGAATAAGCAAAGCTAAGCAAAGGAAATGGAATTTAAATCTACAATCTGAAGCTGAATGCTTTGGCTTGTTTGTTGTTGGCTTGACTTGTTTTTAATTCTAAGTAAACCCACAGCACTTAGTGTAGACAGCTGTAGACAGCTTCTGTTGCAGCTGCAGCGGCAGACTTCCTCAGTTTGACATGGGACATTATAGCAATAAGAATAACACTGTGGTGCGTTGAACACTGGATCTACCCTATAGTAGCACATGGATGTGTGAGAATAGATGTTGTGTATGTCAGGAAGAGAGCATGATGGGTAGCCTTGGCTTGTGTCTGTGCTGCAGGAAAAACATGGCGGCCCAGACACTAAGTGTCCTCTGATGGTGAAAGTCCTGGATGCAGTGAAAGGGGCTCCAGCTGTATCAATGGCACTTAAGGTGTCCCAGAGGGCTGCTGATGGGGCATGGACACATATTGCTAATGGGTATGTACGATATGAAATGTAAGGTTGCATATTTTATATGTTTCTTCTCACTATCTATTTAATATGTACAAACCATGCAGAGAGATTTCCCTGTTCCTCACTGCAGAGTGACAGATGTCTCTGGAGAGATCCATAATCTGATCACAGAGCAGCAATTCCCAGCAGGAGTGTATCGTGTTGAGTTTGATACCAAAGCTTACTGGAATAATGAGAGAAGCACGCCGTTCCATGAAGTAGCTGAGGTGAGTATAAACCATACAACACAACTCCATGTCACCACAAAGTGAGGACTCCATGTAGGAAGTTTTTCCTCGCCACTGTCGCCAAGTGCTTGCTCATGGGGGAACTGTTGGGTCTCTGTAGATAAAAGAGCTCGGCCAGTACCAGCTCTGTATGGAAAGTGTCCTGAGACAACTTCTGTTGTGATTTGGAGCTATACAAATAAAATTGAATTGAATTGAATTGAATTGAATTGATTGAATATTTAAATTATATTAGACCACATACCTTTCCAATATGCAGGGGGATACCCCAAAAGACAGAGACCGACCAACAAGGCAAGCCAAGAGATATATCAACAAAGAGAGGCCAACAGATATAGGCCAACAAAAATACTAGTCTTGTACACTGGGAGGCTGCAGAGCCCAGTTCCATTTCCTGCAGTGTAAACACCAACAATCGCCCTCTGCTCTGAATTCTCAGTTTGTCAGCAAATGGCGAATTGCTGCATGGTTAATTGAGCTTACTTGCTAACAGCAACTAGCAGCTACAGCCAGAGATAGCAAGAAGAATGAGTTTGGTGAGCAGCAATTAGTGCTTAACTTACTCTGCTCCTTGCTTGTTTGGGGATTTGTCGAGGTGGCCAGCTCTTACACATTGTTCCTTTAAATATCGAGATAAGTGAATGAGCCTGGATGTCAGACTGTGAGTTTCAGAAAGTGACAGAAATGATCAGACATCCTGCTAATCTAACAAGGTGTGTGAGGAGTTTCTCTGATGAAGTACACTGGCCCCAGGTTAACACACTGTATAGTCTGTTTAAAGTTTATCTTCAGTATCAGATCTTACCGTGAGGCCCATCAACAGCAAATCAGGATGGTGTGGTGGTCAGTAAACAGCTGTATTTACATTAGTGTGATCAAGCAGTTGTTTGTCCCCAGTTTCAGGAAACATTTCCAGGAACATGACAATGCTGGTAATGCAAAACACCGCCGACCCTGTTTAGTTTGAAAGGAGATAGGAAAGGAAGCATAAATGCACCTTTCCTTAGCATTCAGAGAATCCGAAGAGCTCTTTTGATGACTGCTCCGTAGAGTACTTCTGGATCATTTCACTCAGTGGGGAACCACAACCCTGGTTGCAGACAGCCTTCTAACTTCAGTTTCATTTCAACTCAGACTTGGTTTTCAGAAACGAAAGCCATTATGAGGTTGGTGGTGCAAAATTCAATTCTGATTTTCTAGTTCTGCACTTGGATGGTTAAATGAATGTCATCAATTTTTCTTCTGTCTATCATCAGAATCCGAATCATAATTGGGTTTACTGGCCAAGCATGTGTTCACGTACAAGGAATGTGATTTAACCACTGCACTCAATGTACATACAGTTCAACAAAGACAAAGGACAAAAAGAAAACAAGACTGAACAATAAGTTAAAAAGTGCAAAAATAGAAAGCAAAACAATATATACAAAGAATGATGAGACAATAAACAATACATGCAATGAAATTTACTATGAGCAGGTGTTTATGTTGACAGTGACAGTGAGTGATGAATGTACATGTTAAAAACTCTGCATTATTGGATTATAATGGACAGACAGTGATGTCTTGGTGTCAGAGGGTTAGCGACACTGATGATTAGGTAACTGTTCATTTGGGTGACGACTTGGAGGAAGAAACTGTTTGCTCTTTCTTGATGACTGAGGCTATGTTTTGAAGTCCATCTTAAGTCCTGGGAGATAGTGGAACCCAGAGACCTGATGGTTTCCACAGTGGGAAACAATGTTGTTGAGGATGCTGATAGGGGGCAATGTCGAGGGGCTCCTGAAGTTCACTAACACAACAGTTTTGAGTGTGTTCAGCTCCAGGTTGTTCTGATTGCACCAGAGGACTATCTGTTCAACCTCCTGTCTGTATGCAGACTCATCACCGTCTTTGATGAAGCCAATGCCACACCTGCTGCTTCCTGTCTATCAGGAAGTTTGTTTTCCACTGGCAGGTGGAGGCTGGCACAGTGAGCTGAGTGAGCTTTGAGTGGAGGATGTCTGGGGTGAAATGAACACCGAGCAGAAGTACACAATCACGATGCCCTCATGTCCTTAACATAGACTTTACCCTCCACTACGTGGGACACACTGAGTGTAAATGTTTCTACTGTTCGCCCTGTGGTATTGCACATGTGCAGCATGTTCTGACCCACTGGATGTTTGTTTGTGCAGGTGGTGTTTGAGGCCCATGCTGGAGGTCATCATCACTACACTTTGGCCTTGCTGCTCAGTCCATACTCCTACACCACCACAGCCTTGGTCACCGATCCACACCACTGAGACACATCACACCATGGATATTTACTGGAGGCATCAGGACAGCGGGCTGCATCTTCTCGTCTTTTACTTGTCAACAACTCTCATGTGCTGATTGAAACCAACAATGAACATGTCCTACGAACAAGTATTGTGTGTGAACCCATAACTTGAACTTGACATATACTATGGATTTATTAAAAGCTCATCATTGAACCACACTTGCACTGGATGGTGCGTTCCTTCATTACCGTGAACACACACTGTCATTTATTTTGGATCAAATCCCATATACACAGATCTGCTGCCCCCAAATACTCACTAGAGCACCAAATGTGGGTTAATCTGTGATGGAAAATGCAAAATGTTCTACTGTTTGAGTAAAGTTTGATTTTAAAAAAATGAAACTATACATTTGTGAGCTTTTTTTCTTCAATAGGAGCCAATGAAGCCACAGAGGAATCACTGAGCACCGAGACACAAACACACTGTTGTTTTTTGTGGGTTTCTTTCTTGAAAGTAAATGTAAAATAATGCCAGCCTTCCCCTTTAACACTAACTTGAAATTCAAGACAAATGCTCCTATTATATCTAAATGTGTATTTTATCCTCTGAGGTCCAGCCTATTCATTTGTGTCCTCTGTAGTGGACATTTGGTTTTGGTCTATATCTTTTGACTCATTTGAGCTACCCTGCTAAGTCCTGGTGTGCTCAGTAGAGCACATCCTGGCCTTTCAATGATGTCTTATATGTTTGGGTGGGATGAGGAGAACTTGCTGTTTTCATGCTGAGACAAAGTGGAGACTGCAGCAAAACGCAAATGCCAGGAAAAGAGAAAAGATAAGTCAAATATTGTTATTGTTTTTTAACCATGGTAATCATATATTTTCTTGTTTATGAACATGCCAGGAATCATAAATTGGAGTCAGAGTTCAGCACTTTTTGTTAGGTAAAATAATAGCAATGTTATGAATGTTTAATAATGTCAATTTTGTTCAGTAGTTCAACAAAAGATACAGGGCAAATGTTCAGTTTCATTTAAAAAATGGACTGACATTCTTGTTTTCTCGTCAGCCTTATGATCTCGTGTTATGGCAAAATCGTTCTGTTAGTCCACTACAGTGAACATGCTGTAAAATCTAAACAACAAATATTTTTACAAAATTCTAAATTGTGAGTTGTTGTTTTAGCTCCAAAGAGGCAAGAAAAAAAATAAATTGAAAGATACTCAGGAGGTTATATCAATAACAGTCATGTATTTCAATATTTGTTTTCCCTCATAACATAGACTTTACCCTCCACTACGTGGGACACACTGAGTGTAAGTGTTTCTACTGTTCGCCCTGTGGTATTGCACATGTGCAGCATGTTCTGACCCACTGGATGTTTGTTTGTGCAGGTGGTGTGTGTTCTTTCTCCATGTCAGGTCCAGGGCTCCGTAGATTGATGCAACACAAGGATCTGTTGATAAAAAAAGCTTTTTTTTCTTTTTTTCCCCCACACATATGAACTAGGAGCACAAAACAACTTAAGCACAGTGTCTCATTCTATTCCATACAATGCAAATTGTACTGTCATGCAGGTCAAAGTATTCAAGAAAAAGGTGCAAATGTGATATTTTAGCAAAACCAAAACTCACCGTGTACATCTTTAACAAATAAAGAGGAACTACGAACAGAAACAGATGCTGAATGTGAGGTTTTCCGTTGTGTGTCGTTACAGATGAATGTGAATTCAAATAATTACTGTCTGACGATCACACCTCATCACATAGGCCTCCTCCTTATAGAATGAGGTGTTGATAACATGGCAGACTGCTGTGATCTTCATCCTTTAACAGATATAACGCTGTGTGAAACGCATCATAAGCACAAGAAATGAGACAAAAATCAGGTCTGTTTTCCAGGATATGGCAATGAAGTGTTTATTTTGTCTTTTATTGACAAAGAAAAAAAAATTTACAAAGTAACGGTTCAACACCAGACTCAAACTGTCTTTTTACTGTCTGTTACCAGTCTGACAATGAAGCTAACTTCACCACGTAAAAAAAGTTCATTGATGTGTGGGGGTGGCATGGGGTGGCTCCAGCTCATGCTTCTGAGCCCGTGAGAGGCAGAATGAGACAGAACTGTAGGAACTGAGCATGTGCAGAGTAGGTGCTACATTATGTTCACAGGGTTGGCTCAGCGTGGAACTTCACTTTGTTGAACTGATGAAGAGCTTGGTGATCAGATGATCATGACATACAGAGGATCAAAGAGCTACAAGAAATAGTACATGTCCCACATCGTGCTTTAATGGAAGCGATGTGGTCAAACACAGCAGGACAGAGGAGGACACTGGGCAATTTATTCTTTATCATTTTAGCTTCTCTAAAGCTCTCAGGACATTGTTTGAAAAATGTCTCTGCTTTGTTAAGCCACCACCAAAATACCAGCGTGGCCACATATGATGTTTACAACAGCAACAGCCTTTCATTTAGTGACAGTAGACCCTGATGGACACTAATCTGTAAACAAACCAGATCACAATATTGTTTTGTTTTGTTTTTTGTTTGTTTGTTTGTGTTTTTCAAAAACAAATATTGAGGGTTTGACAAGAACAAAAACTTCATGGAAAGTTTCTGCTTTCAGCCACGTCTTATAATCTTCATCAGCAGACGATGTTTGTTCAGTTTAAATGGAGATGGTTCAGGTCTTATTTAGAGTCAGACTGATACTGGATGGCTAGAAACACTTGTTACTAGTTGGCTGTGATTTACAGCAATACCAAAACATCTGCAGTGTACTAGTGTCAGCTGATTTATCGGCTCTTCTCTTTTTACTACTACTTCAGAATCCGAATCAGAAAAAGCTTTGACTTGATCTCATCGTCTACTCTCTTTTTGTTACACACATCTCCATTTGCAGCTGGAGGCCACAGGATGTGCCTGAAAGCTCTGGAATACTTCCAGTAGAGATATGTTAAATATGTTTCTTGAAGAACTGTGACCAAGACACGTTCAGGGTAGGACATTTTGCAGTCCATAAATGACCATTTCAGCACCCTCTGGTGGACAAATGATGTAACAGCAACACTGCTTCTAACTGAGTTCAAACAGATCTTTGCATTTCTGGATGCACTTTGTTCTCTATCTACCCGCATATACAGCCTATAATGATATACCTGTGATAAGTGGCCACTATATATTAATATACCAGTCAGGCTCTGATTAATAACACTTTTGAGAGTCAATGAAAAAGACATTTCCATACAATGTCAGAAGGGCCTGGTGAAAATGGAAAAATGAAGACCACAGTGTTGTTACAAACGTCCACATACCCAGTCTGAAGCAGAACAAAGAAAAGCATCAGAGCCCAGATTATTCAGCAGAGATGAATGTGTTATAACTAATATGAACACATCACATCAATTTGTTCAGTAACTGCTCGTCAATGGAAAGCTGCCTGCGCTGCTGTGAACAAAAGCAAAGCCTCAGCGGACCTGCTCTGCTTCATCATGCACATGGAAACTGCAAGATAATTACATTACTTTCTCCACGTATGTATTTGTAGGCTAGGCCATGCAGATTGAAGGCTATAAAAGAGGTGCATTTGCCTCACAGCTTCAGCAATTTGTGCTTGAAATTGTTTATGATAGGATATGTGCTTGCATTCATTCTTTTGGAGGACACTGAAGTTTGGTTTCTATGAATTTCTCAGCAAACACCTTGAAACCTCAACCGCGAGTGACATGCATAAAACGAGAAGACCGCCCTCGGATCTCAGTCTTCATGCATGTGGGTGAAGCTTTGGTTGAACATGCCCACAGGCAGTCACAGTGGATTATTGCACATGATGTCAAGGCAGCCATCAACACTAGAGATGACTGACTGAGCTAAATGTTTCAGCAGAACGTTTGAATTCTCATCATGTACATGTTTCACACTCAGTCTGACCCCACAGTAGGATTAATATGAAGAGGACAAAACAGTGACAATTCTGGAAAACAAAACAATTTTAATCTCTTCAGCTTGAATGTAAAGTGAAAAAGAAAGAAGAACTCAAGGCACAAATAAATACTGGTAAATGGAGTACAATTGTCTAATGGTGAACACATCACCTGAACAGTCTCAGACACTTTTAGTTTTCAGATAAAAAGGACTGGAGTCAGCCTCAGCTGATACTGGGACCTCCTGATCTGACACCCAACACCTATCAGAGCCAGGAATGAATACGAGTAATTTAGAAAAATGATCTCAGACAGATTATTTCCCTGTTTTAGCACTTGGCATCTGGACCACAGTTTTGGCTTCGGCCATGCAAACTAGATACTATGCAGAGCCATGAGAGTAAAGGAAACAGCCAGATCTGAAGCGCTACATGCTGACTGCTCGGCGGCAACAGCTCCAAACACCTCAGAGCCATTTGATACTGCTCTCTAACTCCACAGAGAATATTAAAGCACAACGCTGTGTGACAGACACCTGTCAGCTGGAGTTACTGTGATTATCAATACTCGACTGACATGCTTCAGCTGTTAAAGGAACACTCCACCACACTGACACAGGACGCTCTGTGTATTAGTCAAATACTACTCTGTCTGTCAAAGTGATGTCATCAGGGTTATTTCAGGGTTATTGGACACTTCACATTTGTAACAGAAAGGCTGCATTAGAAACTGGAAAAATGCATTTACCAGGCACAGAGGGTCAACCTAAAGATGCTCTGAGTTGCATTCTGGGAAGTGTAGGAGTCTGTTTCTGTGGCCTGGTGCTGATGTTCTTCATTTCAAAGGCTTTACTGGTCATCTGAGTCAAACTGTGTCAAACCTGGCTTTAACACCTTTGAGGGTCAGGACATCTCAGCCTCTGATGATTTGATTTTCACAATTCCTTTTTATGTCTCAATTCAAATAAAACACAATACTAATCTGCTGGAGTGCCCCTTTAACAAGCTGCATCTCCTTAAAATCCTTTCTTCAAGGCCCAGGGAGGGGGCGTATACCGTCACCATCATATGTTGTTCAGCTGTAGGTGGTCCCCTCTGACCTCAACTGTCTGTGGAGGCTTACTCACTCTGGGAGACTGACACTTAAACCAGATGTTTGGTGATGAACATTTAACATTTGGAAACATTTTCTGCAGTCAAACTACATTGTAAATACTGGTAAAAGCCATTTGGGCTGTTGTAGAAGAGAGTAATAAATGATACTCCACACAAGGTCTAGAAATGCAACGTACAACCTGAACAGTAACTCTCATTATTGAGATTGGTTTGCTTTAAACTACAGACATGTGGGAAAGAACAGGTGGGTGACAGAGGGGGAGAACTGGGGAGGGGAGGTAGATTTTTGACACGTAATGCTAATCAAACAAGCACTTCAACCAAAACTGGAGAAACCAAGTAAATGTGATGAAGCCTGTCCTCAAGTTCACTGTCAATGAATGTTTCTGTGTCTCAAAACTGTCAGTTTGGAAAAAGTTGAACTTCTTCATTTGCACAACAGCAACAGATGTAAAAGCCAAAGGTAACATGCAGCTCATGCTCTTCAGAATGGCATCTCAATGAAACCTTTTCCAAACAGACTTGTTCTGCTATTTCCCTGATTTTAACAATGATGCAAAATGACATTTTCATGAAGGAGGTTTCATGGCATTAACTCTGCCTGCTTTCAAAGCAGGGGCTGGGCAGCATGACAGAGGAAGTTTGAGAGCCACAGTGCCAGACCAGTCGGTCTGCTCCCTCAGGGAGGTGGCTTCAGCTTGGAGATTCAGCCAAAATCTGAATGTTGCTTCTCAGATATCTGATATTTCACTACCAACAGTAATTAATAATTAAGGCATTACTGTTGCATTAAATACTGTAGCAACACAACAGGGGGCAGTTTAGTGAGAAGGGTGGGGGGGTCTGCAACTATATGGTACTGTATATGCCCTAAGCAGCTGATCACCAAGAGTCATGAATATAATGCTGTGAAGTGAGCTGCCAGGCTACGTCCACTACTTCTCAACAACACTCCATATTACTGCTACAGTCAGATCCCAGCCAGTCACCTACAAACACGGATGATTTCTTCTCTTATGCAAAAATGTGGTACTAAGCTAAGAAAGGCATAGCAAAAGAGAATCATCTCCTCAAGCAACACTGTTCACAGCCTGGAAAAGGAAAGCCCACGAACAAAAGACGTGGGCTTCAGCACATCAGACTGACCTGTGACTCTGCTCTGCTCTTCTCTTGCTTTGAAATGTTAAAGCTTTGAGGCTGAACACAAGCCACACTATTATAATGTGAAGTTCAGCCTCAGCTGCTTTTGAGGGGAAAAACACTCTGTAAACATATACAGGCTGCTCCAATGACCACTGCTGCAAGAGCTTTTGGGCCCTCTTAAAGATGGCCTTTCCCAGAAGTCCTTGCAGTGTTTGTGTAGAAAATAAAGAAATATCACTCTGGCCATTTTCCTCCACCTCATCCTTCTATCATCAAGAAAATCTCTGCTACTGCTTCACTAAGTGTGTGCCTTTCCATATCTTAACAGCACACAAACAGTGGAATTTAAACACTTGTTTTGTGATCTGATTGTTTTTGGTGATTAAAGTTAAAAACCAAAAATACCACTGAAGCACCTCTGTGAAAAGTGGTGCAATGTTAACAATTGTGGTTATGAGAGCACAGATGAACTTGTATACTTGTACTCGTCTGATCAGACAGACTCTGAAAGCAGCTTATCAGCCTGCTAGCACTGATAGGAGAAAGACACCAAGAGAAGCAGGACGGGGGCCCTGCACACTGTGTGAGAACAGCCATCTTACAGGTTCACTGTGTGACGCACAAGAGACGTCTAATACAGTCTGGGTCATCATCAGTGTGACTGCATCAAGTCAACAGCAAAATGCTTGGTCAATCACAGCACTAAGACATAAACAGAAGATTAAATTCAACCTGCAACAACAGATTTTTTTTTCATTTTCCACTTATCTGCTGATTTTTTTCTCTGTGAATTGCTCCATTGTTTGGCCTATTAAGTTAGAATTCAGTCCAGCGTGACGTCTTCAAACTGCATGTTTGGTCTGACCAACAGCCTACAACCAAATCATATTTACTTCACCAAAGATATATATATATATATATAGTCACCTTTGAGAGGGTGGACTGAACTGTTGGCCTTTCTGCTTTAAAATGACTAAAGGTCCAGTGTGTAAGATCCAGGGGGATCTATTGGCAGAATATGGTAGAAACAGAAAACTCATCTGAAAATGAGACCTGTGTTTCTGTTACCTAACGATGAGCTCTTTGTATTTACAGAGGGAGCGGGTCCCTCTTCCACAGAGGCCACCATGGTTCTACAGTAGCCCTGAAGGGACAAACTAAACACTGGCTCTAGAGGGCCTTGGGGTTTTTTTTTGCAAGTTTCTCCTTCACATTTGGAAAGGGAGAGATGAGACACAGGGTATTCAGCTGGTTGTAATCAGCAACATCACCACTAAATCCTTCACACTGCACCTTTAAACAACTCATTATCAATGTAATTGCAGATTAACCTTCTTCTCTTTCATTTCTGAACAGAAGAATGTCAATTTGCAAGCAGAAACATGTCCTCCAAGAGTTCATTCCTCACCATCTCACCATATGGACCATTTAGCACCTGCTCTGGAGCTTTCAATCATTTCCATGATCTTCATCAGCAGAGATTCTGCCCAGTTGACACTTTCATAACAACAGTGCAAACTCCACCTGCTGATGAAGATCATGTGATATGATCAAAAGCCCACAATATGTATTAAATGGGCCTTGTAATGAGTTGTTCCTCAACATTTTTACTACATTAAAATATCTTCTGACACCATTGATATATACAGTACACAGCTGATGTGATTGTACATATCTGTTGGGTTGGACAGCATGTTTCATGTCTGTATCTGATTGACTGGTTTGTAGATGTGGGTCTCAGCAGTCACATCGAAATCGTCTGGTTCTGAAGTTTTAAATGTCTTTGGTCACCAAAGCTCTGAATGGGTCATCAGTGGACGTGTAAAGCCCCAGTTTGGACTGAAAACCAAAGACCAAAATCACACAGTGTATCGCAGCCTCCAGGAGACTCATCACAAAGACTAGATCGTGTCAGAGGACAGGAAGTAAGGCCCAGGTGAAAAATGGCCAGAGTTCCAATTTAACATCTCAGGACATACAATCAAAGAAAATGTCCAAACATACAATTCATGGTCAAACTCCAAACCTAGAGATATAGAGAAGAATCGTAACAGTGAACATCTGGTCAAAAATAATCTACACGTTTCTCACCATCTTTAGTGCTCAAAGCTTTAAGTAATGAAACTTTTCACAGCGTGTGCCATTCAAGAACAGCAGTAGCTTCAGCCATGAGGAGCTGACGCTAAGGTTCTCTCATTCTGGCCCTTCTGACTGCCTCACAAGCTTAGAAAATAATAACACCACAGTCCAGACACACAGCATCCAGCCCAAATCCCCATGCTTCAGCACACGGTACAGTACAATGAAGAGCTTTATCACATGGTCCAGCACTAAATCATCAGAGTAAAAATCATAAAAAATAAAAATACATCTGAGACCAAAAATATACACTCACATGAGACCATGAACCTGTACTAAAGCATGTTGTGTGGACACACTCCTGCTGTATTGGCCGACTCTGCTCCCTGTACAAAGTCACGGAGGAGAGACTCGATCGTGCCTCCCTCCTTCTGAGGAGCAGCTCTACTCTTTGCACACAGTGCACCTCAAAGAAAAATAAAGCACAACAAAAGGCAAAATTTAAAATATAGACATCTCTAACTAATGAAATAATTTATGTTTGAAAAGAAACAAAATCTGGTAAACAAAATAAATTAAGGCATGCAAAAGATGATGTCAAATCTTGAGATTTGGATACGTCTTTTTTTTTTTCTTTTCTTTTCTTAAGCCAAACATCCTACATTGTTAGATCTTCCTGTTAGGAAGAAACCACTCACTCTTATTCAATCCTCAGAACGAAGGTAGCTGCCAAAATAAAATTCAAACCCACTGGAATATCACTGTAATATGCCCGAGCGTTTAAAGGCCCATATTTACATATTTGTGTTCTGTGTTCGAGCTTTAAGAGGCCAGTATTTACATACATGTTCATGCGGATTCAGCAGCAGTGCAGCAAAACAAACAGCAAACACTTGAGTGACAGACAGGAGTGCTTCTTCAAACACCCTGAATAAGAGAAAATAAATACCACATATCAAAATAAAAAAAATGTACATCACAAACACTAATGTTGACCTCTCTCTGATCCCTCATTTTAAAGGAATTCTGTGGCCTAACAAAATGATATGTATAAAACAAATGATAGTAGAAAGTGAGACAAGATCTTGTCTGTTGGCTTGTAAGGTGACGGTGATACATCAGAAGTGAAGCAGTGCGGAGCCGAGCAGAGGGAGCTGTGGTTCTGCCACATTAAGGCTTTGCAGTAAACATCAGAGCTGAGATGCTGCTGCTCCCTCCAACCTAAACCAAGACTCATGTCAACTTGTAGTAGTTAAGCCGGCACGGACAAAAAGACATGCAGCAACTTACCCATATCTCTCTCTCACACACACACACGCACGCACGCACGCACGCACGCACGCACGCACGCACGCACGCACGCACGCACGCACGCACGCACGCACGCACACAGATTCACGGACACACACAATCAACAGTTCGCTTTCAGAGACTTGCCACTGCCTCTTAATTTTTTCCTCTTTTTTTCTGTTGGATTTCTTTTCTTTTTTTTTTTTTCCCCCCTCACGATAATTTCTTGGCAGCATTACATGGTGCGCCTCTTCACCCCTCCCAGCCTGTGCCCCCCTCCTCTCCTCCGGTGCAACCCCCGCTCCGCCTCTGAACAGCTGAACGGGGCACTAGGAGGCCAGGCCGGAGGGGAGCTGGGTGAGCTGGGGGTGTGGACCAGGGGTTGGGTGGCAGTTGGCAGGGGCAGTTCAGTAGTCTGCGATAGGAGCGAGCTCGGGGTACAGGTCCACCGTGATGTTCTTGTAGAGGCTGCTGAGGGAGATGTGGGGGCTGTAATGGAGGTTGTTGAGGCCGTCCAAGTGTTGCCGCTCTTTGGAATACCTCAGAAGTTTATACCTACAAACACACAGTGACACAGTTCTCAGTATTTATCCACTCTCATCCATCTGCCCTGCCTCTCTGACAGGAGATACACCTGTGGCTGCTTCCAGATCAGTGGTTATCAAACTTTCTGTACCCAAGGCACAGCAAAGGACAAGACGAAATCTGCAGGCACACCTGTAATCATATCTGTGCAAAATAGCCTCTATATCACATCATCGCTCTTATGACTCTGTACGTATTTATTTTATTTACTAATACCAAATACAACTTGATTAAAAAAACTGTGCTAGTCAAAATAATTCAAGAATTAATTAGAGTGTAAAATCCGATCAAAGCAGCAACACCTTCATTTAAACCAGGTATCAAGATTAAAAATTAGGTAATCGGTCCATTGGTTCCTACTGAAGATGCATTTCAAACGACTCACAGACATAGTTTCATTTTTAAAAGGGCTCAGTAATTCACTAAACAGCTGGTCGCTGGAGATTTTGTCAAACTTTAAACATCAAAGTTCCAATGGACACACGGAACAGCAGCGTTACATTAGCACTACCACGTGCACAGCGCTGGGTGCTCTGACATGTTATTCTCCATGTCTGGGAAACAAGGGAAACACCCCAAGACTTTTTTATTGCATCCACATTTCCCTCACTTGCGTCCCTCCCACTGAAGATGCACAGAGAGACACAAGGAAACAAGGACATGCGTTCTTTGAGAAATCAGACAAATTGTCCTTTGAAGCATCACATGAAACAACGTTTCTGATCACAGCTGGATCAGCTGTCAGTCAGCTTTAACAACACTTGGGAGTGGTATACTTGAGTTTGATCTGTTATCTGTCGTCACTCTGGTTTGAATATCAGTGATGTGATGTATCAGATCAGTCTGATCAGCTGCAGTGTCCAATCAATAAGTGATAACAAATAAGCGGGTGTGCCGGCCAGTTAAAGGTGTCTGTAAAGCTGCTCTTGTATATTCTCGCTTATAGGAGCAGAAGTAAGAGCTCTGAGACAGTTTTCAAGATGGCAGACCAGAGCGACTTCTGGAAATATCAGAGAAGAGATTTGGGCTGTTCCCAGTCTTTCATGGTACTAGTGATAAAACAGCATTCTTGTTAATTTGGGTTGTTTTAACACTGCAGGCAATGTCACAGAATGTGAGCTTGGTAAGGACAATGTCAGTCACTTCTGGAAAAGCCTCGACCTGTTCTGGCTCTGTATGAGGAGTTAACCTTAAAAGCGAGCTCCTCTGATGTTTGGCATCAGATGTAAGTCAGTTTAAATATTTTAAATCCTGCGTTCCCATCTCTGATGATCATCTAACAGTCCTCTTCTTCACTGCCTTTGTTGGTGCATTGTTGTGTTTCATAGTGCATTACTTCCACCAACTGTCATTCAGTGAGACCAGGGGCAGGATCGCATCACCTGCATGCTCTTACAAGACACAAACAAAATAAGGACCCACTCTTAAAAGTGCTGCTCCTTTAAATGTCTGTGTATGTAAACTTTCTACAGCGATGACTGAAGCAGGCAATGACACAGGGAATATTATAGGAAAATAAAACTTTGAAATCTATTCGTTACTCTGATCAGCTCACTGATCTAAATACAGTATATCTAGAATGTGGTGATTTTCAGTCAAAAAACATCCTGTGTGTGCTTGGGCTGGATGGATTTCCTGCTAAGAATTTAGTTTAATCATCCTGCTTTTCTGTGCAGATGTGATACAGACCATGTATAATTTAGCCGTCGCTGCACGACTATCTTTATTTTCTATAAATCTAAAATTATTTCCATTCATTCATTTAAAGAAGTTAAACTACCTTTTTGGGAAAAAAAATAAATAAATAAAAGCAGCCAGGGGGCAGCTGTGGCTCAGAGGGTAGAGTGGTCGGCTGCCAATCAGGAGGTCGGTGGTTTGATCCCTGGCCTTGGCAGTCCATATGTCAAAGTATCCTTGGGCAAGATCCCCAAAACTGCCCCCAATGCTGTGCCATCAGTGTGTGAATTCATATGTATGTCGTTTGGATAAAAGCGTCTGCCAAATGACTAATTCTAATGTAATCTAAAGGATGTTAGATGCAATGTATGTGTAGTTCAAACAAAAGACTTGACTCTTTCATTTTTCACTGTTGTTCTCTAGAATCGATACCTTTATTGTAGACTTGAAATGAAAAGCTGTCTTACCTCCCGAGGAATTGCACCTCTCCTCTGTGGTGGTGAGGGATTGACTTGTACTTGCCGATCTCTCCCTCTGGTCGTGTGACATTCAGACCAGCATAGTGAACCCTGAGGAGAAACCAGGTTGTATTACTATTCGAATCAATATGACCATAATGCCAACCCCAGCCCGTTTGTTCACGTGCTTCACCTGACCGGAAGCTGTGGACCCTGACAGTTTACCAACAATCTGCTGAGAGGAACACAAGGCAGTGTCTACTTACAGGTACATTACTTAAGCTGAAAGTAAAAATTCATAGTAACATGATGGTATTGGTGGTATTTTCAGATGTGCTATGGTTCCAGTCATGGACCACTATAGTAATATGACTTTCGTACTAGGGCTGGGCGATATGGCTGAAAACTGTATCACGATATAAGTGTTTTATATCGGTCGATATTGATAATTATTGATATTTTTTATTACCTATTTAAAATAAGGACCAGGAGAAAAATACATTCAATTTAAACATTTTTATTTTAAATTCAACCTTCCTCTGATTATAATCCCCTCAGCTATCGAGGCAGAAAGGAAAGGAAATGTCAACAAAACCATGGAAAACACTCAAATAATAAATATAAAAAAAGTGTAAAAATGTAAACAGAGAGAAACCTGAGAACTTTTTTCTGCAGGTTTAGTGCAGGAAAATCACAAGCTGATTCACCTTCTGGTGAATAAAATGTTTTCAAAAATGTGCAGTGTTTTTGGGACTTCCGGTGGCGCTTTACACGGCATGGCAGCACACTAACTGAGCTCCGGGCATCAGCCTTAAATTCAACTTTCTTTACTCATTAACATTACATATAAAGAGGCAAATACGTTTTTACTTCGACGATGAACAGGGACAAAGGCAAGAAAGGAGGATATGGACTACGTAGTAATCCCGAAAGAGAACCCGAGGGGGAGGCTGAAGCTAGCGAAACCACGAGGCAAGACGGAGGCCTTAAAGAGACTGAAACTTTGGATTCAATCTGCACAGTGGTGAGCGAAGTTATGATTACAGGGATGGCAGCACTCCAGGCTGAACTGAAAAAAGACCTCTCAGACTTCCGCACGTACTTCAGGGAAGATATTAAAAAACAAATGGACGAACTTGTATCAGAAGTAAACCGGAAAATACAGGACGTAACAGGTCAAATCGAAGGGGCGGTGAAACATGTGGGACAGATGGAGGAAAATATGATCGACATGGAAAGATGGGACATCGGAGTCAAAGACACTCTCACCCAGCTGCTAACTAAACAGCGGGCGCTACAGGAGAAAGTGACCAATTTGGAAGGGCGCTCTAGGCGCAACAATATCAGGATTTATGGTATCCCTGAGGACGCCGAGGGTACGTCTGCAGTGACTTTTATTGAAAACTTCATTAAGACGGAGCTGGGTAGAGCGAGGGATGAGTGATACATTTAATAATAATCTCCCCATCATTGTATAATAATGATGTTTAGTTAAAATATAAGTTGGTGCCCACAGGCAACAGGTAAAGCCACCAAACTTTTTCCTTTCTTTTCTTCTTCTTACCTGAGGGCCCCACCTTGTGGCCAGCTCCCTCATTACTTAAAGCGACATGACAGCTTTTCTGATGGAAGTTCAGTTCACTGTTCTACAGAGTTCCTCGTGTTTATCTGCTCTGTACTGTTTTGTTTATTGCCATTGGTCTGGGGTGTTACAAGAATGTTTCAAATGTATTACTAATGCATTACCAACACATAACATACTGAATGTAAATGGGTTGAACAATCCGGTCAAAAGAAGCAAAACGATAGCTAAAATAAAAAGGGAGAAGATAAATGTGGCTTTTTGGCAGGAGACACACCTTTCAGGTGCTGAACATGAAAAACTTAATAAAATGGGCTTCAGAAATAACTTCTTTTCATCATACAAGAAAGGAAAAAGAAGGGGAGTAGCTATATTGATTTCAAATGCTGTAAAATTCGAATTAATTTCTCAAATTAATGACAGAGAGGGTAGGTTTGTTTTGGTAAAAGGAAAACTAGACCAAAAAGAGGTAACACTATTTAATGTTTATGCTCCCCCTGGAAGCAATATAACCTTTTTCAGAAGGATATTTGAACTAATTACATCACAAACATATGGGACTCTTATTTGTGCAGGAGATTTTAATATACTTCTGAACCCTTCTTTAGATACAACTAATAGAACAAGAAGGAGGAATTTAACTGAAAAGGGCATAAATAAAGTACTTAAAGATCTGGGACTTATTGATGTATGGCGGGCTCTGAATGGACTAACTCCAGGATATACTTTTTATTCTGCAAGGCACGCAGTCCACTCAAGGATTGACTATTTTTTCATGTATAACAAAGATTTACATAGGTTGAAACACTGCAGAATAGGTCAGAGGGATCTTTCAGACCACTCAGGAATTTTCCTAACTTTACACCTAGATGGTAATCAGCGGAAAACCTTGTGGCGACTTAATACTGGATTATTGAACGACCATACTTTTAGAAGCTCAATGGAGAAGGACCTAGCATTATATATGCAGGACAATAATAATGAAGAAGTAAATCCTAGCATACTATGGGACGCAGCTAAAGCTGTCCTCAGGGGGAAGATTATAGCTCGGACAGCTGCACTTAAAAAGATAAAAATGCAAAAATTAACCAATTTACAGGAAAAACTGAGAGATTTGGAACACATACATATTATAAATAAAGAATCCTCTATTATACAACAAATCAGACACACCAAACAGAAAATAGATAAAATATTAGGTGAGGAGGTAGAGAAAAACGTAAGGTTCATGAAGCAAAGATATTATGAGGCTGGCCCCAGAGTGGCTAAATTGTTGGCTTGGAAGCTCAGGAAGCAACAGGCAGAAAATATTATTCACAAAATTAGAGACCCTATCACAAATAAAATTATTAACAATTTAGATGGCATACAAAAAGCATTTGAAATATATTATAAATCATTATACTCCCAATCAGAACAGACTGATAATCACTTAATTGCTGAATTCCTGAGGTCTTTAGACCTCCCCACACTAGGTAAAGAAGCTAATGATATGACTCACCTCACCAATAACAAAGGAGGAAATAAGTGCAGCTATCTCAAGTTTGAACACCAATAAATCACCTGGCACAGATGGCTTTCCCCCTGAATAGTAAAAGTCAATGAAAGACCATTTGCTCCCCTTGTTGGAGTCCAGCTTTAACTATATTCTAAAAGGAGGCTCTCCTCCTCCCTCCTGGAGAGAGGCCTTTATCTCAGTGATCCCCAAAGAAGGGAAGGACAGAGTGGACTGTAAAGGGTACAGACCCATTAGTGTTCTAAATTCAGACTACAAATTGTATGCCACTATTATAGCAAAACGAATGGAACCAATAATGCCCTTGTTAATAGATGAGGACCAAACAGGTTTCATAAAGAACAGACAAACACAAGACAATATAAGAAGAGCCTTACATATCATTGAACATATCAATAAAGACCAAACTAGTGCCATTGTTCTCAGCCTAGATGCTGAAAAAGCTTTCGATTCAGTCGGGTGGGAATTTCTCTATCAAGTAATGAAGAAATTTGGCTTCAGTGAGGATTTTATACATTGTATCCAGGCACTTTACTCCTCCCCTACTGCAAGAATTAAGGTTAATGGCAGTTTGTCTGATTCTATAACTTTACAACGTGGTTGTAGACCCACAGCCCCAACTTATTTAATTTATTCATCGAACCTTTAGCCCAAGCAGTACGTCAGGAGACAGGACTAAATGGTATTTTCATGGGAGTAGTGGAGTATAAAATAAGTTTATATGCAGACGATGTATTGATCACAATAAAGGATCCTAATTCAGGCTTACCTCTTTTAATGAAAATGTTGGAAACATATGGGAAATATTCAGGGCATGTCCTAAATATACATAAAACAAAGGTTATAACATTTAATTACACACCTAAAGAAGAATTCAACACATTGTATAATTTTAATTGGAATTCCCCCTATATTAAATATCTGGGAGTGAATTTGCCTAAGGACATATTACAACTATTCAATAATAATTATAACTGTATTAACAAAAAAATATAGGATGGGCCTTGATGGGTGGAGCCTGCTGCCCCTCGATTTTGGTGGTAGAATTAGATCAATAAAAATGAATATTCTCCAGAGGTTATTATATCTCTTCTTATCATTGCCAGTAGAAATCCCATCGAAACAATTTAGAGAATGGAATAAACATATTTCTCGATTCATCTGGAATAAACAGAGACCAAGGGTTAAATTTTCCACACTTCAGCTTCCGGAGGAGAGGGGCGGCAAGGCCCTCCCATCTTTAAGGGATTACTATCTGGCTGCCCAATTGAGATCTCTAGTATATTGGTGTAACGCTTCTTATGTTGCTAAATGGAAAACTATAGAATTATCTTTAACAGATACTCCAATACAACCTCTGCTCGGGTGTGCAGGAATGGAGGAAAAATATTGTGAGGTGGTCAAAAAATTTGAACTTCAAAAACAGGTAGGATAACTTAGATGGCCAGCATATGATCCTGAATTTACACCAGCATTGCAAGATCACAGATACAAACAATGGATCTATTATGGCATTACTGCTGTATGTAAAACTGCTTAAAAGTGGGAGCTTAACAGCTTTAACAATTTATGTCAAATGTATGGGTTGGGAGGGCAGGACTTTTTCAGGTATTTACAGTTTCGTGATTATTTTAATAAAAAAACTGAAAGGCTGCAACCCAGCAGAGCCATCAGCGTTAATTCACATATTTATGGACGCATACAACTCTGGGAACATCAAAGGACTTATAAGCAAGTTATATCAAGGCATCATTTCATTGAATAAAGACAATACAGACTATGTGAGACACCGATGGGAAAAGGAGTTGAACATTGTGATAACAGAGGACATGTGGCTGAAAACCTGGGAAACTCAGTCATCTTCCACTAACTCCTGGACCTGGAGGGACTTTGGTTGGAAAAGCTTAATCCGCTTTTTTATAACCCCCAAGCAGAAGTCTAAACAAACTGGCATACAAATGGCCTGCTGGAAAGAGTGCGGAGAGGTCTTTGCAGACCAGGCCCATATTTTCTGGTCTTGCCCTCCCATCCAGTCTTTCTGGAAGGAAGTGGCAAAAATTATATCAAAGGTTCTGTATTTCAATATCGATGTATCCTTTCCCATCCTTTTTCTTGGAAATGTTCCTGATGGACCATTAAGTAAAGCTGATAAGTATCTTTTCAAGGTCTTGCTGGTAGCAAGTAAAAAGGCCATCACAAAATATTGGCTCCAGAAAATGCCCCTACTAGAGATACTTTTATTAACATTGTAAAACAACTGAGTCTCCTCGAGCAAATGACCTACTCAATCCGACTCCAGAAAGATCTGGGTGGGAAGCGGTGGCAGAAATGGATAGCTTATTTGGCCAACTAGTGAGAATGTTTATATGTGTTGTGTATGTACGTGACATTATGTGTATGTATATATATGTATATGTGTGTATGTATATGTATATATGAAATTTTGTCTTTTGGATATACCGATCACCCCTGGACCCTGAATGTGTAGTTCTTTCAAAGTTCTGTATTTGTTTTCTTAAAAAAGATGAAAATTATCTATAAATAAAGAGTTTAAAAAAAAAAGTGCAGTGTTTTGTAAACATAGCAGAAACTGAGGTAGACTTGACATCTGTAAACAAACATAATAGACAGTACAGTAAGATTGACTGAACTATAAAACCAGCCTAGACATATGAATAGTCACTGTTCTTACTCTAAACATACATGAACTATTCAGTTATATTTTTATTGCAAGTGTGTTAACAAAAAAAAAAAAAACGTGTAAGAGATGTTTATAACCTGGCTTCTCCACAGTGCTCAGCGAAAGCATGTCTATAGCTATATGATATGCCGCCGCCTCCGTGCCTTTTAGATGATGTGTCATCAGGCACTGAAGCAGAGTACCGGGAGTACCAGAGTACTGCATGGTGGTCTGCTGCTTGTGCGGTGGTGCTGCGGTTTCAGATGTTGGCAAATATGGCTCCAAAGGGTGAGCGTGGCTAAGGTGGTTAAACATCCATCCATCCATTTTCTATACCGCTATATCGGGGTTGCGGGGGGCAACAGGCAAGAGGCGGGGTACACCCTGAACCGGTCGCCAGCCGATCGCAACATGCAACCATTCACGCACACACTCACACCTAGGGGCAATTTTAGAGTCACCAATTAACCTAATGAGTATGTTTTTGGTCTGTGGGAGGAAGCCGGACTTGTTTAAGCACCGTGGCTGCACGGTGCCTAAACAAGTTTGTGGTATTACTAGTCTTGGTGGGGACGACAGTCTTGCATAAGTTACAGACCACATTGGTCTGACTACGGTCCGACTTAGGGTGAATCCCATTTCTCTTTTCTACCCCTACCCCTTAGCCCTACCCCTTGTCCCTTGCCCCTTGAAACGGAGTGCCAAGGGGTAGGGCCGAAAGTCAACCCCTCCGAATTGGGACACCCCTTCGACAATCGCGTACGTCATCAGTAGTCGCCGCTGCCTCTTACGTAGGCAGATGCGATGAGCTAATGCTACCGTCACATTCGATTTGTGTATGACATTCCTGCATGTTGTATCCCATAATGCTGTCAATGTAACTGAATACCAGCAGTGAGGTTGCCAAAGTTATTATTGATAACGTTATCACGTTATCAGCAGATTATCAGGCTGCCCACAGAGCACCGCTAGTGGCATTCAGCCTGGCAACGGTAACCACGTAACTGAAGCCTTGACTACTATCGATTTTTTTCGGGTTTTTTTTTTACGAGGAAAATGACCACTACACATTGAAACAACGTTAAAATAGACAATAAAGTGGTTTTCGTACATTTTAAAACTTTGTTCATGTAGAAAATACCGGTCTTGCAAGGCATTCTGAGAAATCTGTCGTACCCCTCCGTTTGGAGTGTGCCTCGGAAAAATCTCCGTTTGGAGGGGTACATAGCCCTACCACTTCCCCCTACCCCTCCATCATAATGGGAATTGGGACACCCCTACCCCTCCACGTGAACGCGCAAAACGGAGGGGTAGGGCCAAGGGGGAGGGCCAAGGGGTAAAATGGGATTCAGCCTTATAAAATCCAAAAAGCTCCATACTGGTGAGCTGACTTTCCTTGTTTTATCGACAATTTCTTCGCTTGCTGCAGGACTCACTTTCTATTTCTCATCTCACTCCTTGCGAAGCATCAAACACGAGACAACGGGATGGCACAACCGAACTTGATACTGTTTCGAGATTGGCGTGTTAGCGTGTCACGCTGATCAGCGATTACTCCCTACGTTGCTCGGTTACCTGAGAGCGAGTGCCTTTGTTCACGCAACCAACCTCGCTTCGCAACTGTTTCTTCCGACGAAGAAAAAAATTGTTTAATGTTTTATCGAACACAATTTTTATTGATCTTGATTATGTGTCTATCGCAATACATATCGTTATCGCTTTATCGCCTAGCCCTATGTCTTACACTCTTAAATATCAGATAAGTACTTAAAACTATTGTTTCACAAGTTACTGTCATGGCAGCTGGTTCACTGTGTACACCACTCTGCTCTGCTGTCCACTGACATCATCCCCCCCTTACAGTGGCTCTGGCTAGTCCTTGGTAAGTTTGGTTTGGCTTAGGCATGAGTACTGAGATTAGTTAGCATTGGGGTAAGAATCTCAAGGTAAGCCACTCAGGGCAGGGCAGGGTAGGGCACGGCACGGCAGGGCAGGTCATGCCTTGCCCGTTCATGTGGATGACTATTCTGATGTATAAAACACAGCCTATGTTGAAAGGTGACAAGTTCGCACTCTTGGGGGAGAATGTGAAATCAGTTGGCCAAAAGCTCTGAGTGATGCATTTTTGATGCCAGTTTTAGGACTAGAAGTAAAAACATTTTAGCACCTTTCTCAACACAGGAAGTCACTCATATCTGTGCTGATAATCATTAGAGCTGCAGAGCAGTCCTGAGCTGTTAGGAGCTGCAGGAGAAGGAGATCAGAGAAATTCTGAGAGAGTAGAGATGTTCTGGGAACACATGATGAGATGAACCTTGTATAAAGATTGTTCTGACAAAAGCAGAAGATTTTTTTCAACTTTGTGTTCGATGCAAAGCAGAATACATGATCTCCTCAGAAACCATTGTCCTCACAGCATTACACTCATTTGGCAGATCATAAAGACAACGTGCATCACTGTGAATCTAAAGTGAGAACAGACTGAAAGTTATTTCAACACAGTAATGGTCATATATGTGGACACCCTGGAACATTCCACAGGTTCACCGGTAACACGTGACAGTATCATGAGTGGGTATGAAAAGGGCATCCTGCAAAGGCTCAGTCGTTCACAAAGTCTGAAGCGAGATTCACCACTGCAGTGAAAAGCTCTGTGGGCAAATAGTCCTACAGTTTAAGAGCATTTCTCAATGCACAACTGCAAAGGACTTTAGGGATTTCACCATCTACAATTGATAATATCATCAAGAGATTCAGAGAAATCTCTGCAGGAGAGGGGGAGAGCCAAAAACCAACATTTCACACCAGCGACCTTTGATCACTCCAGCGGCTCTGCATTAAACTGCAATGTTCGTATAAACCAGGGGTTCCCAAACTTATGACTCAAAGGTCCGCATTTGATTTTTATTCAAAGGAAATGTTCCAGAGCAACTAGCAAGAACAAAATAATATAAAAATAATATTAATCAGTGGATTAACATCACATCTCTAATGACCAGTGAGTCCAAGCTGACTCTGACATTTCCTTCCAGCCACATTTACGCATTTATGTAGAAACTGTGTCCACAGAGTAAAGAACACGGTGTAACGACAATGTGTGAACTCTGCAGCAACAGACACACAACACAGGAGCAGTTAAAGTCACCATGACAACGATGTCAACCCTGAAACTATATACAAAGTACAGTATGTACAACCCTGACTCCAAAAAGTTAGGACTTTTGCCAGTTGAGGCACAAAGTGGTGTTACAAGACAGGACAGGCTGCAGCCAGCTGGTTAATACACTCAGTTTACAAGATGTCTCAGAAAAACAATACAGGGATGTCTTTGACTTAATGTCATCACTGTTACTTCTTCACATTCTGTGAATAATGTGAGCTCATTTTTTGATTGTTTTACACTGGAATTCTGGCATTATCTCACACATTGTACCTGTAAGGTACCTGTAAGGTACAATGTGTGAGATATGCAGTAGTACTCCCCAAAAACTGCAAACACGCTGATGTGGAAAACACAACTCAGCGTGTAGAAAATCCTCACTCACTTCCCAGTTAACCAGCCTACGCCATCGCGCTACTTTCACGTTCCCTGCCCCAAATGCACTCATGCAACCAGGCTACCACTCGCGCAGCGTAATGCACACACTTGATGACGATCAGCTGATTAGACACGCAATATAACATGCCTGGGTGCAATGCGCCATGTTTTGCATCCGGATGGTTTGCCCAAGACACCAACACTTCTCCTATCTCCTGGCCTGCGGAAATAATCCTGAGTGTGTCTTTGAAACGTGAGTGTGGTTCCCTTTCCTCCTGTCTTTGATGATGGGCTGTATATCCAACATCTGCGTGCAGTTTGAAGTAGCTGTGAGTGCGGCACTACTGCGAGTATTGTTTGTACAAGCAGCGATAACGTGGGCTCTATGTCGGTAACCGGAAGTGGTTAATGTGTAAATATGTAAATACTTAATTTGTAATGTATTGATTTATACTGAGTGAACTGATTTGTTGATGCTGCCATGGATTATGTGTATGTGTGTTATTTCTGATGGAAAGTTTTGGTTCTTTTGTTACAGGGCGCACACACACACACACACACACACACACACACACACACACACACACACACACACACACACACACACACACACGCACACGCGCACACGCACACGCACACGCACACGCACACACGCACACAAACTAATTTCCTGTACAGACCTACCTGTTCCACAAGTCGTCATCCTCTCCTCCCCAGCCCCAGAAAGCATTGGGAAAGCCATTAATCTTGCGGAACTGTTCCACAGTCAGTCCACTCACACCACCAAAGAACTCACTGTATGGAAGACTGCAAACAACATCAAATACTAGTTAATCATAGAACTGCCTGATCAGGACGGTTCACTGCCTTTGTGTCAATGTTCAACTTCATTGCCAAAGAAGGTCTGTACATCTACAATTAATCATGCTTTGGGCATTTCCATTTGAGATCTTCTCAAGAAATATACACATTTTGATGATACACTTACATATACATGTATTTGTCCAGCTTGGCAGCAAAGTGGCGTGGCATCTGGCCACAGCCGTAGTAGTTTCGGTCATTCTCTGGGATGTGATCAACATCATGGAAGATCAAGCAGTCCCAGTCCAAGTCCTTCATGGCCTCCAGGAATCCCACGTTAAACAACATGGCTCTGTTGAAGGGCTGGCTCCCACTCTGAACACACACACACACAGAAATTCAATGACACTGCTGCTATGAAAGGAATAAAGAATTCGTATGAAGTCCTGTTTTTACATCACTGAGTGGAATGATTTCACCATCTAAAATGCTTTTTTATCTTTTTTCACAATCCACACAGCATGAGTTTTAGTCAGCTGATTGTTAGACTTGTAGACGGACAAAAATGGCTGCAGTATAGAAACATGCACATGCATAGAAACAAACTGTACCTGTTCGATGACGTAAAAGGCAAACTGCAGCCGCTGTCTCTGCAGCATGGGGATGAGGTGTTGGAAGAGGATGGGGAGATGTTCATGGCGGTTTCTAAATGGAATCAGGATGGCCACCTAAAGCACAAATACCAGAGTAATAAATCAGCCTAGATCTAGTAAATCCATCTGGTTTTTGCTTGTTTTTATTTCTCAGAAGAATCCATTCTGCATGACTGACATGTTTTAACAGTTCAATTCAATTCAATTTTATTTGTATAGCGCCAAATCACAACAGATGTTGTCTCATGACACTTTCCATATAGAGCTGGTACAGACCAAGCTCTTTTATCTACAGTGTACCTGTTTATGGGATACATAATTACTAGAATTTTTAAAATACATTCACCCACCTTCCAGCGAGGTCTGCAGTCCTTTGGTTTCCAATGGCCTCCAAACTCAATGTCAAAAAACTTGGAGAACTTCACTTCTATCTCCTCCATAGGGATTTCTGTCATGTTAACTTCCATAAGGCCCTCTGTGGGGAGTTTTTTAGAGGGGGGGGGGTTATTCCACTACCATATCAGCAGTAAAACAAATAACTCTGCACAATCCACAATGGATCTGATTATGACCAAGGAGCTTGTGGCTTTACCAGCCTCCATCAACTGATCAACCGAAACTACAAATTACATCAATTCTGCAGCTCACTTGGACTTAAACTTCCATAGGTGGCAGGGACAGGGACGCGCGCGTGCACACACACACACACGCACGCACGCACACACGCGCACACACACACACACACACACACACACACACACACACACACACACACACACACACACACACACACACACACACACACACACACACACACACACACACACACACACACACACACACACAGTGTAGAGGCTGCTGAATGATGGGTGTTTCACAGTATTTTATCCAATATGAATCCAGTATCAAATCTTCTTACAAAATCTGCTTATCACACCTGAGTCCAGTCAAATCTCTGATTGAATCCATGAAGATATAAAAGTTATAAATAAGGGCAATTAAAAAGCTAAAATGTGAAGGCTGAGAGGACAGAAACAGTTTGGAGTGGCAGCCTGATTACTGAAATAATGTAAATGAAAGTTTAATTGGGAGAATATGATTCCTGACACTGTTACTCAGAGTAACTAGTGCGACCAAGTAATCACATACATCTAATCTACTCTACTACTCTAATCTTAACTGGAATATGTGCATAAACTGCTGCACTGTAGAGCCCTGTACAAGGAATGACACATGATTAGCATCTTTCTTGAAATACAGCATCTGTACGACAATCTTTGAAACACCATGGACTTCATCATGTTTTATTTTTCTTGCAATTTAACAATGAAGCAGCGAAGCTGAAAGTGCAGTAAAGGTCTCTCAATCTCTGAGGTTAGCAACCACCTGAAACATTTTCCTGCTGTTGGGTACGAGTCTACTCACTCATAGAAGGTAATCGCTCTGGGCAGGGGAGGTTCTGGGCATAGGTGAAGTTCTCAGGGAGGTACGTGGTTGGCTGGACCAGGTACTCACTGGAGTTACTGCCATCAGGATAGTCTGTAGCAAAAACAACCAAAAGGGGGTGAAGGTGCATTTGAAATGTGTGAAGGGAAGGGCTGCAACTAGCAATTACTTTCAATATCGATTATTCCAACCATTATTTTCACAATCAATTTATCTATTGCATGTCAAAAAATTACTACAGTCCCGAACCCAAACACTTATTTATAAATGACAAAGAAAAGCAGCAAATCTTTCCATTCAAAGGTTCTACGTGTGAGACTATGAACATTAATAAAGAAGTAAACAAGCATTTGTTATGTAAATACAACTTGAGTGATGGCATCCTGAGCACAGAATAAAGTTACACTCCCTTCATACATGTCGTAATCCGAGCTTCTCTGTTCTTTGTTTTGATGGGGGAGCGACTGTGCATGCCTGGTAGTGTGTGTGAGTCCCTCCCTGTCAAAGTGTTGGCCTGCCCTATGTTTACAGAGGGATGGACAGCGTGACCTCCCACGCAACTTTGGAAAAGTGAGATGGCAGTGCCTGGCTTGAAGTATTCAGCTGAAGACAACCTTCAGAATAAAGCACATTTACTTGATGTTTGAGGCAGCCTGTGTCAGCAGGCTAGCATACTAGCAAGGTAACAATGTTACATGGATTCAGGTCACTCGGCATATCAGAGAAATAGATAATTACCAGGCTGAACATGTCCTAATTTGGTCTGAACAACATGCAAAAGAAAAAAAAAGACAAACAATCCAGAATACAGATACAGATATTGCAATATGTCACAATTTCAATGGGAATGGTAACTTTTGCTTTTCATTTCCACTGAAAAACTAATACACAGACAATGATGTGAATTTTGCTGGGGTCTGTGCCAAACATGTGTGTACCCTTACATCTGGAGAATAGGATTTACAGTCCCTGAAGCACAACACCGCTGCATTTATTCCGACATGTTGTGACACATTTCACCTTTATCAGAAAACTGCACCTCCTGCTTTTTCTAACTTGTTTGAAATGGCTTTTTTTCAAAAAATATCCAAGATCATAAATTTCATTGTGCTCAATTTTGACTGTTTTCTGAGTGTTTTCTCACTTGTGGACAGTTGACTAGTATAAGTTAAAATTTCTGTTTAAATGTCAGTGAAATTAGTCAATAGGAACACCCTGATCTAGACACCCACATCCTATAACTGTCAGTTTCCTTTAACTTCACATACTGTAGGTAGAATCTTTGTATATATTGAGAGAGACTGCAAGGTAATTCCCCATAGAGTGAAAAGTGCCTGTGTGGACCACTTACCCGTCCCGTTGAGTGTACTGTTCTTGTTGGTGTACAATCGGATCATCTGGCCAATGGTCCTCACATTGTCCCTCAACATGATGCCCTGAGCCTGCACCATGAAGAAGTATGTGTTGGCTGACAGAAAGACAGGAGAAACAGAGTTTAATTTGCTTCACTTATTGCATGACATTCATTCAATGACATGTGCTCCATGTAGTGGTCACTCTTTACATGCCCTCACATATTGTAAAACACAACCTAAAACATGGATGTTACCGTTTCAATCACAACAACAAATGTGTCAGCAGCTACAAACACTGGAAACAGTGACGGTTTAAACACTATATTACAACTACAGCAGAAACAACACACTTGTGGACACTGGAATGGTCAACACCATGAACAAATCTAACATCTAACTTTTAAAACTCTTTGAAGGGGACAGAATTTACTCTTAATCTATTTTAGAACTTAAGCTTTTTAGCCATCATGAGCTTGAGGAACACGCAGTGCTTCTTCTCAACGATGTTAATGACTCGGCAAAATGCATTTTCTCATCATTTCATCATTCATTAGTTCATATGTAAAGCACTTTGCTGGATAGTGATGGATTCATCTGTGCAGCTGCTGTGTGGAGAAAAAAAATGAAATAAAAATGTTTTTTTAATGACTGATCTGATGGTATTTTTAAGACAGACATGTTCTCTCTGCATGTTTCACTTTGTGTTCAGTTAGTTCATACTGGTTGTGGAAATGGCCGATTTACATTTACAGTTAAATCCGGTCTAGTAAAGCTGCTACAGGGACTTTTAAGTAAAAGTAATGAGAAGCTTATTCAGACATGACAGTGATATGCTCAGGAGCTCATTTAAAGCAAAAACAGTACAGGTACAAAAAATAAGTGTAAGATCTTGTCAACAAGACACAGTGCTTATGACGTGACTATTAAATGTGTTTGGGTTGGGTGAGTGACACTGACCAACTGTAAACAAGGTCCATGTTTTCAAGTCTGCTATTAGATAAGTTCTTCTTCTGTCTGTGCTTGAATTTTACAACATGATCAAAATTGGTCTTGATCCAAAAAATGTCCCCTAACCAGTTTCTTTTCCATTAGGCAAGAGGCAACAAAATGAACTTGTGACAGCTCAGAAAACCAGTTGGTCAAAGGAGTGTTAGTCAGGTTCACCCAACTCTCTGAATTTATGAACTTCATTCATAAAAATGTTAGCCAAGAGAAAAAAAGAAAGAAACTGCTGTCAGAAATCAACAGACAGAAACATAATGAATGCATCAGGGTCAGTAGTTATACTAGACAACAAACCATTAGTAACCATCAATAAAGGTGTCTGTGGCTGTATCATCAGAGAGCATGACGTTAGATGCCATTAAAAAAAGCATTTAATGTCTAAAATGGAAGGCAGCCAATTGCAGGGAAGTTGCCAATAAAATCTAAAGAAAATGAAAACACTGTCGAAGCTCTCTGTACATAAGTAAGCAGAATAATTTTACATTATGATTCACTGTATTTTGGTAACATACTGAAACTAACTCAGATCAGTTTATTACACTTGTGAAGTCAGTGACTTTTGTTCATTTCTACATCTCTTCTATGTGCCAGAACAAAAACTAAAGCTTTGATTATCAGGATATCCGTCAGAGCTATTTAAAGCAATGCTCCACCTTACAAACTATCTCACTTTTCAGCTTGTGTCTTTGAGTTTGAAAGGGGTTACACTGACATACACATGACCAATAAGTTGATGTGGTCGGTACAACAATTTCATTTCATGGTACGTGTAATTTTATACCATCATATTAACTTCTAATGTATTAAAACTGATATTGTGATATTGTAAACTTTGTGGAAACATCAACAGAGAAACTTCAGGGGTAACACAAAAATATATAACGAAACCCGAGTCTCTCTTCCAATTAGTCGGTCCACAACTTTCAGCGTGCACATGACTGAGTAAAGTGTTTGGGGATGATAAGAGTCCCATCACAGAGCAGCCAGGCTGCCTTGGTTGGTGATTAGGGGGCAGAGTTAAGGTGACAAGCAGGTCAACTCAGGCTGGAGAGGAGGTGAAGCTCCTCCATTCTGACAGGGACCAACAATTACCTGAAGAAATTCTAATAGAAATATTTGCTACAATCCCTGAAACCAATATAATACTGTCAGTATAATACTGTAAGTTCTATATCTGCTGCCACACTTGTCAATATGTACTCAAGTTCCCAATTGCACAAGTGCTAGACAAGTCAAATTTGTTACTGGGTAGGCAGAACAAACAGAGCATGGAATGACTGTCATCAGTCCTCAGCTGCATGTTGAACTGTGCCTGGAACAGTCTGCACAGCAGTCTACTGCACAGAAAACCCAGGAAAAATGCAGTAAACATTTCAGCAACACACAGGAAGCTACAGCACATTTTGACAAGCTAACACCTAGTGAGGAGGAGACCCACACCCAGACACATTCACACCACGTGCTGTCACAAACTGCTCAGGGAAAAAAAATCTGAGAAACTTTCTACACTGAACTCAGTTTTACCTACAGTCATGAACTGCCTGAAACTTTAAGCCTCGTGCAGTGTCGAGCTGGGTGACAAAAAAACAACAAAAATAGCCTAAGTAAGGTGTTGAGATAGCACAAGCCTCCAGAACAGCTTCAGCAACACATTTTCTGAGGGGGAAAAAGGCTTGACACAAGGTGGATGCCTGACTTGTATACAGTGTTTTTCCAAATTTAAAAAAAGATACGGCTTGTGGCCTCAAAGGCAGAGGCCAAAGATAATATGTCAACCCATTAAAACCCCAACTGACCCTTCTGTGAGTGTAGATGTGCAAGAGTTCATACACAAAATAAGGAATAACTGCACTTTTGTGAGATCTGTACTTCAGTATTATGTTGATTATTTTTCCAAATAACTGCAATTAGCAGTGAAAACAGAGGCAACAGGCCAAATCTTTTGAGACAGTTCACCAGTCATTCCCTTGGTCATCTCCAACTAAAACAGCACAGCTAACCAATGGAAGCAGACAGACTTGTTGATAGATCTGTTAAATTTCTACAGAATGTATTTTATCTTTATGGATTATATTGATAGTCTCACAACATATGACACCTTTTATCTTGTGTTTCTTCAATCATGTGTTTGTGGAGATGAACTTTATTTTAAAGGAGGTTTGCCGTAATATTTCAGTCGGAGAGCACATGGAGCTTCAGTTTCGTTCAAATACTGGATGTGTATTTTTTTTAATGTTCTGGCACAACCACAGAAACGCTGGAAATGCTAAAATATGATAAGGCTGTCAGACAGTCAGTGTCTGCCATTTGCTATTGGTTTGATTAATGGTTTACAGTCTAATACTGTGTGTTAGCATCAATTACTGATGAGTTTCTGACAGCAGCGTGCAATAAATGGTTGCTCTGTGTGCCTTTTTAAACTGCTGTCCTAAACATGATGTTCTTGATGGTGTTATTAATGATGCTCAGCATTCTTGTTGTTTTCCCTTTTATAAAATGAACAATTATTTACCCAGAAAAAAAAAACTTACATTTCTCCGCATTACATGAACTCCTCTTTCTGTCAGCTGCTGTGCCTGCCCATCAGTGTGTTTAATGTTTAACATGTAAAAAAAAAAGTGTTTTCAGTAATTTCTATAATACTCCTATGATGTGGCCCTCAAACGCTAATAGCTGCATGAGTGTTGAAACTTGTTCAGATCTTGAATCTTGATCACTCTTAACCCATATATTCAATTATAAAAATAACAATCAGACAGCATTTTGAGGGACAAACTATATAAATACAGTCCATTCACCATTTCTTCATTCTATGTAATTATCACTCGTTATTGCACCATTAGTTTTG